>NC_136154.1:1200000-1651314 GCF_965212315.1 Lampetra planeri
CAGGTACCCCTGAGGCCGTTCCGAGTCAGTCGGACGAATCAGTTGGTCGGAATCGACCTGCAAGGGCCCTTTCCACGATCCCACCGGGGCAACCGATATATTCTTGTAGCGGTGGAGTACTTCACCCGCTACCCCGTGGCGGTGGCTATCCCGGATAAAACAGCCCTCGTAGTGGCCCGGGCCTTCGTGGAAAACTACGTACTTAAGTGCGGGATCCCCGAACGAGTCATTACCGACCAGGGTAGTGAATTCGAGGCCGAACTATTCCAGGCGCTGTGCCGAGAGTTCGGGATCCAGAAGGACCGAACCACGGCATATCACCCCCAGGCGAACGGGATGGTAGAGAGGATGAACCAGACTCTGGCCGGGAAGCTTAAACGCATGGCGGCCGCGAATCAACAGGACTGGGACGAACACCTCCCCTATGCCCTGTTCGCCTACACCACCGCCGTTCACACATCTACAGGACAGACCCCGTTCCTAATGATGTTTGGTCGCGAGTCTCGCCTGCCCGCAGATCTGCTGTTCGGTGTCCCTCCGCCGCAACGGGAGGAAGGGAGCCACCCCGTGGAGCACTTGCTGGAGACCCTGCGAGGGGCCAGGGGCCGAGCCTACCCGCACGGAGAGGCCGCGCACCAGCGGCAAGAGCAGGGCGCCCGACCCCGTATGGAGCCCCCCTTCTACACTGCGGGCTCCGAGGTGTGGCTGTACACTCCCCGCGTCGGTGCCGGACAGGTGGGGAAGCTGACCACCTACTGGCGAGGACCCTGGATTGTGAGACGGCAGATCTCACCATGGACGGTGCTGATTCAGGGAGGAGAGAGGGGCCGGGAGATGGTGGTCAACATCCGCCGACTGAAGCCGTGGCGAGCAGCCCCCGAGGGGGGGAGCCCCGCCGTCCAAGTACCCCGAAACCCCGGGGTCCCCCTACCCCCCGTGCCCGGGGGCCTCGCGCAGTATATGGGCCCCACGGAGCCCCGGGCTCCGAGGGGCCCCGGGCGGGGCCGGGGGCGACGAGGACGGCGACCCTTAAACCCCACCGCCTCTGAGTTTCTTCCCCAGCCCGCAGGTGCCAGAGACCGAGGGGAGCCGTTGGAATGGAGGAGGAGACCACCGCCGGAGCCCCAGGAGACGGAGCCGCCACCCCCGAGGCCAGCCACAAGGGCCGGGCGAATCCCGCGGACCCCGCGGCGATACCTCGTGGGGGCAACCCAGGCGAGGTGCTCCAGTCAACCCGGGACGGGGACTGGCACCCCGGGGGGCTATGTGGTGCCACAGCGACGGGGCCGCTCGGCCGAGCCAGGGAGCCGCCCGGCTTCCACCGCCGCACTGCCCCCCATCACCCCCCCCACATAAACACGCACCCGCACCCACGTAGGGCCTCGTGGTCGGGTCATCTACCCTGAGTTTTCACCCGAGGGCCCCCTAGGGGGGTTACCCCACGGTTTCTCAGGGCCAGGGAATTGGACAGGACCCTTCCCAGGCCAAGTAACACTGCGGCGCCGTGGGCGGATTTGAGATCGCACGACCACGGCGAGCTCAGAGAGCCCCGCAGTTAGAAACGCATACAAACACAAACACGGGTCAGCAAGGCAGATAGCTGGGATCAGGACCCGGGACGACTGATTGGTCGAAAGTTCAAAGGCCGGCGGGATCGCAAAAGAGCGGGAAATCCTAGGCTCAGGATTGGTCGAGAGACCAAGGCGGTCGGGACGGGGGCGCCTAGCCTTTGATGTGAATAGTTTAAAAGAAAACGCAGGGGCAGTAGGGAACTCTCTTCTTCTGGAGTTTGGACACGGGGTCAGCGACGAAGGAGTCATCGGGCGAGCCGCTAGATTGTCTGCAGGACGATCTGAGCGCCGCAAGGTCACCAAGGACTACAGACGGTATCGTGTTGCGCGCCTTACAACACCTCAGAGCGGAGGGTAGGATCCGTAGGAGAGGGTTAGTTCGGGGTAAGGACGAGTAGGAAAGCGGTTTAGCAGAGAGCGCAGCATAGAATAGGGCTACACGGCACCAGAGTGTGGGTTAGAAGCGCCTTGCTGTCCCGCACACACACACGGGTGGCTCGGTTGGTTAGCAAGAGCTAATAAAATCTCGAGCGTAGTAACAAAACCGTGTTTTTGGGTGTTTTTGGAACGTGGTATTAGCGTGCACTGCATTCGCGAGTGTGTGGTCGTTGTACGCATAAAGGCCGTGGTCTCTGTACGATTGTGCGGGTACGGAGGTGTGTGCGTTAACGCCCGGGGAGAGCACTTTTGGTGTGTTGGCGTGACTACGCAGCCGTGTGAGAGGAGAATCGTCCTTGTACGATATTTGTGTTGACGTGCACGCGCGAGTGGGGGAGGGGACGAGTCGTCGTGTCGGCGTGTGCCCCGCTTGCGTGCGCTCGTTACTTGCGTAAGCTCTCGGCGTGCGTAATCGGCGTGCCCAAGGTGCGCGATCGTAACGTGGGCGGCCAGCGCGGCGCAGAGCGGCGCAGGAGTGGGTATCGCGTGTGGAGCTGTATGCGTGTGTGCGCGCACGTTCACGACGTGTGTAACACAGGTGCGCGATCCTAACGTGAGTGGTCAGGGTTGGGTGAGTGCCGTGCAGAGCTGTGTGTGGGTGTGCGCGTGCGTGGTTATCCATGCCTGCTACGCGGACCCGCGGTGGAGGGGAACCCTCGGGTGACGGCTCCCACACCCTGGGTGAGGAGCCTAGCGGCGGTTCGCTTAGCAGCGGGGGGGCGATTGATGATGTTAGTCCGGCCGTTAGTATTATCGAGGGAGGGATCTCGGGGGCTAGCGACCCCCACAGCTCGACTGGAGGCAGAGTCGGGGCAGCGGCGTGCCGGAGGGGGGATAGGGAACGGACGGGGGGGCTCCTACGGGACGGCCCCCCGTGCGTGTTACCTGTGTGACCGGCGAGGGCATCTCGTGAGAGACTGTCCGCAGATCGCCCGCGCTAGAAACGCGCCGGGGTTAAACCCCAACGCCCCCTAGAGAGTGGACCATCTGGGGGTGCATTCGAAGCGGTCCCGATGCAAAAAGACGGTAATAATGGCGAGCGAGTGATCTCCACACAGGTTCCAACAACAACGCCCACGGAAACGGTGACTCCTGGCGACTGGCTACGGGAGCTGGTGGCGGGGATCACGGGGGCCACGTCGCTGGTGGAAGGGGAGGTAAACGGAGTGCGTACCCGAATTCTGCTGGACACGGGGGCGGTGGCCTCGCTCGTGAGCGCAGCGCACTGCAGCGCGATCGGGGTCGACGTGCGTCACCTGCAGGCACCGGACCGCGCGCTGCACACGGCGAGCGGAGCCGGAATGGGGCTGCTGGGGAGAGCCACCCTAGAGGTCCGCATAGGCAGTCAGGTGTGCACCCAGGAGTTCTACGTGTCGAGTGCGTTGTGTCACGAGTGTATCGCAGGTACCGACCTCTTAGAACGGCTGGGACTCAACGTGCAACCCCGCCAGCGATGCGCCACCATGGAGAGCAACGGCGAGCGGATACCGTTCCTGGGACGAGAACCAACGCGCCCCCGCTTCGCACCTGTGGCCGCTACGCTGGTGTCGGCCGTCACCATCGGGCCTCTCGCCGAGATGCTGGTGCCGGTGGCAACCCTCTCCACCGACCCAACCCACCGACCATCGGGCGAGGTAATGCTGACTCCTCACCCGGAGTTGGCATCGCGATACGGGGTGGTAGGGTCAGCCACACTGGTAAACGCAGATGGGGGCCGGCTGTTTATACGTGTGTTTAACCCACACAGTACCCCGGCAATGATACGACGACGCACCCCGGTAGCCACCGTACACCCCCTGCATGCTCGCCACTCGAACGACTCGGTGTTCGCACTCTGGGCGGAGGACCCTGGCCGCCCCGAGGACAGCCAGGATCTGGCCTGGCGGGTCGGCCCGACCCCCCGAGCCGAGATTGTTCCCCTGCAGGATGCGTTACATGTGCCTTGGGCAGCCTTACCTAAGGGGGAGGCCGATCAGCTGCGCGGGTTATTGCGGGAGTACGCCGACGTGTTCAGTGAGCACGATTCGGACGTGGGCCGGACCGACCTGGTCAAGCACCAAATTGACACAGGTGCAGCCCGACCCATCAAACTCCCCGCATACCGAGTGGGCGCGCCTGAACGGACCCAGATCAAAGAGGCAGTCACGGATATGCTACGCAATAACATAATCCAGCCCTCCGCGAGCCCTTGGTCTGCCCCGGTGGTACTGGTAACGAAAAAGGACGGATCGACTCGGTTCTGCGTTGATTACCGAAAATTGAACGCAGTCACCCTCGGCGACGCTTTTCCCATCCCACGCATCGACGACACCTTCGACAGTCTCGCAGGAGCGCGGTATTTTTCCACCCTCGATCTGGCGTCCGGTTACTGGCAGGTGGAGATGACGGAGGAGGATCGGCCAAAAACAGCATTCACCACCCCGATGGGCCTGTTTGAGTTTCGAGTGTTGCCGTTCGGACTCACTAACGCGCCCGCGACGTTCCAGCGGTTGATGGAGTTGGTGATGCGGGGCTTGCAGTGGGAACAGTGCCTGATTTACCTGGACGACGTAATAGTGTTCAGTAGGTCGCTGTCCGAACACTGGTCCAGGCTGCGGGAAGTATTCCAGCGACTGCGAGCAGCCCATCTCAAGCTCAAGCCACGTAAGTGTTACATTGCGCAACGCGAGGTGGGGTACCTCGGACACCGAGTCAGCGAGGCAGGGGTGAGCACCGATCCCGAGAAGGTGCGTGCCGTAGTGGATTGGCCGCGGCCGAGGAACCTGACGGAGATCAGGTCATTCTTGGGACTCGCCACTTATTACCGTCGATTTGTAAAGGGATTCAGTGAGATTGCACGCCCCCTCACCCAACTCACCTCCCCTAAGAACCCCTATCAGTGGTCGGAGGCCTGCCAGACGGCTTTCACCACACTCAAAGACCACCTCACCCACACCCCCACCTTGGCTTTCCCAGATTTCACCACCGATTTTATTTTGGACACTGACGCCTGCAGCAGTGGGCTGGGCGCGGTGCTGTCGCAAGTGCAGGGTGGGACGGAGCGGGTCATCGCGTACGCCAGTCGGACCCTGAGCGGGGCCGAACTGAACTATTGTGTAACCCGTCAGGAACTGTATGCTGTAATTTTCGCGTGTAAACAGTTCCGACCGTACTTGTACGGCAGGAAATGTCGTGTGCGCACCGATCATTATGCACTGCAGTTCCTCCTTACATTCAAGGAACCGCGGGGGCAGATGGCTCGATGGCTGGCGCAGCTGCAGGAGTACAACCTGCAGATCGAGTACCGAGCGGGGCGGACACACGCGAACGCGGACGCCTTGTCAAGACGGCCCGCGGTGCGCGCTGAGACGAGGGAGGGAGACGCCTGCCCGTGCTTCACGGGGGGACGCTGCCGCCAGGCAGCAGAACCCAAGGAGCGCGCGGAAACTAAACTCCCCCCCCCGAGAGAGAGTGCAGTGTGCGCCACAGAGACCCTCGCAGGTGGCACTGAGGATCCCGTCGACCGCCCGGCAAGCGCGGGACCCGCGGCTCGGGACCCGATCGGACGGACCCAGGAGGACGTCGGCTGTGCCTTCCCGGGCCTAAACGACGAGCAGCTGAGACAGACCCAGCAGCGAGATCCGGATCTGGCGGCAGTGGAGGCGGCACTGCGGGAGGAAAAGAGCGCCCTACCAGGACCCTGGAGCGGTTTGTATGCCCGGTTGTGTGTACAGAACGGAGTGGTACGGGAGTTAACCGAGGCCGGCCAGCCGGGGTGTATCTGTGTTCCTGCCCAGGTGCGACCCCAGCTGCTACGACTGGTACACGACCACCCGCTCGGGGGCCATGATGGGGAACGGCGCACCCGGGAGACTCTGCGTCGCCAGTATCTCTGGCCTAAATTGGCGCAAGATGTGGCCGCCTGGGTGCAGGGCTGCCGGGCCTGTCAGCAGTGTGGGCAAAAGCCGGCGAGGTACCAGGTACCCCTGAGGCCGTTCCGAGTCAGTCGGACGAATCAGTTGGTCGGAATCGACCTGCAAGGGCCCTTTCCACGATCCCACCGGGGCAACCGATATATTCTTGTAGCGGTGGAGTACTTCACCCGCTACCCCGTGGCGGTGGCTATCCCGGATAAAACAGCCCTCGTAGTGGCCCGGGCCTTCGTGGAAAACTACGTACTTAAGTGCGGGATCCCCGAACGAGTCATTACCGACCAGGGTAGTGAATTCGAGGCCGAACTATTCCAGGCGCTGTGCCGAGAGTTCGGGATCCAGAAGGACCGAACCACGGCATATCACCCCCAGGCGAACGGGATGGTAGAGAGGATGAACCAGACTCTGGCCGGGAAGCTTAAACGCATGGCGGCCGCGAATCAACAGGACTGGGACGAACACCTCCCCTATGCCCTGTTCGCCTACACCACCGCCGTTCACACATCTACAGGACAGACCCCGTTCCTAATGATGTTTGGTCGCGAGTCTCGCCTGCCCGCAGATCTGCTGTTCGGCGTCCCTCCGCCGCAACGGGAGGAAGGGAGCCACCCCGTGGAGCACTTGCTGGAGACCCTGCGAGGGGCCAGGGGCCGAGCCTACCCGCACGGAGAGGCCGCGCACCAGCGGCAAGAGCAGGGCGCCCGACCCCGTATGGAGCCCCCCTTCTACACTGCGGGCTCCGAGGTGTGGCTGTACACTCCCCGCGTCGGTGCCGGACAGGTAGGGAAGCTGACCACCTACTGGCGAGGACCCTGGATTGTGAGACGGCAGATCTCACCATGGACGGTGCTGATTCAGGGAGGAGAGAGGGGCCGGGAGATGGTGGTCAACATCCGCCGACTGAAGCCGTGGCGAGCAGCCCCCGAGGGGGGGAGCCCCGCCGTCCAAGTACCCCGAAACCCCGGGGTCCCCCTACCCCCCGTGCCCGGGGGCCTCGCGCAGTATATGGGCCCCACGGAGCCCCGGGCTCCGAGGGGCCCCGGGCGGGGCCGGGGGCGACGAGGACGGCGACCCTTAAACCCCACCGCCTCTGAGTTTGTTCCCCAGCCCGCAGGTGCCAGAGACCGAGGGGAGCCGTTGGAATGGAGGAGGAGACCACCGCCGGAGCCCCAGGAGACGGAGCCGCCACCCCCGAGGCCAGCCACAAGGGCCGGGCGAATCCCGCGGACCCCGCGGCGATACCTCGTGGGGGCAACCCAGGCGAGGTGCTCCAGTCAACCCGGGACGGGGACTGGCACCCCGGGGGGCTATGTGGTGCCACAGCGACGGGGCCGCTCGGCCGAGCCAGGGAGCCGCCCGGCTTCCACCGCCGCACTGCCCCCCATCACCCCCCCCACATAAACACGCACCCGCACCCACGTAGGGCCTCGTGGTCGGGTCACCTACCCTGAGTTTTCACCCGAGGGCCCCCTAGGGGGGTTACCCCACGGTTTCTCAGGGCCAGGGAATTGGACAGGACCCTTCCCAGGCCAAGTAACACTGCGGCGCCGTGGGCGGATTTGAGATCGCACGACCACGGCGAGCTCAGAGAGCCCCGCAGTTAGAAACGCATACAAACACAAACACGGGTCAGCAAGGCAGATAGCTGGGATCAGGAACCGGGACGACTGATTGGTAGAAAGTTCAAAGGCCGGCGGGATCGCAAAAGAGCGGGAAATCCTAGGCTCAGGATTGGTCGAGAGACCAAGGCGGTCGGGACGGGGGCGCCTAGCCTTTGATGTGAATAGTTTAAAAGAAAACGCAGGGGCAGTAGGGAACTCTCTTCTTCTGGAGTTTGGACACGGGGTCAGCGACGAAGGAGTCATCGGGCGAGCCGCTAGATTGTCTGCAGGACGATCTGAGCGCCGCAAGGTCACCAAGGACTACAGACGGTATCGTGTTGCGCGCCTTACAACACCTCAGAGCGGAGGGTAGGATCCGTAGGAGAGGGTTAGTTCGGGGTAAGGACGAGTAGGAAAGCGGTTTAGCAGAGAGCGCAGCATAGAATAGGGCTACACGGCACCAGAGTGTGGGTTAGAAGCGCCTTGCTGTCCCGCACACACACACGGGTGGCTCGGTTGGTTAGCAAGGGCTAATAAAATCTCGAGCGTAGTAACAAAACCGTGTTGTTGGGTGTTTTTGGAACGTGGTATTAGCGTGCACTGCATTCGCGAGTGTGTGGTCGTTGTACGCATAAAGGCCGTGGTCTCTGTACGATTGTGCGGGTACGGAGGTGTGTGCGTTAACGCCCGGGGAGAGCACTTTTGGTGTGTTGGCGTGACTACGTAGCCGTGTGAGAGGAGAATCGTCCTTGTACGATATTTGTGTTGACGTGCACGCGCGAGTGGGGGAGGGGACGAGTCGTCGTGTCGGCGTGTGCCCCGCTTGCGTGCGCTCGTTACTTGCGTAAGCTCTCGGCGTGCGTAATCGGCGTGCCCAAGGTGCGCGATCGTAACGTGGGCGGCCAGCGCAGCGCAGAGCGGCGCAGGAGTGGGTATCGCGTGTGGAGCTGTACGCGTGTGTGCGCGCACGTTCACGACGTGTGTAACACAGGTGCGCGATCCTAACGTGAGTGGTCAGGGTTGGGTGAGTGCCGTGCAGAGCTGTGTGTGGGTGTGCGCGTGCGTGGTTATCCATGCCTGCTACGCGGACCCGCGGTGGAGGGGAATCCTCGGGTGACGGCTCCCACACCCTGGGTGAGGAGCCTAGCGGCGGTTCGCTTAGCAGCGGGGGGGCGATTGATGATGTTAGTCCGGCCGTTAGTATTATCGAGGGAGGGATCTCGGGGGCTAGCGACCCCCACAACCGCATTGGTTATAAGAAATCATTGTGATAGCCTTGAGCTCGTGATTGATCGCCCACGTGCCTATACGGTGTATATATATTTTCCTTTAACCGCCTGTTCGGGCAATGCCTAAAAATATATGTGCGTGAATAATTCAGTCTCTTAGTTTGCAAAATGTGAACTTCTTATCAGCTCGGGCTTGAAACAACATAAACCAATTTCTTTGGGTTTAATAGTTAATATATTTCACCAAAATAACCCTTTTGTTGAACATTATGTAAGCATGGTTTCACAACGCTTATATACGACACCAACGTGTGATGTTGAAAAATATGAGCGGCGGGGTATAGAAAATGAACTTCATTGTCGCTTACGCCTGACGACTCGTGAGAGCCGTGACCAGCAAACGAAGGTTTCCGGCACCCGAACTTTGAAGAACACACATGGAAGCGTTTTCATGAGTAAGTGGTGGCTCTGAAAAGAGCCTTTGTGTTGTGCTTTGAGGGCCGAGCTGGGCGTTCAAGCGCGCTCGCCACGAATGCGGCGGGCGAGCTGAATGTCCTTGGGCATGATGGTGACGCGCTTGGCGTGGATGGCGCACAGGTTGGTGTCCTCGAAGAGCGCGACAAGGTACGCTTCGCTGGCCTCCTGCAGAGCCATGACAGCGGAGCTCTGGAAGCGCAGGTCGGTCTTGAAGTCCTGCGCGATCTCCCTGACGAGGCGCTGGAAGGGCAGTTTGCGGATGAGCAGCTCGGTGGACTTCTGGTAGCGGCGGATCTCGCGCAGAGCGACGGTGCCGGGCCTGTAGCGGTGAGGCTTCTTGACGCCGCCCGTGGCCGGAGCGCTCTTTCGGGCCGCCTTGGTGGCGAGTTGCTTGCGGGGGGCCTTGCCGCCCGTGGACTTGCGAGCCGTCTGCTTGGTGCGAGCCATGGCTTGGTGAGGGCAAAGATTCTCACAGGCGGGGAGAAGGCGGCTTATGTAGCCCAGAGCGCGCGCTCACTGGTCAGCGGAGTCGTGACGTGCGAAGAAGGGGAGCGTGCTGATTGGTTGGCAGCGTGCAATGATCTCGAGTCGTCAACTCTTCTTAATCAACAAAATGTTCACAGTTTGGATCATTTCAGAATGCCGCATCACGATGCAGTAGTACCGTTTGAGCGCCGTCGATGTCTTTAACGGATGTTCTTTTCTCAAGCAAACACCTTTCCGAAAACAACTTTACAGTGCTCTGCATGATCTAAATAAAGTGTGAAGAAACTGCACTTCATTGGAAACAGTAATACGTAAAAATGTCGGAAAGAGGTGATCACAGGAATAGATATATATTCTCTTGGCATTGAGATGATGATCAATTATACTGCACGAGTCATCCATGCTAGGCGCTTACTTTTACATATATGTACACGTGCAAAATGTTAGTTCCTGCCCGAAAATACAACCACGAATTAAATATATTGCATTGCAAGGTTTTGGCGCCAATCATCCAATGTAATATCTGAATGGGCTGCAGATGAAATCAATGGACAAACAAGTCCAAGAAATGCCTGCTGGTGAATATGATGTGCCATGAATATTGTTATCGCTTTTATTCACGTGGAAACATGTTAAAATGCGTTCGATCTCTCCACTTCACTCAATGAGCGAACAATGTCCCCGCGTGAACCGGGGCTTTGTTGGAAGTTTCGTTTTGTACTCCTGCTAGGACTGGTACAAGCAGGTTCGGAGAGGTGGGTGGCTCTGAAAAGAGCCTTTGTAATTAATGGTGGAGTCGAGGCTTCACTTGGAGCTTGTGTACTTGGTGACGGCCTTGGTGCCCTCCGACACGGCGTGCTTGGCCAGCTCGCCGGGGAGCAGCAGTCGCACTGCGGTCTGGATCTCCCGAGAAGTGATGGTGGAGCGCTTGTTGTAGTGCGCCAGGCGGGACGCCTCGGAAGCGATGCGCTCGAAGATGTCGTTGACGAACGAGTTCATGATGCTCATTGCCTTGGACGAGATGCCGGTATCGGGGTGCACCTGCTTCATCACCTTGTAGATGTAAATGGCGTAGCTCTCCTTCCTGCGGTGGCGTCGCTTCTTGCCATCCTTGCGCGTTGCCTTGGTCACAGCCTTCTTGGAGCCCTTCTTGGGAGCAGGAACCTTGGCCGGCCCAGCGCTCTTTGATGCGGGAGGATCGGGCATGTCGACGCGTTGTAGGCAGCTTCAGGTCAGAACAGACGGGAAGCGAATGTGGATGTCGGTCGGGCGATGAGCTCCTTTTATAGGAGGCGAGATGCAAATCAGAGGATCGTAGTGCGCGGCGCTGCTGAGTGGCTCTTTTAGTACCATCCCTCTCCATCAGCCTCCAATGAGAAACGCGGACGCGATGCTCACTTTAATATCGTTTTTACTGCAAAAAGGACTTGTGAATATAACACAATGTAATGTCCAAACATGTATATTAGTGAATTGCAGCCATGGCCATTGCCTTTGTTTTAATAAGGATGACTGGAAAACCCAATACAGTATATTGTGTTTTGAGCGTGGGTTTTTTTGTTTCTTACGAGGGATTGTTTCACCACTCGTCTAATACGGCGCACGGGCGTTTTAAGAACGCAATTTGGAAAAATACAAGCGCTCGGTGGAGAAAAATAACTTCGCTGTTGTGCTGTACAGGTGGAGATTAGCATTCCGGCACGCTACGTCAATTAGGACGAGTGTGCTGTAAGATTGTGGCGCCAAATGCTCCACGTAATATCGGAATCGGCTGCAGCTGGAAATAATTAACGCAAAAATACCAGAAATGGGTACTGTATTAACGCGTTCAAGAATTACGCCTTGTTAAATGTGACGTGTCATGAATATCATGATTTCTTTCATTCATGTGGAAGCAGATGAAGATTCGCCAACTCAACAAGCAAACGTCCACCACGCTCACGAGGAATTGGCGCGCAACAACCCAGGACATGTGCTCCATTTAGAAAGTGTTTGGCAACACTGGCGCAAGCAGTTTCGAAGAGGTGGGTGGCTCTGAAAAGAGCCTTTGGGTTGGCTTAGTGTGCGAGAGATGGGCGCTCAGCCTCCGAAGCCGTAGAGAGTGCGGCCCTGGCGCTTGAGGGCGTAGACCACGTCCATGGCGGTGACGGTCTTGCGCTTGGCGTGCTCCGTGTAGGTGACGGCGTCGCGGATGACGTTCTCAAGGAAGACCTTCAGGACGCCGCGGGTCTCCTCGTAGATGAGGCCCGAGATGCGCTTCACACCGCCGCGGCGAGCGAGGCGGCGGATGGCGGGCTTGGTGATGCCCTGGATGTTGTCGCGCAGCACCTTGCGATGGCGTTTTGCGCCTCCCTTGCCGAGCCCCTTACCGCCTTTACCGCGTCCAGACATTCCGACTACTTCTGACAAAGCTCGCGAGAGACTGCGCGCTCAGCTTGCAGCAGCAGCCGCCTTTATACCCGAAGCGTGGTGACGTCACCGACCACCCCTGCCCTCCGCGATGGCTCCGCCTTAAACCTTAGACCTTTAACCTCTGTGACGAAGAAAACCCTCCACTGTCGTCAATAACACTTCCTTGACATGTATAATATGCGACGTTTTGGGCAATGACCCTTCTTCGAAGCACTCTGTAATGATATTGGCACACCCGCAGCGAACGCGAGAGGAACGCGATCTGTTGCAAGATTGCACGTGGAGTGAATAATCGGTGTAAGGTCTTGTTTTCAAGTGAACAAGATGAACTAACTTTATAATCGTGTGAAGCTAAACGGCTTCCAACACAATAGTTGAGTGAACGTCACCAACTAGTTCTCCCAAAGTAAGAAAGACATTGCAAACAATGCGATATTTACGTATAGAAATTAATTTTAATAGAGAAGTTTAGATGGTGCACCGCAATGTTTACAAAACAAAGTGAAAAGGCGAGAACGAGCGAATGAAGGCAAATTGAGTAAAGCTGTCTGGAATCAATACCTTTTTAGACTAAATTCCATATTTGGCACCAGTAACATGATGACGGAATGAAGAGGTGCAACACATAATTCGGACGTCGCTGAGATTACTCTGCACTCCGTTCGAGTGAGGGAGCTGCCACCCGCCTCGCCTGTGTTTGTGATCCCTGCTTTCGGGCTCGATTACTCCCATCACATCAATGCTTAAAACACATCGAGTGGGTAAAATGTTATAGTTAATTTGGCGAATGTACGTAACTTATCCAATCTACACAAATCCTCACGATTGAACTGCACCAAGCGTCGAGCTCCTTGATCAGGGCCGAGGCAAGGCGAGCAACCATCGCCACGCCGTAAATGGGTTTGACTTACAGAATATGGCACGCATTCAACAGCAACGTAATACACTGTCATGTGTTACCGATGAACTAATGGAAGCGCAGCAGCATCTGGTTCACTTTTTTAACTAAGTGGGTGGCTCTGAAAAGAGCCGTTGAGGTGGAGTGAATCGAGCGTCGTCCGATCGGATTCACTTCTTTGGCGCAGTCTTCTTGGGCTTGGCCGCGGCCTTCTTGGGCTTGGCCACCTTGGGTTTGGCGGCCTTGGCCTTGACGGTCTTGGGCTTAGCGACCTTGGGCTTCGCAGCCTTGGGCTTGGCTGGGCTCTTCGCCGCCTTCTTGGGCTTAACAGCCAACTTCACCTTTTTGGGGCTCTTGGCCGCCTTGGCAGCCGCGGGCTTCTTTGCTTTCTTGGGAGACTTCTTGGGCGCGGTCTTCTTGGCTGCCGCGGGCTTCTTCACCTTCTTGGCTGCCGCGGGCTTTTTAGCTGCGGGCTTTGCCGTTGACGACTTGGGCTTCGCCTTTTCCTTGTTGAGTTTGAAAGAGCCAGACGCGCCGCTGCCCTTCACTTGCGCCACGGCGTCTTTGGCCACGAGCTTCTTGATGGCCAACTTCACGCGGGCATTGTTCTTCTCCACGTCGTATCCTCCGGCAGCAAGCGACTTTTTGAGCGCAGGAAGAGACACGCCGTTCCTCTCCTTGCTGCTGGCCAGAGCCTTGAGGATGAGCTCGGACACGCTGGGGCCGACCTTCTTGGCCTTTGGAGCGGCGCGCTTCTTCTTGGGGCTTTTAGGCGCTGAAGTAGCCGCAGCTGGTGGTTGAGCAGGAGCAGTTTCCGCCATCTCAAGACGTCGCTTTTATCGCCTCGCCTCTTTGAAATCGAAATCAGCGCTCTCACGAATTCGAAACGAGTGTTCTCCAGGCCCGAGGTTATTATAGAAGCGGCGTACTGAATGCGGACGTCGCTGAGATCATCCAGAACTCAGCTCTGGTGAGGGAGTTGCCACCATACTCACTGTGTTTATCACGCCTGCCTTTGGGCTCGATTACTCCCGTAACGTTCATACTTACATGCATCTAGTTGATACATTATCACGAAGATCACTTCTTTAATGTACGTTACTTATGCAATATACGACAATGCTCACGATATAAATTATAATTCAAAACAAGTGAACAACCAACATTTGGGAGACATTGTTCGGTCAGGGCATGCTATGACGATTGTCGGTTTTCAAAAGTGTTACTGATGAACACTATTTAAAACGCACTCGAATTTTTTGCAAGACAAGATGCTTCAACAGACTACTCATATTTAATTCCAACGAAATATTTTCTATTTAAGTTTTGCCTCGCGCGCTCTCGATTTCTCCTCTCGCGCTATGGTGAGGACTGCGCGCCATGTCAACAGTCCCTTGTCACCGAACTTTTAACTGGACGTTTTAATCGAACTTTGAAATGAATAAATATATGGATTTTCAGATGGACAACAAACTGAAGAAATTTACTCAAAATTAACCGACATTAAATAGAAAGTTTAACATTTTACGTGGCAAGAGGTGAGTAGCTCACGCACTGCAGAAGGGTCGCGCGCCTTGAACAAGATCGAGGCACGGTGCACAATCATCACCACTCAAATTCAACTCAAGTGACTCTGCAGTCGAATGTTTAAAGAAAATATATAATCTTACGTTTAATGCACCGACAGAGTTGATATTCTAGGAGCGCAGGATGGTTCATCCGATGGGTTGTTTTTACTGCAATAAGTAACACGTATTTACTGCACTAAGTAACACGAATGAGTAATCATTGGAAAGATGTTATTAACCATGTAAAAAATATTTAACTACACATATTTGTACCATCTTATTTGACAAGTAATATTATACTTTACCGAGTGTTGACATCCCCAGCGTTTACCAGTACTTTTTTGCTTACTATCAGCTAACACCGGCCACAACCCTGAGCTGATGTGCTCATTTGATCCCTTTTCTGACCGCTCAAAAAGAGCGAGTTTTATTCTTTAATAAACACGATTCTTTCTTCCAATAGGCATCCCAATTTATTCTAAACCATGTTCCATGATTGATGCAATGTTGGAATGCTGCTCAAATACCGTTCCTAAATTAGACATAAAGGGTATCTGGAATGAGCAGAGCATTCGTTTAATTGCGAGCATTTTGGGACGAGGGCAACTCGACGACGGTGTCCTTATTAAACAGGACCCTGCGGGGTGGGCTGGTAGGAACGAATAACCAAATAATATAAACATAATGTATTATTACACTTGTTAAGCCAGGAAAGCCCCACTGAGTCAAAAGGTTTTTGTAGGGTCCTGCCAAGTGTTTGCAGTAGGGGGCGATGTTGCTACACCTAATCGGACGATACGAAGGGAGAGATTGAGGCCTAGTTCTAGGCTTTAGGCCTAGCTGTATGCTTTAGGGCGCTGTGAGTTAATTTTTAATTTAAATGATTTAATGATTCATGTAAAAGCTTTAAATTTAAATGTTTCTATTTAAAAACATGAGGGAATGTAACATTGTTAAACATAACTCCCTTTCACACACGCGGGGGTACGACACGAATGGAGAGTTTCAGGCCTGGTTCTAGGCTTTAGGCCTAGCTGTAGGCTTTAGGGCGCTGTGAGTTTTTTTTTAATTTCAAAGTTTTAATTAAAAGCTATCTCAGGGAATTATTAGGGCGCTGTTAGTTGTTTTATTTAATTTCAAAGTTTTAATTAAAAGCTATCTCAGGGAATTATTAGGGAATGTTACACGTGTTTAGCCAGGAAAGCCTCATTAATTTAAATGTTTTAATTAAAAGCTGAGGGAATTATAAGGGAATGTTACACTTGTTTAGCCAGGATAGCGTCACTGAGTCAAGGTTTTCGTAGGGTCATGCCAAATGTTTGCAGTAGGGGGCGATGTTGACGGACGGACACATTAATCTATTGGTGGTCTGGTCCACTTCGTTCCTACCAGTATAACAAAACTCCTGTGTACGACTGTCCGAGCTCTTTGCAAGTAAGTGGGTGGCTCTGAAAAGAGCCGTTGTTGTGGTGGTAGAGGCGGCGGCGCGTTCACTTCTTTGCCTGAGAGGTCTTCTTGGGCAGCAGCACGGCCTGGATGTTGGGCAGCACACCGCCCTGGGCGATAGTCACGCCGCCCATGAGCTTGTTGAGCTCCTCGTCGTTTCGCACGGCGAGCTGCAGGTGTCGGGGGATGATCCTCGTCTTCTTGTTGTCGCGGGCGGCATTGCCAGCCAGCTCGAGGATCTCGGCAGAAAGGTACTCGAGCACGGCGGCCAGGTAGACGGGTGCTCCAGCGCCGACCCGCTGGGCGTAATTGCCCTTGCGGAGCAGCCTGTGAACGCGACCCACGGGGAACTGCAGGCCGGCGCGGGAAGAGCGGGACTTTGCCTTGGCGCGAGACTTGCCACCGGTCTTGCCGCGTCCAGACATTGTTAAGCGACCTAGGATGCAAAAAGCACTGGAGACAAAGTACGAACGATTTGTGACGTTAACACGCACCACCGGAGCGGCTTTTATAGCGGAGACGAGGATCGTAGAGCGCGCCGCTGCTGATTGGCTCCTCTCGGTCGAGTCCCGCCCTCTCCTTGAGCCACCAATGAAAAGCCGGGACGCGAGGATTCGATGTTGACTTTAATTATTTGTATCCATATAAATTTTAATGCGGGCACGCATCTTATGAATGAAACAATGCGATACACGTACTTAATAGGTTCAAGTTTTAAGCATGATAGAGTTAATTAATGGGCACGTGCTGGCAAGTCAAACTTATAAGCGGATTCCGCAAATATCAATGTATTATTGATTATAATAATCATTTTGAGGGACCGCATTGGTTATAAGAAATCATTGTGATAGCCTTGAGCTCGTGATTGATCGCCCACGTGCCTATACGGTGTATATATATTTTCCTTTAACCGCCTGTTCGGGCAATGCCTAAAAATATATGTGCGTGAATAATTCAGTCTCTTAGTTTGCAAAATGTGAACTTCTTATCAGCTCGGGCTTGAAACAACATAAACCAATATCTTTGGGTTTAATAGTTAATATATTTCACCAAAATAACCCTTTTGTTAAACATTATGTAAGCATGGTTTCACAACGCTTATATACGACACCAACGTGTGATGTTGAAAAATATGAGCGGCGGGGTATAGAAAATGAACTTCATTGTCGCTTACGCCTGACGACTCGTGAGAGCCGTGACCAGCAAACGAAGGTTTCCGGCACCCGAACTTTGAAGAACACACATGGAAGCGTTTTCATGAGTAAGTGGTGGCTCTGAAAAGAGCCTTTGTGTTGTGCTTTGAGGGCCGAGCTGGGCGTTCAAGCGCGCTCGCCACGAATGCGGCGGGCGAGCTGAATGTCCTTGGGCATGATGGTGACGCGCTTGGCGTGGATGGCGCACAGGTTGGTGTCCTCGAAGAGCGCGACAAGGTACGCTTCGCTGGCCTCCTGCAGAGCCATGACAGCGGAGCTCTGGAAGCGCAGGTCGGTCTTGAAGTCCTGCGCGATCTCCCTGACGAGGCGCTGGAAGGGCAGTTTGCGGATGAGCAGCTCGGTGGACTTCTGGTAGCGGCGGATCTCGCGCAGAGCGACGGTGCCGGGCCTGTAGCGGTGAGGCTTCTTGACGCCGCCCGTGGCCGGAGCGCTCTTTCGGGCCGCCTTGGTGGCGAGTTGCTTGCGGGGGGCCTTGCCGCCCGTGGACTTGCGAGCCGTCTGCTTGGTGCGAGCCATGGCTTGGTGAGGGCAAAGATTCTCACAGGCGGGGAGAAGGCGGCTTATGTAGCCCAGAGCGCGCGCTCACTGGTCAGCGGAGTCGTGACGTGCGAAGAAGGGGAGCGTGCTGATTGGTTGGCAGCGTGCAATGATCTCGAGTCGTCAACTCTTCTTAATCAACAAAATGTTCACAGTTTGGATCATTTCAGAATGCCGCATCACGATGCAGTAGTACCGTTTGAGCGCCGTCGATGTCTTTAACGGATGTTCTTTTCTCAAGCAAACACCTTTCCGAAAACAACTTTACAGTGCTCTGCATGATCTAAATAACGTGTGAAGAAACTGCACTTCATTGGAAACAGTAATACGTAAAAATGTCGGAAAGAGGTGATCACAGGAATAGATATATATTCTCTTGGCATTGAGATGATGATCAATTATACTGCACGAGTCATCCATGCTAGGCGCTTACTTTTACATATATGTACACGTGCAAAATGTTAGTTCCTGCCCGAAAATACAACCACGAATTAAATATATTGCATTGCAAGGTTTTGGCGCCAAATATCCAATCTGAATGGGCTGCAGATGAAATCAATGGACAATCAAGTCCAAGAAATGCCTGCTGGTGAATATGATGTGCCATGAATATTGTTATCGCTTTTATTCACGTGGAAACATGTTAAAATGCGTTCGATCTCTCCACTTCACTCAATGAGCGAACAATGTCCCCGCGTGAACCGGGGCTTTGTTGGAAGTTTCGTTTTGTACTCCTGCTAGGACTGGTACAAGCAGGTTCGGAGAGGTGGGTGGCTCTGAAAAGAGCCTTTGTAATTAATGGTGGAGTCGAGGCTTCACTTGGAGCTTGTGTACTTGGTGACGGCCTTGGTGCCCTCCGACACGGCGTGCTTGGCCAGCTCGCCGGGGAGCAGCAGTCGCACTGCGGTCTGGATCTCCCGAGAAGTGATGGTGGAGCGCTTGTTGTAGTGCGCCAGGCGGGACGCCTCGGAAGCGATGCGCTCGAAGATGTCGTTGACGAACGAGTTCATGATGCTCATTGCCTTGGACGAGATGCCGGTATCGGGGTGCACCTGCTTCATCACCTTGTAGATGTAAATGGCGTAGCTCTCCTTCCTGCGGTGGCGTCGCTTCTTGCCATCCTTGCGCGTAGCCTTGGTCACAGCCTTCTTGGAGCCCTTCTTGGGAGCAGGAACCTTGGCCGGCCCAGCGCTCTTTGATGCGGGAGGATCGGGCATGTCGACGCGTTGTAGGCAGCTTCAGGTCAGAACAGACGGGAAGCGAATGTGGATGTCGGTCGGGCGATGAGCTCCTTTTATAGGAGGCGAGATGCAAATCTGAGGATCGTAGTGCGCGGCGCTGCTGAGTGGCTTTTTTAGTACCATCCCTCTCCATCAGCCTCCAATGAGAAACGCGGACGCGATGCTCACTTTAATATCGTTTTTACTGCAAAAAGGACTTGTGAATATAACACAATGTAATGTCCAAACATGTATATTAGTGAATTGCAGCCATGGCCATTGCCTTTGTTTTAATAAGGATGACTGGAAAACCCAATACAGTATATTGTGTTTTGAGCGTGGGTTTTTTTGTTTCTTACGAGGGATTGTTTCACCACTCGTCTAATACGGCGCACGGGCGTTTTATGAACGCAATTTGGAAAAATACAAGCGCTCGGTGGAGAAAAATAACTTCGCTGTTGTGCTGTACAGGTGGAGATTAGCATTCCGGCACGCTACGTCAATTAGGACGAGTACAGTAATACAGTACCCAGAAATGGGTACTGTATTAACGCGTTCAAGAATTACGCCTTGTTAAATGTGACGTGTCGTGAATATCATGATTTCTTTCATTCATGTGGAAGCAGATGAAGATTCGCCAACTCAACAAGCAAACGTCCACCACGCTCACGAGGAATTGGCGCGCAACAACCCAGGACATGTGTTCCATTTAGAAAGTGTTTGCAAACACTGGCGCAAGCAGTTTCGAAGAGGTGGGTGGCTCTGAAAAGAGCCTTTGGGTTGGCTTAGTGTGCGAGAGATGGGCGCTCAGCCTCCGAAGCCGTAGAGAGTGCGGCCCTGGCGCTTGAGGGCGTAGACCACGTCCATGGCGGTGACGGTCTTGCGCTTGGCGTGCTCCGTGTAGGTGACGGCGTCGCGGATGACGTTCTCAAGGAAGACCTTCAGGACGCCGCGGGTCTCCTCGTAGATGAGGCCCGAGATGCGCTTCACACCTCCGCGGCGAGCGAGGCGGCGGATGGCGGGCTTGGTGATGCCCTGGATGTTGTCGCGCAGCACCTTGCGATGGCGTTTTGCGCCTCCCTTGCCGAGCCCCTTACCGCCTTTACCGCGTCCAGACATTCCGACTACTTCTGACAAAGCTCGCGAGAGACTGCGCGCTCAGCTTGCAGCAGCAGCCGCCTTTATACCCGAAGCGTGGTGACGTCACCGACCACTCCTGCCCTCCGCGATGGCTCCGCCTTAAACCTTAGACCTTTAACCTCTGTGACGAAGAAAACCCTCCACTGTCGTCAATAACACTTCCTTGACATGCATAATATGCGACGTTTTGGGCAATGACCCTTCTTCGAAGCACTCTGTAATGATATTGGCACACCCGCAGCGAACGCGAGAGGAACGCGATCTGTTGCAAGATTGCACGTGGAGTGAATAATCGGTGTAAGGTCTTGTTTTCAAGTGAACAAGATGAACTAACTTTATAATCGTGTGAAGCTAAACGGCTTCCAACACAATAGTTGAGTGAACGTCACCTGTGGTGCCACAGCGACGGGGCCGCTCGGCCGAGCCAGGGAGCCGCCCGGCTTCCACCGCCGCACTGCCCCCCATCACCCCCCCCACATAAACACGCACCCACGTAGGGCCTCGTGGTCGGGTCACCTACCCTGAGTTTTCACCCGAGGGCCCCCTAGGGGGGGTTACCCCACGGTTTCTCAGGGCCAGGGAATTGGACAGGACCCTTCCCAGGCCAAGTAACACTGCGGCGCCGTGGGCGGATTTGAGATCGCACGACCACGGCGAGCTCAGAGAGCCCCGCAGTTAGAAACGCATACAAACACAAACACGGGTCAGCAAGGCAGATAGCTGGGATCAGGACCCGGGACGACTGATTGGTCGAAAGTTCAAAGGACGGCGGGATCGCAAAAGAGCGGGAAATCCTAGGCTCAGGATTGGTCGAGAGACCAAGGCGGTCGGGACGGGGGCGCCTAGCCTTTGATGTGAATAGTTTAAAAGAAAACGCAGGGGCAGTAGGGAACTCTCTTCTTCTGGAGTTTGGACACGGGGTCAGCGACGAAGGAGTCATCGGGCGAGCCGCTAGATTGTCTGCAGGACGATCTGAGCGCCGCAAGGTCACCAAGGACTACAGACGGTATCGTGTTGCGCGCCTTACAACACCTCAGAGCGGAGAGTAGGATCCATAGGAGAGGGTTAGTTCGGGGTAAGGACGAGTAGGAAAGCGGTTTAGCAGAGAGCGCAGCATAGAATAGGGCTACACGGCACCAGAGTGTGGGTTAGAAGCGCCTTGCTGGCCCGCACACACACACGGGTGGCTCGGTTGGTTAGCAAGGGCTAATAAAATCTCGAGCGTAGTAACAAAACCGTGTTGTTGGGTGTTTTTGGAACGTGGTATTAGCGTGCACTGCATTCGCGAGTGTGTGGTCGTTGTATGCATAAAGGCCGTGGTCTCTGTACGATTGTGCGGGTACGGAGGTGTGTGCGTTAACGCCCGGGGAGAGCACTTTTGTGTGTTGGCGTGACTACGCAGCCGTGTGAGAGGAGAATCGTCCTTGTACGATATTTGTGTTGACGTGCACGCGCGATTGGGGGAGGGGACAAGTCGTCATGTCGGCGTGTGCCCCGCTTGCGTGTGCTCGTTACTCGCGTAAAGTGCGGCGCGGTGGTGGACCCCTGACCCCCGACCCCGCGGCTCGAGCGCGTAATCGGCTGCGCATTGTTGTACGGTTTGTCTCGCGCGCACGGCGGCGGCGGCTTGAGTCGTTGTGTCGGCGTGTGCCCCGCTTGCGTGAGCTCGTTACTTGCGTAAGCTCTCGGCGTGCGTAATCGGCGTACCCCAGGTGCGCGATCGTAACGTGAGCGGCCAGCGCGGTGCAGAGCGGCGCAAGAGTGGGCATCGCGTGTGGAGCTGTATGGGTGTGCGCGCACGTTCACGACGTGTGTAACACAGGTGCGCGATCCTAACGTGAGTGGTCAGTGTTGGGTGAGTGCCGTGCAGAGCTGTGTGTGGGTGTGCGCGTACGTGGTTAACCATGCCTGCTACGCGGACCCGCGGTGGAGGGGAATCCTCGGGTGACGGCTCCCACACCCTGGGTGAGGAGCCTAGCGGCGGTTCGCTTAGCAGCGGGGGGGCGATTGATGATGTTAGTCCGGCCGTTAGTATTATCGAGGGAGGGATCTCGGGGGCTAGCGACCCCCACACACCAACTAGTTCTCCCAAAGTAAGAAAGACATTGCAAACAATGCGATATTTACGTATATAAATTAATTTTAATAGAGAAGTTTAGATGGTGCACCGCAATGTTTACAAAACAAAAACAAAGTGAAAAGGCGAGAACGAGCGAATGAAGGCAAATTGAGTAAAGCTGTCTGGAATCAATACATTTTTAGACTAAATTCCATATTTGGCACCAGTAACATGATGACGGAATGAAGAGGTGCAACACATAATCAAAATTGGAGGTTCGTCAAGAATGCATCGATTTTTAATCTGGATTTAGATTAGAATCGCCAGCGAGAATGCTGACGTCGCTGAGATTACTCTGCACTCAGTTCGAGTGAGGGAGATGCCACCCGCCTCGACTGTGTTTGTGATCCCTGCTTTCGGGCTCGATTACTCCCATCACATCAATGCTTAAAACACATCGAGTGGGTAAAATGTTATAGTTAATTTGGCGAATGTACGTAACTTATCCAATCTACACAAATCCTCACGATTGAACTGCACCAAGCGTCGAGCTCCTTGATCAGGGCCGAGGCAAGGCGAGCAACCATCGCCACGCCGTAAATGGGTTTGACTTACAGAATATGGCACGCATTCAACAGCAACGTAATACACTGTCATGTGTTACCGATGAACTAATGGAAGCGCAGCAGCATCTGGTTCACTTTTTTAACTAAGTGGGTGGCTCTGAAAAGAGCCGTTGAGGTGGAGTGAATCGAGCGTCGTCCGATCGAATTCACTTCTTTGGCGCAGTCTTCTTGGGCTTGGCCGCGGCCTTCTTGGGCTTGGCCACCTTGGGTTTGGCGGCCTTGGCCTTGACGGTCTTGGGCTTAGCGACCTTGGGCTTCGCAGCCTTGGGCTTGGCTGGGCTCTTCGCCGCCTTCTTGGGCTTAACAGCCAACTTCACCTTTTTGGGGCTCTTGGCCGCCTTGGCAGCCGCGGGCTTCTTTGCTTTCTTGGGAGACTTCTTGGGCGCGGTCTTCTTGGCTGCCGCGGGCTTCTTCACCTTCTTGGCTGCCGCGGGCTTTTTAGCTGCGGGCTTTGCCGTTGACGACTTGGGCTTCGCCTTTGCGGCAGCCTTTTCCTTGTTGAGTTTGAAAGAGCCAGACGCGCCGCTGCCCTTCACTTGCGCCACGGCGTCTTTGGCCACGAGCTTCTTGATGGCCAACTTCACGCGGGCATTGTTCTTCTCCACGTCGTATCCTCCGGCAGCAAGCGACTTTTTGAGCGCAGGAAGAGACACGCCGTTCCTCTCCTTGCTGCTGGCCAGAGCCTTGAGGATGAGCTCGGACACGCTGGGGCCGACCTTCTTGGCCTTTGGAGCGGCGCGCTTCTTCTTGGGGCTTTTAGGCGCTGAAGTAGCCGCAGCTGGTGGTTGAGCAGGAGCAGTTTCCGCCATCTCTAGACGTCGCTTTTATCGCCTCGCCTCTTTGAAATCGAAATCAGCGCTCTCACGAATTCGAAACGAGTGTTCTCCAGGCCCGAGGTTATTATAGAAGCGGCGTACTGAATGCGGACGTCGCTGAGATCATCCAGAACTCTAGTGAGGGAGTTGCCACCATACTCACTGTGTTTATCACGCCTGCCTTTGGCCTCGATTACTCCCGTAACGTTCATACTTACATGCATCTAGTTGATACATTATCACGAAGATCACTTCTTTAATGTACGTTACTTATGCAATATACGACAATGCTCACGATATAAATTATAATTCAAAACAAGTGAACAACCAACATTTGGGAGACATTGTTCGGTCAGGGCAAGATATGACGATTGTCGGTTTTCAAAAGTGTTACTGATAAACACTATTTAAAACGCACTCGAATTTTTTGCAAGACAAGATGCTTCAACAGACTACTCATATTTAATTCCAACGAAATATTTTCTATTTAAGTTTTGCCTCGCGCGCTCGCGATTCCACCTCTCGCGCTATGGTGAGGACTGCGCGCCATGTCAACAGTCCCTTGTCACCGAACTTTTAACTGGACGTTTTAATCGAACTTTGAAATGAATAAATATATGGATTTTCAGATGGACAACGAACTGAAGAAAATTACTCAAAATTAACCGACATTAAATAGAAAGTTTAACATTTTACGTGGCAAGAGGTGAGTAGCTCACGCACTGCAGAAGGGTCGCGCGCCTTGAACAAGATCGAGGCACGGTGCACAATCATCACCACTCAAATTCAATTCAAGTGACTCTGCAGTCGAATGTTTAAAGAAAATATATAATCTTACGTTTAATGCACCGACAGAGTTGATATTCTAGGACCGCAGGATGGTTCATGCGATGGGTTGTTTTTACTGCAATAAGTTACTGTGATGCCGCCACGAAGCCGTTCGGCAGGCGCCCAATCCCCGACCTCGCCACCACCAAGCAACGGAGCCAACCCCTCGTCCCCCTCACCTCACATGAACACACCCGCACGCATTTCCCCCCCCTCTCCATAGAGCTGGAAGGGAAGGTCACCTGATCGACCGGTTTTTATCCGAGAAACCCTTATCGGGATTAACTCTCACGGTTTCCGGCGATCAGGGAATTGGACGGCCTCCCCCGACGCTACGTTGCACCGCGGCGCTGCGACCTGCCTTAAGATGGTATGGCCGCGGCGAGGGGCATTCGGCCACCGCGGTTGAAGCGCATCCCCCACACACACCACCCACGTGTCGACGGGGCAAGCAGGGGAGGGACGGGACAGCATGAGTAGCGGGACCGCAGGGGCTCTTGCGCATAGTCACGGATGGTCAGGATAATTACGCTTGAGCGCGCAGGCACCATTGTTAGGGAGGGAAAGGGATTAATTAGAATTTACGCCGCGCAACGCCGCACATTGATTAGCATATCACAGGCGCCCGGAACCGCGGTGCGCGTGCCAGAAGGGCGCGAGCCCATTGTTCAGAGCCACATCCCTTTGAGGTAGGGAGGATAAATAGTGGGTGCAAGGGGAAATCGGGCTCTCTTGACTCCAGCACCAGGCGACACCACGAGCTCCAGCCCAGCGACCCGGACGTCCGTGAGACGCACCGAGGTACGCTGCGAGCAGGGGATCAACGGACCGCCGTGAGCACCTAACAGTGAGTAAGGAGGTGAATTATAATCATAGCAGATAAATCGGGAATAGGCATAAAGGTATCAGCGTAGGCCAGCCTCGTCGACTCACTGATTTAACACCTAGTTCCAGGTAGCGGACAATAAATCGTTAGTAGCGAATCGTGGCCTCGTGTGATCTCGTAGAGAGGTGTGCACGTGTGTGGTGCTGCGTACACAGTGGTTCGCCACGTGAGTGAGCGCGGCGCGGAGCTGCGCGTGTGGGTGGGCGTGTGTTCACTACGTGTATGATACAGGTGCGCGATCACAACGTGAGTGCTCCGTGGTGAGTAAGTGCCGCGGGGAGCTGTGTGCGTGAGTGCGCGTACGGTCGCAACGTGTCGGATACGGGTGCGCATTGGTAACGTGGTTATTCGACGTGGAGGCGAGTGCCGCACAGGGCTGTAGACGGGCGCACGCTCGCAGCGTGCGAGAGCTGCGCGTAGCGGTGTAAAGAGGGGGAGTATGGCGTTTGATTGATGATGCCGTGCGCACGTTTGCTTGCAGCGTGGGAGTGTGGGGGCCGTTGGCCCCCGGGGTCCCTCCCGCCTGCATCCCCTATTTCGTTTACGTTACCCCACCTCCCTATTACCCGCTACGGTTTCGCCGGCATTCGAACGCGACGCCACTACTGTTACAGCCTCACGCCGCGCTCCCACGCTGCGAGCATACGTGCGCACATCATCATCAATCAAACGCCGTGCTCGCAGTGTAGTCCTGTGCGGCACGTTACCAATGCGCATCCGTATCCGACACATAACGAACGTATGCGCACTCCCACACACACGCCGCTCCGTGCACTCCAACTCCACTCAACACGGAGCACTCACGTTGTGATCGCACCCCTGTATCATATACGTAGTGAACACACGCGCACCCCCACGTGCACCGCTCTGCGCAGCGCTCCCCCGAGGCGAGCCGCAGCACTACAGAACCACTGCGTACACACGCTTCCCCACGCGCTCACTCGCCACTGAATACTCGCGTTATGATCGCGCACCTGTATCACACACGGAGCGGACGCACGCGCGCACACGCAGCTCTACACGCGACACCCACTCTCGCGCCGCTCTGCGCAGCACTCACTCAACACGGAGCACTCACGTTGTGATCGCACCCCTGTATCATATACGTAGTGAACACACGCGCACCCGCACGCGCACCGCTCTGCGCAGCGCTCCCCCGAGGCGAGCTGCAGCGCTTCACGCATTCACACCTCTCCACGAGATTACACGAGACCACGCTTCGCTATTAATGATTTATTATCCGCTACCTGGAACTAGATGTTAAAATCAGTGTGAGTCGACGAGGCTGGCCTATCCTACTTCCCCTAGACCTATTCCCTATTTATCGTTCACGAAATACTTTTACCTCCTTACTCACGGTTTGAGGCACTCGACGTTCCGTGGGTTTTCCTCACTGCTTGCCTCGACACGTCGCACGGACGTCCGGAGGGCAGAGCTGGGGGCCGTCTTGGATGCTGGCTTCTCGGAGTAAGAGAGCGATTTCCCCTTTGCGCCCCCCTATTTATCCTCCCTACCTCAAAGGGATGCTGCGCTGAACAATCGGCTCGTGCACCTCGAGCCCGCGCACGGCGGTTCCGGGCGCTTTTGATATGCTAATCAGTGAGCGGCGTTGGCGGCGTACATCCTAATTACTCCCTTACCCTTCCTAACAATGGGGCCTGCGCGCTCAAGCGTAATGATCCCAACCCTCCATGACTATGCGCAAGAGCTCCTGCGGTCTCGCTATTCATGCTGTCCCCTCCCTCCTCCGTCTGTCTCGTCGACCCGTGGGGGTGTGTGTGAGGGGAAATGCGCCTCAACCGCGGTGGCCTAATGCCCCATGCCGCGACCACACCATATTAAGGCTGGTCGCAGCGCCGCGGCGCAACGTAGCACGGGGGAGGTCGTCCAATTCCCTGATCGCCGGAAACCGTGAGAATTAATCCCGTTAAGGGTTTCTCGGATAAAAACCGGTCGGTCAGGGGGGGGGGGAATGCGTGCGGGTGTGTGCTTATGTGGGGGGGGTGATGGGGGGCGGTGCGGTGGGGGAAGCCGGGCGGCTCCCTGGCTCGGCAGAGCGGCCCCGTCGCTGTGGCACCACATAGCCCCCCGGGGTGCCAGTCCCCGTCCCGGGTTGACTGGAGCACCTCGCCTGGGTTGCCCCCACGAGGTATCGCCGCGGGGTCCGCGGGATTCGCCCGGCCCTTGTGGCTGGCCTCGGGGGTGGCGGCTCCGTCTCCTGGGGCTCCGGCGGTGGTCTCCTCCTCCATTCCAACGGCTCCCCTCGGCCCCTGGCACCTGCGGGCTGGGGAACAAACTCAGAGGCGGTGGGGTTTAAGGGTCGCCGTCCTCGTCGCCCCCGGCCCCGCCCGAGGCCCCTCGGAGCCCGGGGCTCCGTGGGGCCCATATACTGCGCGAGGCCCCCGGGCACGGGGGGTGGGGGGACCCCGGGGTTTCGGGGTACTTGGACGGCGGGGCTCCCCCCCTCGGGGGCTGCTCGCCACGGCTTCAGTCGTCGGATGTTGACCACCATCTCCCGGCCCCTCTCTCCTCCCTGAATCAGCACCGTCCATGGTGAGATCTGCCGTCTCACAATCCAGGGTCCTCGCCAGTAGGTGTTCAGCTTCCCCACCTGTCCGGCACCGACGCGGGGAGTGTACAGCCACACCTTGGAGCACGCAGTGTAGAAGGGGGGCTCCATACGGGGTCGGGCGCTCTGCTCTTGCCGCTGGTGCGCGGCCTCTCCGTGCGGGTAGGCTCGGCCCCTGGCCCCTCGCAGGGTCTCCAGCAAGTGCTCCACAGGGTGGCTCCCTTCCTCCCATTGCGGCGGAAGGACACCAAACAGCAGATCTGCGGGCAGGCGAGACTCGCGACCAAACATCATTAGGAACGGGGTCTGTCCTGTGGATGTGTGAACGGCGGTGGTGTAGGCGAACAAGGCATAGGGGAGGTGTTCGTCCCAGTCCTGTTGATTCGCGGCCGCCATGCGTTTAAGCTTCCCGGCCAGAGTCTGGTTCATCCTCTCTACCATCCCGTTCGCCTGGGGGTGATACGCCGTGGTTCGGTCCTTCTGGATCCCGAACTCTCGGCACAGCGCCTGGAATAGTTCGGCCTCGAATTCACTACCCTGGTCGGTAATGACTCGTTCGGGGATCCCGCACTTAAGTACGTAGTTTTCCACGAAGGCCTGGGCCACTACGAGGGCTGTTTTATCCGGGATAGCCACCGCCACGGGGTAGCGGGTGAAGTACTCCACCGCTACGAGAATATATCGGTTGCCCCGGTGGGATCGTGGAAAGGGCCCCTGCAGGTCGATTCCGACCAACTGATTCGTCCGACTGACTCGGAACGGCCTCAGGGATACCTGGTACCTCGCCGGCTTTTGCCCACACTGCTGACAGGCCCGGCAGCCCTGCACCCAGGCGGCCACATCTTGCGCCAATTTAGGCCAGAGATACTGGCGACGCAGAGTCTCCCGGGTGCGCCGTTCCCCATCATGGCCCCCGAGCGGGTGGTCGTGTACCAGTCGTAGTAGTTGGGGTCGCACATGGGCGGGAACGCAGATGCACCCCGGCTGCCCAGCGTCGGCCAGTTCCCTCACCACCCCGTTTTCTACACACAACCGGGCATACAAACCACTCCAGGGCCCTGGTAGTGCATCCTTCTTCTCTCGCAGTGCCGCCTCCACCGCCGCCAGATCCGGATCCCGCTGCTGGGTTTGTCGCAGCTGCTCGTCGTCCAAGCCCGGGAAGGCGCAGCCGACATCCTCTTGGATCCGCCCGGTTGGGGTGGGATGATTCGTCTGTCCCCGGGATCCTTCTGCAGGGGTTCCTGCGGCGCACACCGCACTCTCTCTCGGGGGGGGTAGTTTAGTTTCCGCGCGCTCCTTGGGTTCTGCTGCCTGGCGGCAGCGTCCCCCCGTGAAGCACGGGCAGGCGTCTCCCTCCCTCGTCTCAGCGCGCACCGCGGGCCGTCTTGACAAGGCGTCCGCGTTCGCGTGTGTCCGCCCCGCTCGGTACTTGATCTGCAGGTTGTACTCCTGCAGCTGCGCCAGCCATCGTGCCATCTGCCCCCGCGGTTCCTTGAATGTAAGGAGGAACTGCAGTGCATAATGATCGGTGCGCACACGACATCTCCTGCCGTACAAGTACGGTCGGAACTGTTTACACGCGAAAATCACGGCATACAGTTCCTGACGGGTTACGCAATAGTTCAGCTCGGCCCCGCTCAGGGTCCGACTGGCGTACGCGATGACCCGCTCCGTCCCACCCTGCACTTGTGACAGCACCGCGCCCAGCCCACTGCTGCAGGCGTCAGTGTCCAAAATAAAATCGGTGGTGAAATCTGGGAAAGCCAAGGTGGGGGTGTGGGTGAGGTGGTCTTTGAGTGTGGTGAAAGCCGTCTGGCAGGCCTCCGACCACTGATAGGGGTTCTTGGGGGAGGTGAGTTGGGTGAGGGGGCGTGCAATCTCACTGAATCCCTTTACAAATCGACGGTAATAAGTGGCGAGTCCCAAGAATGACCTGATCTCCGTCAGGTTCCTCGGCCGCGGCCAATCCACTACGGCACGCACCTTCTCGGGATCGGTCCTCACCCCTGCCTCGCTGACTCGGTGTCCGAGGTTCCCCACCTCGCGCTGCGCAATGTAACACTTACGCGGCTTGAGCTTGAGATGGGCTGCTCGCAGTCGCTGGAATACTTCCTGCAGCCTGGACTAGTGTTCGGACAGCGACCTACTGAACACTATTACGTCGTCCAGGTAAATCAGGCACTGTTCCCACTGCAAGCCCCGCATCACCAACTCCATCAACCGCTGGAACGTCGCGGGCGCGTTAGTGAGTCCGAACGGCAACACTCGAAACTCAAACAGGCCCATCGGGGTGGTGAATGCTGTTTTTGGCCGATCCTCCTCCGTCATCTCCACCTGCCAGTAACCGGACGCCAGATCGAGGGTGGAAAAATACCGCGCTCCTGCGAGACTGTCGAAGGTGTCGTCGATGCGGGGTATGGGGAAGGCATCGCCGAGCGTGGCTGCATTTAGTTTACGGTAATCGACGCAGAACCCGGTTGACCCATCCTTTTTCGTTACTAGTACCACTGGGGCTGACCAGGGGCTCGCCGAGGGCTGAATTATGTTATCGCGTAGCATATCCGTGACTGCCTCTTTGATCTGGGTCCGTTCAGGCGCGCCCACTCGGTATGCGGGGAGTTTGATGGGTCGGGCTGCACCTGTGTCAATTTGGTGCTTGACCAGGTCGGTCCGGCCCACGTCCGAATCGTGCTCACTGAACACGTCGGCGTACTCCCGCAATAACCCGCGCAGCTGATCGGCCTCCCCCTTAGGTAAGGCTGCCCAAGGCACATGTAACGCATCCTGCAGTGGAACAATCTCGGCTCGGGGGGTCGGGCCGACCCGCCAGGCCAGATCCTGGCTGTCCTCGGGGCGGCCAGGGTCCTCCGCCCAGAGTGCGAACACCGAGTCGTTCGAGTGGCGAGCGTGCAGGGGGTGTACGGTGGCTACCGGGGTGCGTCGTCGTATCATTGCCGGGGTACTGTGTGGGTTAAACACACGTATAAACAGCCGGCCCCCATCTGCGTTTACCAGTGTGGCTGACCCTATCGCGATGCCAACTCCGGGTGAGGAGTCAGCATTACCTCGCCCGATGGTCGGTGGGTTGGGTCGGTGGAGAGGGTTGCCACTGGCACCAGCATCTCGGCGAGAGGTCCGATGGTGACGGCCGACACCAGCATAGCGGCCACGGGTGTGAAGCGTGGGCGATTCGGCTCCTGTCCTAGGAACGGAATCCGCTCCCCGCTGCCCTCCACCGTAGCGCATCGTTGCCGGGGCTGTACGTTAAGTCCCAACTTTTTCCAGGAGGTCCGTTCCTGCAATGCACTCGTGGCACAACACACTCGACACGTAGAATTCATGTGTGCACACCTGGTTTCCTAGACGGACCTCGAGGGAGACCTTCCCCAGCAACCCCATCCCGGCTCCGCTTGCCGTGTGCAGCGCGCGATCCGGGGCCTGCAGACAGCCCACGTCCACCCCGAGCATGCTGCAGTGCGCGGCGCTCATGAGAGAGGCCAAGGCGCCCGTGTCCAGTAGGATCCGGGTGCGCTGCCCGTTCACCTGGCCTTCCACCAGCGACGTGGCTCCCGTTATCCCTGCCACCAGCTCCCGCAGCCAATCGCCCGAGGTCCCCGCGCCCTTGGGTGTTGTCGTTGTAACCTGTTTATGGATCACTCGCTCGCCATTATTCTCATTATCGTCTATTTGTATCGGGACCGCGTCGATTGCACCCCTAGTTGGTCCGCTCACTAGGAGGCGTTGGAGTTTAACCCCCTGCCCCTGCCTAGTTCGGGTAATTTCAGGACAGTCTCTCACTAGATGCCCTCGGCGATCGCACATATAACATGCCCGGGGAGGGGGGGCGGCTCAGTAGTGGGCCCCCTGCCAACTCCCTCCCCCCCCATTACGCCGCTGTCCACCCTCCGCCTCTAGTCGGGCTACCCTCCCAGATAACCCTCCCACCGTGGCGCGTATGTCCCCCATTTCGGATCGGATGGTCTCAACGGAGGATTGCAGTTGGGTCATATTTTTATTCGTTTCCTCGCATACCTGGGTTACCCTCTCACCTACTTGGTTTACCTTGTGGTCTATCTGGGTTACCTGGCCGGAGACATCCTTTATACCCGTTTGTATACCGGAAACCCATCCCGGGGTTGTCTCGCGGGACACTGGAGGCTCTCTTTCCCGGCCCCTTACCGTCCTCGCGAGCTCCTGTTCCTCCTCCTCGTCTTCCGAGAGCAGGCTCGCAATGGCGCGCTCTCGTCCCAGCCCCCGGAGCTGCGCGCGTTCGCTGTGAATTCTTTCACACTTACGTGCGCGCTCGACAAGGGCGTTAAAGGGAAGACGTGGGCAGCTCATGTCTGGCTGCCACCACGCCGTGCGAGACAGGTACCGCTGGATTTTCTCGGCGGCCAATTCCTCAATAATGTAATAAATGGACTCGACCACAGTATCTGGTCTGGTGTCCTTTATTCGGGTTCGTTTCTGTTTCCCACACGGCTGTCCTTTATCTGGCTCCTTCCACACGGTGCCGACTTCGCTGTCGCTCCCGTCACCGCCAACAGCCCCGCTGTTGGTCTCCGTCGCTCCCGTAGCTCCTTAGCAGCCTTGCTGCTGTTCCCCCACACGCAGCCCCTCTGGCTGCTGTCGCTCCCGTAGCCCTCTTGCTCTGCAGCCCCCGGCTGCTGTAGCCCCTAGCAGCCTCGCTGCTGTCTCCCACACGCAGCCTCTCCGGCTGCTGTCGCTGCTCCCAGCTTTCGCCCTCCGTGGCCTCACCCTCGTCCAGTCTCCAACCAACTCTCTTCCATCCCGCTGGCTGGCGCTGTCACCGAGCCCCTCAGCCACCAGGCTGAGGGCACGGCGACCACCCAACGCGGTCTCCACTCTTCCCTCGCCCGACTGCCCCGATCTCTTCCTGTCTCACCGCTATACCATCTCCCTCTCACGTGACCCTGACTCCTCCCCCACATGACGTCACATCCGCCAAGCCCTTTACGCCCGCATTACACCACCCTCCCCTGTAGAGAAAATTCCAGCCGTCCTCGGCTGAAACAGAACCAAATAATGCGGGCGAAGGCATCACAACCAGGAGTCCCCCAGACACAATAGACCTTATAACAACAACAACAAGTAACAAAAGGGGAAGGATCAGGAACCGGAATAGAACAACAAGAATAATAATAGCACAAAGCACAACACAACGGCCACCAACACGCAAAAATGGCACACGCGCACAACCCAGAAATGTGGTGTCTCAAAGCGTGTCCATGTTGTTGTTCCATCCGCTCGGCTCAAGTCCAACATCAAAGAGCAAGTGGTAGAGCAGAATGACGAACGGCGCTCAATTGCTCCTTCAAGTCCTCATCCAGCTAGCACACCAGGTAACACCCAGTGCGACGGGAGCTGAAGAATCTGTGACGAGAAGGAGAATCCAATCCCCTGAGGCACAGCACAACAACGCACATCCGCATGTCGTACACGACAGCCACCCGGCCTCAGGGTAGTGGAGATGATGTAAATCCGGCCCGCTTAAAAAAAAAAAACCCCAATAATTACCCAAACTAACCGCGATCGATGCCCCAGTATTTACATTTTAACAACAATATTATTTACACAACAACACAAAAAAAAAAATTCTGCTCTTACCCACCAGCAGTCCTCCCTTGAGGACCAGCACAGACCTCAGACGTACACAGCATGTACCCACAGTCACTCTCAACAAACCAACAAAACCCCTAATCGCACACCCTCGCGTGGAGAGAGCCACGCTCCCCAGCGGTAACGTTTAACTCGCCGTAACCCTCACCGTGGTCGTCAACCCACAGCAACATCCATTTACCATACTCTCGGCTAGTGCCATTTCGGGGATGAGCAGCACTCGGCCATGCTCCTCCCTTACTATCCCATCAGCGATGGACACACACCAGCCTCTTATAGTCTGACGCTTTATAGCCAAGGGAAGATCAATCCCTTGGCAAGGCCAGATATCAACGACCCCCCCCCACGGGGTAATGTTCTCTTATAGAGACAATAACGCCCTAACCCAAATCCCGTGAGCCCCCGGCACACCAGGTTCAGTCTGCCACCGCACAACTGAACCATGACTCCCCGAGCCATATGAGCACACGGCCCATTAGTTTAAGACATACCACGGAGGTTTCGCCTCCGGGCTGTTAGGTCAGCCATTAGCTATAGGCTGATGTGACCACAACACGTGCATCACCCAATCAACAATGGCAGGCATAACGGATGGAATATTTGGCCCACCGAGGTTTTTCCCGCGCGTTCAAAATGGCGGCCCCCTTCGCCCAGCGCGTTCGCGCAATATCTCGCGCGCACTCAAAATGGCGGCCCTTTCCGCAAAGCGCATCGTCGCCATACCCCGCGTGCGCGCAAAATGGCGGCCCAACGTGCGAACACGTGGCCAGTTTTCTCCATTCGTGCACCCCAGCTTCCCTTTGCTGGGGGTCACAAAATGCATCCCCCGTCTTATTGTAACAATCCCAACAACGATAGACGCACAGCCCCAGCTCGCTGCGCGCAGCAGTCATATCGGGGAATTTTTAACCAATATTTTACCAACCACATTGGTTACACAACCCAACTCGCAAAGCAACTCGTGGCTGCATGCGATCAACCGAATACGCGACGCCACTTGGCGCCAATTTACGGTCCCATTAGCATAAACCTTAGAGACACCCACAACGGCGTCATCACGCACCCTCAAAGCGCGCTCTCTCTCCCACAAAGCGCAATTTCCCATAATATACACAAAATCGCGTATACATAACATCTGTAATGCGGGCGAAAGCGACCTTCCGGATGTGATGTCACGAGGAGGCGGAGCCAGGTGACGTGGGTGAAAGGTAGGGGGTCCTTAAGCGGGGAAACCGGAAGGAGAAGGCAGTCGGGGTGTGAATGGAAAGGTGTGGGGCCACGCGGGCGTACGAGCCGAGGGGGCACCGTCAGAAGCGGGAGCCAACCCTGGGAACAGTAGGGAGCTACTGGGAGGTGTAAAGCTGCAGATAGAGATAGGCAGTAAGGTTGTGTGTGAGGAGCAGCGGGGTGGCTGCCAGGAGTCGCAGGAGCGACGAGAAGGCGAGACAGCACGAGGCCGTGAGAGCTGCAGCAGGAACAGCCAAGGGAGCTGTGTGAGAGTACAGCAGCGGAGCTGCTGTGGGGCTGCAAGAGCGACAAGAACAGCAGCGGGGCTGCTGATGTGGACTGGAGTGACATCGGAACCAGCACAGAGAGAATAAGAGAGACAGCCGTGTGGGGACGCAGTACGGACCGAATAAAGGACACTGAGCCAGATATCGTGGTCAAGTCTTTTATTACACATCCATACGACCAAATAATAGGGTCCCCCTCGAATTTGTTACCAATTTCCAAACAGGTACGCACAATTAATAACATCCCAACCCCAATAGTCAATCAATGCATCGCACCCCATAACCGTACAGAACGGTGTAAACAGCACATACAGTCAGCATATCGCGATCACACGCGCACATTTAAACACAATAGCAAGCCGATCTGCAGGCAACCAACACACCATTAATCCAGTCGTAACATTGCAGCAACAACACAAATATTCTCTCTCTTGCAACAACCACATCGCACATAGCACCTCGCAGCACAATACACCAAAAAATATATATATTTTTCAATTAAGCCCATCGCACAAGGTAACCCACGAGATAATACAGCGCAAGATACCCGACGCTCCCGAGTTAATAATTAACTTCACCATCAAGATAACAACTCCCCGCCGCAGCGCACACACACAACTTGACACTCAGCAAGTACAGCAGACTCTCCGTCCATTCCCAACACACGCACACACTTTAATTGACACCGAGCAACAAGCAGATAGCGCGTTCATCGTTATTACACACACATACACACAGTCCGAACCGCGCTCCGCACAATCAAGTCATGAGAGAAAAAAACAAAATCGCCCCCCCCCGGCCCTCGAAAGATGGGTGAGGTGTGTGTAAAGGCCGGGTGCGTATTGTTACAACTCGCCCGGGGCTGCAGCAAGAAGAGGACGGCAGGGCGGCAACTTGAGTCGTCTCGCAGAACTCGTTCGGCGACTTGACTGCTCCGTTGTCACGCACCCGAGCCAGGACGGGAAGCTCCCGCCCCAGCAGCTGCAGCATCGTCGTCCTCTCCTCGCAGCTTGTCCTCGCGCAGCAGCTCACAGCAGGCTGCTCTCCCCGAGGCACCTCCCGATGGCAGCACGAAGCTGCATCACCGCCGCGATGTTAAAAATGGCGGCGTCTCCCCGCCGCGGTGAAGACAAGATGGCGGCTTCCCGCCTTTCTTCGCCAGCCGCGCCCAAGATGGCGTCTTCGTGCCACGTGGCCGATGGCGGCGACAGCGAAGACAACACGGACTCCTGCGGACCACCACCCTCCCCTTCCGACGCCACCCTTGGCGTGCCGAGCTCACACCACTGTGCAAGCATGTTCTTAAGAGTTCCAAGTTGGTCCGCCATCTGTTGACATGGGGAATCCGTTGATGCTGACGGGCCCGCCACCCCGGCGACATCTTCAACTCCAGTTCCCGTGCTCACTTCAGCAGGGCTCTTTTCCACACGACTCCAGCTGCATCCATCGTCGGAGGAAGATGAAGCCGATGCCGGAGACGGAATATTCTTTTTCTTCTCAGTTGTTTAGCCATGCCGTTGCACTTCTGACTCCAATGTAATAAATGGACTCGACCACAGTATCTGGTCTGGTGTCCTTTATTCGGGTTCGTTTCTGTTTCCCACACGGCTGTCCTTTATCTGGCTCCTTCCACACGGTGCCGACTTCGCTGTCGCTCCCGTCACCGCCAACAGCCCCGCTGTTGGTCTCCGTCGCTCCCGTAGCTCCTTAGCAGCCTTGCTGCTGTTCCCCCACACGCAGCCCCTCCGGCTGCTGTCGCTCCCGTAGCCCTCTTGCTCTGCAGCCCCCGGCTGCTGTAGCCCCTAGCAGCCTCGCTGCTGTCTCCCACACGCAGCCTCTCCGGCTGCTGTCGCTGCTCCCAGCTTTCGCCCTCCGTGGCCTCACCCTCGTCCAGTCTCCAACCAACTCTCTTCCATCCCGCTGGCTGGCGCTGTCACCGAGCCCCTCAGCCACCAGGCTGAGGGCACGGCGACCACCCAACGCGGTCTCCACTCTTCCCTCGCCCGACTGCCCCGATCTCTTCCTGTCTCACCGCTATACCATCTTCCTCTCACGTGACCCTGACTCCTCCCCCACATGACGTCACATCTGCCAAGCCCTTTACGCCTGCATTACAATAACATCAGTTGCGTACCCCGGGCGTGCGATCTTTGTTAACTCGCGCACATCCTCGGCGTAATCATGTAGATCCTCGCCAGGTTGACGACGGCGCGCCTCTAAGGCCGATTTTGCTTCCTCCTCGTCACGCGTGCCAAAACGCTGATCGAGTCGGCGCATCAGCTCCTCTAGCTGTGTCTGTGCGCTCGCGGGTAACGCTTCTACAAAATCGGCTGCCCGCCCATCAAGATTCATATTAAGTTGACGTACTGCCAGCGCATCCGTCCATCCATTAATTTCCTTGGCCCCTAAGAGATTGCGGGCGAATGCCTTCCACGAAGGGGCCCCCCGGCCGGTAAATATTAGTCTTATTTTAGCGTGAGGTAACGCGGGGGTCCGTACCGCTTCTGACACCAATCTGTGGGGGTTGCTAGCCCCCGAGATCCCTCCCTCGATAATGCTAGCGGCCGGGCTAACATCATCAATCGCCCCCCCGCTGCTAAGCGAACCGCTGCTAGGTTCCTCACCCATGGTGTGGGAGCCGTCGCCCGAGGATTCCCCTCCACCGCGGGTCCGCGTAGCAGGCATGGTTAATTACGTACGCGCACACCCACACACAGCTCCACACGCGATACCCACTCTTGCGCCGCTCTGCGCCGCGCTGGCCGCTCACGTTACGATCGCGCACCTGGGGTACGCCGATTACGCACGCCGAGAGCTTACGCAAGTAACGAGCACACGTAAGCGGGGCACACGCCGACACAACGACTCAAGTTGCCGCCGCCGTGCGCGCGAGACAAACCGTACAACAATGCGCAGCCGATTACGCGCTCGAGCCGCGGGGTTGGGGGTCAGGGGCCCACCACAGCGCCGCACTTTACGCAAGTAACGAGCACACGCAAGCGGGGCACACGCCGACACAACGACTCAAGCCGCCGCCGCCATGCGTGCGAGCCAAACCGTACAACAATGCGCAGCCGATTACGCGCTCGAGCCGCGGGGTTGGGGGTCAGGGGCCCACCACCGCGCCGCACTTTACGCAAGTAACGAGCACACGCAAGCTCACACAAAGCTAACAGCTTCACTGCGCACCGCGGTTTCGCACACGCGAGCGGGGCGCACGCCGACACGACGACTCGTCCCCTCCCGCACTCGCGCGTGCACGTCAACACAAGTATCGTACAAGGACGATTCTCCTCTCACACGGCTGCGTAGGCACGCCAACACACAAAAGTGCTCTCCCCGGGCGTTAACACACACACCTCCGTACCCGCACAATCGTACAGAGACCACGGCCTTTACGCATACAACGACCACACACCCGCGAATGCAGTGCACGCTAATACCACGTTCAAAAACACCCAACAACACGGTTTTGTTACTACGCTCGAGATTTTATTAGCCCTTGTTAACCCACCGAGCCACCCGTGTGTGTGTGCGGGCCAGCAAGGCGCTTCTAACCCACTCTCTGGTGGCGTGCAGCCCTATTCTATGCCGCGCTCTCTGTTAAACCGCTTTCCTACTCGTCCTTACCCCGAACTAACCCTCTCCTACTGATCCTACTCTCCACTCTGAGGTGTTGTAAGGTGCGTAATACGATACCGTCTGTAGTTCTTGGTGACCTTGCGGCGCTCAGATCGTCCTGCAGACAATCTAGCGGCTCGCCCGATGACTCCCTCGTCGCTGACTCCGTGTCAAAACTCCAGAAGAAGAGAGTTCCCTACTGCCCCTGCGTTTTCTTTTAAACTATTCACATCAAAGGCTAGGCGCCCCCGTGCCGACCGCCTTGGTCTCTCGACCAATCCTGAGCCTAGGATTTCCCGCTCTTTTGCGATCCCGCCGGCCTTTGACCTTTCGACCAATCAGTCGCCCCGGGTCCTGATCCCAGCTATCTGCCCTGCTGACCCGTGTTTGTGTTTGTATGCGTTTCTAACTGCGGGGCTCTCTGAGCTCGCCGTGGTCGTGCGATCTCAAATCCGCCCACGGCGCCGCAGTGTTACTTGGCCTGGGAAGGGTCCTGTCCCAATTCCCTGGCCCTGAGAAACCGTGGGGTAACCCCCCGAGGGGGCCCTCGGGTGAAAACTCAGGGTAGGTGACCCGACCACGAGGCCCTACGTGGGTGCGGGTGCGTGCTTATGTGGGGGGGGGTGATGGGGGGCAGTGCGGTGGTGGAAGCCGGGCGGCTCCCTGGCTCGGCAGAGCGGCCCCGTCGCTGTGGCACCACAGATGGCGTTGGATCACAATCCTGGCACATCGCCCGATGAAACCGGTCGCCGTTGTTTGTAATCACCGGCGAAACGTCACCGGTACTCCAATTGTAAATGCTGTTGTGGGTTCACTCTCCCCGACACACAAGCGCTGTGTGTGCTGAAGTTGGTAACCAATTGGCACGTTTCGTTTACGTGACAAACCCTGACTGAATGGCCGTGTCAGGCGATGGTGGTGGGTGGTGGTGGGTTAACGACACAATGTTGATGTTCACGAGATCTCTAACCCAACAACAACAACAACAAAAACCAAACCTCTGTCACGGAAAAGTGTCACCACAGAGCAAGTCGCTCCGACCTCCTGGAGATACCGGTGTAACAGGCTAAAAAAAATTAACCCGTAAAAACAAAGTTTTTCACTATAAATCCTTTATATGCGTGGCGGCTAGAGTCCTCTCGTCCTCTGGCTTGACATGGCTGCCACCTATGGGTCAGATGATTGCCTGCCACCATTAAGCAATTGGTAATTAAATATAATTTTTTTTCCAAAAAAGTGTAAAATTTTGGAAAAAAATTTCCACGAAAATAAATTGTCACGCACAACGAGTCTGTGTGCAAAATGTCAGCTCGATTGGATCACGGGAAGTGGGTTAAAAAACGACTGAAAGATTTGCACGGTCGTAAGCGCGCAAGCAAGCAAGCAAGTGAACTTAATATAAAGGATTTAAAAAAAAAACCCTGCCCCGATTAAACCCGGGTATAGTTTGGCTCAGGCCAGAGTATACCCGGGGGGATAAAGTGTCCTAGGCTAAACTATACCCCCGGGGGTTTAAACTAGACTGGTCCAGACCATACCCCTCTCCAGGGCAGAATATGCCCCATGTGAAAGTTCAAAGGCAATTATCCATACAGAGAACAGCCGACAACGAACTTCAATCGACATCTAAAAAGCGTATAAATGGAAGTAAGAATCTCAATTTGATCAATTTAAGCATTTTTAGGGTTAGGGTTATTATTAAAGTTTTTCTGGTTGAAGCAATCAAAGTCTATGTAAAATTTCGATTTAAAGCTTTCGTGACTGCAGGGATTCATCTTCTTGGTTCTTTCGGTAAAGTCACGTAGAAGGTAAATAATAAAATAATGAAAATAAAACGTAATAAAAAAATATAATATAATATATTTAATATTATAATAATAAAATAATAGAATAGATTACTATAATAAAGTAATATAAAATAATAATATAATCAAATAACATAAAATAATATTAGAATATAATTTATTATGTTTTATTTTTATTATTTTATTATTTCCCTTCTACGTGACTTTACCGAAAGAACCAAGAATATAGTAGATTTTAGTTTTACTTCACTTTACTTTTCCAGGTAAGGCCCCCACTGAGCTGTGTAGTAGAGACCTGGCTATCACAAATGACAGCAGCGCACCGAAGTGGCTCATCACGTGACATTCACTGCAGCCAAATACTCTGAACGCATGTTGAGATGTTAACTACCTCTCCTGGTATACAGGAGATCGTTGGTTCGATTCCGACCCTGACGCCTGCTGTATATTTTGAGTTTGCGCGTCTCTCTCTCTCCCCGTGGTCGTGTGGATTTTTCTCCAGGTCCTCCGGTTTTCCCTCGACATTTAGAATCGAGATCACGCAGTCAAAGTATTTGGCCGCTATAAATGTCCACACAATGATAAGCCACTTCGTTGAGCTTTCATTCGTGATGGCCAGGTGGTCACGTCTGATAAAAGAGCTACTACGTATCCAGTTGGACCTTATTTGGTAAAATCCCAAGAAAATTTTTGTTAGTTTAAGTATGTACATATATAATTGTAAACAGAATCACAAACTAACGCTCAACTTTCTTAAACGTGTAAGAGTCAACGCGCGCCACCACCGTGCGACATCACGCGAGCAACCGGGACGCAGAGAATCTCTCAACCCTTTCCCACGTCCGAGACGTCTGCAGAGTTCCAGGGTCGGTGGGTGTCACCGTTCACGTGGTGGGTGTCACCGTTCACGGGGTGGGTGTCACCGTTCACGGGGTGGGTGTCACCGTTCACCGCAGAATCCCGCGAATCGAGCGCGCGGCTCGCCCTCGTTAATTCTATTTAGAGAGGCGCAGCAGTGGCAGCAGCAGCAGCACTGCTGTTGTTGTTGTTATAAAGACGTCGTTGCTCACCGCAGAGAAGCGTAGCGACACGACCGCCGCCACTCTGCGCTAGCCGGCGCCAAAACTGTGCCACACTCCCTGCCCCGCGTGGCCCTGTGGGAGCCTCGGTACCGATAAAGTTACTTTAGTTTTTACTGCGTTTTGTTGTTCCGACGACGACGTTCACGCACGGCACGCGGCGTCGTCGCAACTGCAAAGGGTTAAGTTCACGCTGGGAACATTTTCAACGGAGGAGGCAGCAACAACACGCAGGGTGATCCAAGTGCAGATGCCCCACTCATACCTACACCCCCCTCCCAACGCCCCCTCGGAATATTTTTTCAGACCGCAGGAATCCGATGAGCTATGAAGCTCTTCTTCGCAGATCTCTAGCCGTTCCACAGATGTCCTCTCCTAGCCCCCCCCACCTCCTCCCCGTACCTTTCCTCTCAGCAGCAAAGTGAATATCGCGCAAGCGATGGCTCGGGGCTACGGTACTGAGTCAGAGGTCGCAAACGGGTTTTGATTCCTTACCCGTACCCGGCCGCACCAGCGTCGTAAACAGGTACCCGTACCCGGTATCGGGTACCTGATTGCGACCTCTGGACTGAGTGTTCGGAGATTTGTGAGCGGATGCCACCTTCGTCATCGGCCACGGTTCAGTCTACCGCTGGATGGGTACGTACTGTACGTACTATACGTACGTGTGGTGCCACAGCGACGGGGCCGCTCTGCCGAGCCAGGGAGCCGCCCGGCTTCCACCACCGCACTGCCCCCCATCACCCCCCCCCACATAAGCACGCACCCGCACCCACGTAGGGCCTCGTGGTCGGGTCACCTACCCTGAGTTTTCACCCGAGGACCCCCTCGGGGGGTTACCCCACGGTTTCTCAGGGCCAGGGAATTGGACAGGACCCTTCCCAGGCAAAGTAACACTGCGGCGCCGTGGGCGGATTTGAGATCGCACGACCACGGCGAGCTCAGAGAGCCCCGCAGTTAGAAACGCATACAAACACAAACACGGGTCAGCAGGGCAGATAGCTGGGATCAGGACCCGGGGCGACTGATTGGTCGAAAGGTCAAAGGCCGGCGGGATCGCAAAAGAGCGGGAAATCCTAGGCTCAGGATTGGTCGAGAGACCAAGGCGGTCGGGACGGGGGCGCCTAGCCTTTGATGTGAATAGTTTAAAAGAAAACGCAGGGGCAGTAGGGAACTCTCTTCTTCTGGAGTTTTGACACGGAGTCAGCGACGAGGGAGTCATCGGGCGAGCCGCTAGATTGTCTGCAGGACGATCTGAGCGCCGCAAGGTCACCAAGAACTACAGACGGTATCGTATTACGCGCCTTACAACACCTCAGAGTGGAGAGTAGGATCAGTAGGAGAGGGTTAGTTCGGGGTAAGGACGAGTAGGAAAGCGGTTTAACAGAGAGCGCGGCATAGAATAGGGCTGCACGCCACCAGAGAGTGGGTTAGAAGCGCCTTGCTGGCCCGCACACACACACGGGTGGCTCGGTGGGTTAACAAGGGCTAATAAAATCTCGAGCGTAGTAACAAAACCGTGTTGTTGGGTGTTTTTGAACGTGGTATTAGCGTGCACTGCATTCGCGGGTGTGTGGTCGTTGTATGCGTAAAGGCCGTGGTCTCTGTACGATTGTGCGGGTACGGAGGTGTGTGTGTTAACGCCCGGGGAGAGCACTTTTGTGTGTTGGCGTGCCTACGCAGCCGTGTGAGAGGAGAATCGTCCTTGTACGATACTTGTGTTGACGTGCACGCGCGAGTGCGGGAGGGGACGAGTCGTCGTGTCGGCGTGCGCCCCGCTCGCGTGTGCGAAACCGCGGTGCGCAGTGAAGCTGTTAGCTTTGTGCGAGCTTGCGTGTGCTCGTTACTTGCGTAAAGTGCGGCGCGGTGGTGGGCCCCTGACCCCCAACCCCGCAGCTCGAGCGCGTAATCGGCTGCGCATTGTTGTACGGTTTGTCTCGCGCGCACGGCGGCGGCGGCGGCTTGAGTCGTTGTGTCGGCGTGTGCCCCGCTTGCGTGTGCTCATTACTTGCGTAAAGTGCGGCGCGGTGGTGGGCCCCTGACCCCCAACCCCGCGGCTCGAGCGCGTAATCGGCTGCGCATTGTTGTACGGTTTGTCTCGCGCGCACGGCGGCGGCAACTTGAGTCGTTGTGTCGGCGTGTGCCCCGCTTACGTGTGCTCGTTACTTGCGTAAGCTCTCGGCGTGCGTAATCGGCGTACCCCAGGTGCGCGATCGTAACGTGAGCGGCCAGCGCGGCGCAGAGCGGCGCAAGAGTGGGTATCGCGTGTGGAGCTGTGTGTGGGTGTGCGCGTACGTAATTAACCATGCCTGCTACGCGGACTCGCGGTGGAGGGGAATCCTCCGGCGACGGCTCCCACACCATGGGTGAGGAGCCTAGCAGCGGTTCGCTTAGCAGCGGGGGGGGCGATTGATGATGTTAGCCCGGCCGTTAGCATTATCGAGGGAGGGATTTCGGGGGCTAGCGACCCCCACATACGTCTCACGGGGCAGGGCTACGAGACGGCACGCGGTGTGCATGGAGACCGGCGGGAGACGTGCAGACTGGGGTGTCTGTAGGTGGATCACCCTGCGGTGCCCCCCTCTAGGGTAACAACAGTACAGCTCTGCACGGGGGACTCTGCACACTCAACAACAACAACCGCCATTCGCCACTAAGTGGCGGTGACGTCACCACGACGCTTGTGCCAGGCCATGTGCACCCTGAGGCCACGTGAAGTGTCGAACGCCCGCTGGCAGGAGGTCACGGGGCAGACCCAGGTGCCACGGGTCGACTGACCGAGATGACCGAGATGACTGGCTGATGCACCACCTGTGCCCCCTACTGTGCCAACTTGCTGTGCTTTAGCCACCCGGCGCTCCGCTCGTTGTTGTGAGCGTCGCTCCTCCGCCCTCCGTTGTTGTCGGAGGGCGACTGCCTCCACACACACAGGGACCCACAGGTGATGGGGGTGGGGGGGATACGTGCAGTGGTTGGAACCTAGAACTCCGCACTTGCAATCGAGGGGTGGCCGGGTCGGTTTAATCTCCCACCCCCCACAGAGTGTGAGGCAGGTGTAGGAGGGTTCGTAGGTTTCCGTGTTCACATTCAAAATCAGTTTCAAGAGTGGCACAGCCTCGGCTAATCACGTGGCCTGTTGTTTAAAACTAATTCACAGCTCGGCGCTGTGCGCTTTTTGCTCAGGATGGCTGACTTTTCTGTTTCCACGGGAATGAGAAAATGCATTCTGGCCGGTGTGTGTTCTCTGGTGTCCGCGAAGAGTTGATGGGTCTGCAAACGCCTTCTCACACACGGTGCACTTGAACGGCTTCTCTCCCGTGTGTGTTCTCTGGTGACTGTGAAGAGTTGATAGCTGTACAAACGCCTTCTCACACACGGTGCACTTGAACGGCTTCTCTCCCGTGTGTGTTCTCTGGTGGCTGTGAAAATGTTGTAAATGTGCAAACGCCTTCTCACACACGGTGCACTTGAACGGCTTCTCTCCCGTGTGTTCTCTGGTGCCTGTAAAGATTTGAGAGCAGTGTAAACGCCTTCTCACACACGGTGCACTTGAACGGCTTCTCTCCCGTGTGTGTTCTCTGGTGTTTCTTCAAGTTACCCTTGTAGTCTGTGCTGTATGGACATTGGTCACACTGATGACTTTTGTTACTGGGCTTAGTGGGGTGTCTCCTCTGCACGTGATGCTGTAGACTAGAGCGGCAGATGAACTGACGGTTGCAGGCAGGACACGGCAGCCTTGTGACCTCCACACCCACTCCACCTGCATCATACCAGAGGAACAAGACAAACGCGCACACACCAACACCGAGACATTAACTCTCTTGCACACGTGTGTGTGTACATACAAAGGTAAAGGTCCCCAACAGCCATATCAGACTGTTGGGCAAGTGCTGTTTGCGAGTACCTATGAAGGCCGGCATGGCACACGAGGGAGTAGGTGGCCAACAGCAGGCCCGGCCGCCTTTGTCTCTCCAGTGGCGATGTTTCCACGTTTAAGCTAGGTACTCATTTGAGGCTGAGTCAGCCTAGGGGAGGCCTAAATATTCACCACTGACGTTGGCCGTGAGTGGGAATCGAACTCAGGTGGCCGGATTCGTAGTGCAGTGGGCTCCATTATATATACACACAAAGACGAAGAAACCCCGTATAGCCTGTATATACTTTTGGGACAAGTGCTGTTATCGGGCACCTACAGTGAGGGAAAAAAGTATTTGATCCCCTGCTGATTTTAAAAAATGCAAATCAATTTATAACATTTTTGACATGCGTTTTTCTGGATTTTTTGTTGTTGTTATTCTGTCTCTCACTGTTAAAATAAACCTACCATTAAAATTATAGACTGATAATTTCTTTGTCAGTGGGCAAACGTACAAAATCAGCAAGGGATCAAATCCTTTTTTCCCTCACTGTATGAAAGCCAGCATGGCACATGAGTGGGAGGGTGGCCAGCACCACACATGGCCGCATTTGTCTCCCCAGTGGCGATGTTTACTACTACACACCACACCAGTTACTCATTTGCACCTTAACAGTGTGGGTGGTGCCTATCATCTCTGGTGAGTGGTGGCTATCATTTCTGGTGAGTGGTGGCTATCATCTGTTGTGAGTGGTGGCTATCATCTCTGGTGAGTGGTGGCTATCATCTCTGGTGAGTGGAGGCTATCATCTCTGGTGAACGGTGGCTGTCATCTCTGGTGAGCGGTGGCTATCATCTCTGGTGAGTGGTGGCTGTCATATCTGGTGAGTGGAGGCTATCATCTCTGGTGAACGGTGGCTGTCATCTCTGGTGAGTGGTGGCTATCATCTCTGGTGAGTGGTGGCTATCATCTCTGGTGAGTGGTGGCTATCATCTCTGGTGAGTGGAGGCTATCATCTCTGGTGAACGGTGGCTGTCATCTCTGGTGAGCGGTGGCTATCATCTCTGGTGAGTGGTGGCTGTCATATCTGGTGAGTGGAGGTTATCATCTCTGGTGAACGGTGGCTGTCATCTCTGGTGAGTGGTGGCTATCATCTCTGGTGAGTGGTGGCTATCATCTCTGGTGAGTGGTGGCTATCATCTCTGGTGAGTGGAGGCTATCATCTCTGGTGAGTGTTGGCTATTGTCTCTGGTGAGTGGTGGCTCCCATCTTTGGTGAGTGGTGGCTATCATCTCTGGTGAGCAGTGGCTTCTATCTTTGGTGAGTGGTGGCTATCATCTCTGGTGAGTAGTGGCTATCATCTCTGGTGAGTGGTGGCTATAGTCTGGTGAGCAGTGGCGAGTCTCTGGTGAGCGGTGCTCACAGTGTTCCTCGCTTGGTGGAGGCTGCACGGGCTGCAGGTCTCTGGCGGTGGCCCTGGGAGCCATCTCGTTGCTGCTGCTGCTGCGGCGTCGCGAGGGCCCGGCCTCGCAGGCGATGCCCAGCTCCTGGGCGAACTCCTCGCCGTACCAGACCAGCAGCTCAGAGCCGGGCCCCACGGCACGGAACGTGCGGTAGTAAATCTGCCCCCGGTGCTGGAAGGCCACCAGGTTCTGCTCCTGCTCATTCCTCGCGCAGTTGACGAACCTGCGCGGGCAGACGCGGGGGCGGGGTGGGCGCCGTTAGCGAGCGCCTATTAAGGGCCGGCACTGGGCGCTACGTGGGGGTGGTGTGGCTGGAACCACGCTCCGTACCGGGTGCTCATTTGATGCAGAGTCGACCAAGGGGAGGCCCAGGGTTGGTCTCTGTGTGTGGTGGTTCTGGTCTCTGTGTGTGGTGGTTCTGGTCTCTGTGTGTGGTGGTTCTGGTCTCTGTGTGTGGTGGATCTGGTCTCTGTGTGTAGTGGTTCTGGTCTCTGTGTGTAGTTGTTCAGGTCTCTGTGTGTAGTGGTTCTGGTCTCTGTGTGTAGTGGTTCTGGTCTCTGTGTGTGGTGGTTCTGGTCTCTGTGTGTAGTGGTTCTGGTCTCTGTGTGTGGTGGTTTTGGTCTCTGTGTGTTGTGGTTCTTGTCTCTGTGTGTGGCGGTTCTGGTCTCTGTGTGTAGTGGGTCTGGTCTCTGTGTGTAGTGGTTCTGGTCTCTGTGTGTAGTGGTTCTGGTCTCTCTGTGTGGTGGTTCTGGTCTCTGTGTGTAGTGGTTCTGGTCTCTGTGTGTAGTGGTTCTGGTCTCTGTGTGTAGTGGTTCTGGTCTCTGTGTGTAGTGGTTCTTGTCTCTGTGTGTAGTGGTTCGGGTCTCTGTGTGTAGTGGTTCTGGTCTCTGTGTGTAGTGGTTCTGGTCTCTGTGTGTAGTGGTTCTGGTCTCTCTGTGTGGTGGTTCTGGTCTCTGTGTGTAGTGGTTCTGGTCTCTGTGTGTAGTGGTTCTGGTCTCTGTGTGTAGTGGTTCTGGTCTCTGTGTGTAGTGGTTCTTGTCTCTGTGTGTAGTGGTTCGGGTCTCTGTGTGTAGTGGTTCTGGTCTCTGTGTGTAGTGGTTCTTGTCTCTGTGTGTAGTGGTTCTGGTCTCTGTGTGTAGTGGTTCTGGTCTCTGTGTGTGGTGGTTCTGGTCTCTGTGTGTAGTGGTTCTGGTCTCTGTGTGTGGTGGTTCTGGTCTCTGTGTGTGGTGGTTCTGGTCTCTGTGTGTAGTGGTTCTGGTCTCTGTGTGTGGTGGTTCTGGTCTCTGTGTGTGGTGGTTCTGGTCTCTGTGTGTGGTGGTTCTGGTCTCTGTGTGTGGTGGTTCTTGTCTCTGTGTAGTGGTTCTGGTCTCTGTGTGTGGTGGTTCTGGTCTCTGTGTGTAGTGGTTCTGGTCTCTGTGTGTGGTGGTTCTGGTCTCTGTGTGTGGTGGTTCTGGTCTCTGTGTGTAGTGGTTCTGGTCTCTGTGTGTGGTGGTTCTGGTCTCTGTGTGTGGTGGTTCTGGTCTCTGTGTGTAGTGGTTCTGGTCTCTGTGTGTGGTGGTTCTGGTCTCTGTGTGTGGTAGTTCTGGTCTCTGTGTGTAGTGGTTCTGGTCTCTGTGTGTAGTGGTTCTGGTCTCTGTGTGTGGTGGTTCTGGTCTCTGTGTGTAGTGGTTCTGGTCTCTGTGTGTAGTGGTTCTGGTCTCTGTGTGTAGTGGTTCTGGTCTCTGTGTGTGGTGGTTCTGGTCTCTGTGTGTAGTGGTTCTGGTCTCTGTGTGTGGTGGTTCTGGTCTCTGTGTGTAGTGGTTCTGGTCTCTGTGTAGTGGTTCTGATCTCTGTGTAGTGGTCCTTAAGACAAAAATCACCTCATCCAGTTTGATTTAGATTCATCCTGAGCATCAACATATTCACGATCCTTTTGGTTTTTGTAAATCTGAAACACACATAAGCACACGAGCAGATCCACGGATAATTAATGTGAGTTGGAATGTAAGTTGAACTTCTTTCGTACCGTACGTAGCCAACCGTGCTGATCGGAGGTGCGGGGGAAGGACAACAAACTAAACACTAAAAGCAGTTCTAAAGAAATGCATTTTCAATCTACAAGATTTAAAAGTGCATAGCTCCCAGATGCTTCCTAGCATTGGAAGAGCCTTCCAGACGGCTGCAAAAGTGCATCTGAAAGCGCCGCGCCATGCGGTGACCACCGTTTTTGCTGTGTGTTACAAGTTGAAATTATAATTACGTTAATTTTTGGGTCTCTCTGTGATTCTGGGGGTCTCTCTGAAATTCTTTGGGTGAGTCTCTAGGTCTCTGTACGAATCTATGGGTCTCTGTGTGGGGCTCTGGGTCTCTGTGCGAGTCTCTAAGGTATCTGTGCGAATCTATGGGTCTCTGTGTGAGACTGTGGATCTCTCTGTGCGATTCCCTGAGCCTCTGTGTGAGTATATGGGTCTCTCTGTGCGAGTCTCTGGGTCTCTGCCTGAGTCTGTGGGTGACTGTGTGAAGCTATGAGTTTCTCTGTATCTCCTTCACGAGCTTCCTCTCCACACACACGATGATGATGTAGGAATAGGAGGAGGCTGCAGCAGTGGCAGTGGCAGCAGCAGCAGCAGCTCACCAGCCAGCAGTACTCGCTCATGGGGTTCTCATCAGACACCTCTCCCTGGTAGGGCCCAAACATCACCTCCTTGGGCAGCTTCTTCCTGTTGCTCCACACCCCGAGGCCGGCGCCGGCGATGGAGGAGGCGCCGACGGTGAGGCCCTGGGGCAGGCTGAGCCGGGCCCTGTTGGCCACTCCCGGGGCCACGGCCGCGTCCGCGATGAACTCTGGCGGGCCGTGCACGGAGCACTCCCCCAGGTAGAAATCCCTGCACAGCTCGCAGACTGAGAGCCACAGCAGCAGCGGGAGGAGGGTGAAACGCAGTAGCAACAGCAGCAGCAGTGGCAGTGTGAGAGAGTGAGAGGGTGAGGAGCGCTCCAGACAGATGCCTCCCTCCCTTCCCTCTCTGCATGGGGAACTTCTTTAGCTCGCTCATCGGAGATGTAATCCCTGTCACCCTCCCTGCTCCCTCCCTGCATCCCTGAGTGAGGGAGCAAAAGAGAGAGAGGTAAGTGAGAGTACGAGAAAGGGAGCAAGTGAGAGGGAGAGAAAGGGGGAGAGAGTGAGAGGGAGCAAGTGGAATATATCGAGTGAGAGCGTGGGAGCAATAGAGAGAGATAGGTGAGAGTGTGAGAAAGGGAGAGTGTCACATATTGAGAAAGAGAGAGTGTGAGAAAGTGACTGTGTGAGAGAGAGTGTGAGAAAGTTAGAGTAAGGGGCCGTCCATAAATGACGTCACGCACCTGGGAGGGGGGGGGGGTCAGACATTTGTGACGATGTGTGACGAGGGGGGGGGGGAGGTTGAGAAATGTGACGTCACATCAAAATGCGCAACTTTAAATAAATATAAACAACACGTTCTACTTAATTAAATAGACTTTTTAATAAATGTTTCCTCCTACAACATCAGAGTGCAGCGCCCCATTAAATACGCACTATGATGACAATAGTTTCAAGCGATTTGAAGCAAATTAAATGTTCTTTTGGGTGGGGTGCAGAGCTTTGTGACATCACATTTAAGGGGGGGTCTGACTTTTTGTGATGCCGTGTGACGATGGGGGGGGGGGGTCCAAAATCGTGTGACACCATTAATGGACGGCCCCTAAGAGAGTGTGAGAAAGTGACAGTGTCAGACTTTTTTGACTTTTAAACAACTTTTATTGCCGCCAGCAGCAAAAGCACCGGAGGCGATTTCAATATGAAATACAGTCACCAGCAAACGAAAGAAAACAAACGTTACATATCGTTACAAATCCACGTGCTGTAGTGCTGAAAGCACTGCACACAACACAAAAGAAAAAAGTCACGTGGTTGTGGTGTCATCGCGCACGCCACGGTGACGAGCGAGCGCTTTAGAAGGTGAACACGAGGGTGCCGTCCACGCTGGTGCAGAGGGCCTTTCCGGCTCCCCAGCGTTCAAAGAATACGTGCACATCACCAACGTGTGTGTGGTACGCGTGCTCCAGCCGGGAGCCGCGCCTTAAGCAGGCCTCTGAACACTGGAAGCACAGAGCAGCCGTCAGTATCACCCTCCAGCATCTTTTTCCTCGTTCTGTACACCGCCATCTTCGCTTGCGCGCAGGCGAAGTTGGCGAGGTCATGGCGCTTGTTTGCCAGGTAAGGCACTCCATATACGAAGCTGCTGTTGTAGAAGGGCACCCTCAGTTTCCTGAAGATGTCCCCCAAAAGGCGGAACATTGGCTTGAGCCGCTGGCAGTGTAAGTATTGGTGGGGCAGATCCTCCCTGGCACCACAGGAAATGCACAAGTCTGTTACCCCTGGCGAGATTCGGCTGAGCCACACGGCCGATGGCAACGTGCAGTGTGCCAACCTCCACTGGAGGTCACCGCAGCGTTTGGCTACGGGAGACTTGTACATTAGTTTCCACTGAGGGGCGGCTGCAATGAGGGGAGAGAAATGGTCTCTCCATTTTGTGTCCGGTAGGTCGGCCAGGTCCCGGGAATGCATCGCCTTTACGCAGCACGTGTAGAGCGCTGTGTTTGGGGCACTCTTGAGGGGCACGTTGCTGCAGCTTCGGAGCTTCAGGAGCTTGCCGGAGTCGCTGTGACCATGGGGCTTGGCGCAGGAAAAACATAACTCTGGGAAAGAGGAGGGTGGGGGGGGGGGCCGCCACCATCCCCGGGTGCTTCCAGCTTAAGGCGCAGCTCCTTCATGGCGTGGAGTACGTCACGCAGCAGCTTCTCCCCAGCGAGCAGAACAAGGGCTCGTTCAGGAACTGCGCGAGGTCGTAGGGCGCGCGTGTTCTGCTCCACTCGAGGCTCCGCCACGCGTCCAAGAGGCTCTGGTGATAACTTGGCAGCCTCGTGTAGTCGACCAGGCTCAGGTCCATCAGGAAAGGCTCCTTTCCGTACCCCAGGCACCCCCCTGCATTTCTCAGCAGGGCGAGGGCCGGCGACTTCCAGGGTAGATCCTCTCGGTCGTACAGCAGCCGTCTGACAGCCATGAGCCTGAAACTCATGATCCTGGCGGTGACGTCCACCAGACCCTGGCCGCCCTCGCTCACCGGCAGGCAGAGAACGCCCGGCCTGAGCCAGTGCTTCCCGTGCCAGACGAAGTGAGCGAGTGAGCGGTTGACTCTGGCGAGTAGCCAAGCAGGAGGCTGGAGGGCCTTGGCCTTGTGCCACAGCACGGATGCAGCCAGGGTGTTAGCGACAAGCACTCGTCCCCTGAATGACATCTGCGGCGCGAGGCGTGCCCATGTCAGTAATTTAGCTTCGATTGTGTCGGCTAGCTCGGTCCAGTTGTTCAGAGCAACATGTGGTTTCCCCAGGTAAATCCCCAGGTACTTGACTCCATCGTCCCGCCAAATGACTCCTCCTGGGAGTAGCACAGAGCGAATGCCGCCTTGCGGCCCTAAACACAGGGCCTCGCACTTGGGCCAGTTGACCCTGGCGGAGGAGGCCCTCTCGTACACTGCAACCGCCTGGCAGAGCGTGGATACGTCATGTGCGCCGTTGAGGACGACGCATATGTCGTCTGCGTAAGCCGAGAGTTTGACGACTGTGTTCTCAGGTCCCGGGACTTTGAAGCCAGACAGATTTCGTCTCAGGTGGCGTAGCAGTGACTCAATGGACAGGGTGTACAGCAGCCCCGAGAGGGGGCATCCCTGTCTGACCCCCCTCGTCACAGGGAAAGGGGCGCCGAGCCGCTGGTTTATCTTCAACAGGCTGGACGTGCCTGTGTACAGGAGCCTGACATGCGAGATGAAGGCCTGACCAAAGCCAAGAAGAGGAGGCCTAAGTCCATGTTGTGCGCTTCTGCAAGGGAGATTATGTCTCTGACCGTACCGATGTTGTCGTATATGCACCGGCCGGGGATGCAATACGACTGTTCCGGCAGGATCAGCTGACCTAGCACTGTCTTGAGACGGTTTGCCAGTACCTTGGAGAAGATTTTGTAGTCGGCGCACAAGAGGGAGATGGGTCGCCAATTCTCAACGAGCCGCAGGTCCCCCTTCTTAGGTAGCAGGGAGACCACCGCTCTCCTGCAGCTCTGTGGGAGTTCACCCTTCTGCAGGCTCTCAGTCAACAGTTGTAGTAGTGGAGGGCCAAGCTCATCCCAGAAGGCCGCATAAAATTCAGCCGGCAGGCCGTCAATCCCCGGGGCTTTACCAGCTGCGAGCCCTTTCACAGCGGTGTGGAGCTCCTGCAGGGTGACGGGGCTGTCCAGACGATCCCGCTCGGGGACTCCTAAGGTAGGGCCCCCGTCCAGTAACTCCCGGACAGCCTCGTCGTGTATGGTTTCGGCGGCAAAAAGTTGTGAGTAGAAATCCCTGGCGGTCTTGGCGATCTCGCTCTCAGATGTTGCTGTTTGTCCATCTGGGGTTCGCAAACTGGAAATTTTTGTGGTGTTGGCCGGTGTTTTGTTTAAGCGGAAGAAAAATTTAGAGGGAGAGTCCATCTGCGACAGGTGCTGCATCTTTTTGTGCACAAAAGCACGATGTGCCTGCTCGTCTGTGATGGACCGGAAAAGCCACTGCTTCTCCAGTAGCGTCTCACCCAGCTGCGTGTCGTGGGATGAGCTCAGCTCTGCCTCGAGTGCCAGCAGCTCGTTTTGCAGTTGGCGCGCCACCTCATTCTTGGCGGCGGCATGCTGGCTCATGAACTGCTGACAGAGAACCCTGACCTGTGCCTTTGTGTTGTCCCACCATAACTGGTGGGAGCTGAAACTTCCTTTGGCAGGCAGCCACTGAGCCCAAAAGGCTTTGAAGGTTTATCTGAAGTCGGTGTCATCAAGCAGCTGTACGTTGAGTCTCCAGTAGGCGCTGTGCTGCTCCGCTCTGGGAATTCGCAGCAGCACAGAGACCAGGTGGTGATCTGAAAAACCGGAGGGTACGATTTTGCTGTCCCCGAGCAGGTTAACGCTGCTGGCGTTGACGTACAGTCGGTCGAGCCTGGCAAGGCTTATCCTGCCTTGCGAGCCGCAGCGGCACCAGGAGTACTGCCGCTGGGCTGGATGCTGTAGTCGCCACACGTCACGCAGATCCAGTCTCCGCACGAGGTCGGCTAGCGGCCGTGCGGATTCAGGGTGAGGTTCGGCAGTGTTGCGGTCGAGAGCCGGGTCGAGGGTGCAGTTAAAGTCTCCCCCCACGACGGTGAGCACGTCGTCCACGTCGTCTGTCGCGAGTGCGTCCCGCAGAGCGCCGAAGAAGAGCTTCCTCTCGGGGGCCTTGCTCGGCGAGTACACGTTAAAGCACCTGAGGCTAGATTTATTCAGGACGAATTCCACAGAAATCAAGTGACCTTTGACGATTTCTTTGAAGGAGACATTCTCTGGTGCAAACCACGAACTGAGCACAATTGCCACGCCGGCGAGGTTGTCCTCGGCATGGCTGAAGAAAGCCCGGCCCCCTAGGAAAGGCTGGCGTTGGGCCTCCAGAGTGGCGTCGAGGTGGGTTTCCTGGAGGAGAGTCACATCTGCTTTGTGTTCCCTGACCAAGCGGCAGATCTGGTCCCACCTCTTGTCACTGCGAGCGCTGTTACAGTTCAGACTAGCAGCCTTAATAGCTGAAGCCATCATGTAGTTTTGTGGTGGTGATGGTGGTAGTGTTAACAGTAGTTGCGGGGGGTTGGGTTACTTCTGGGCAGAAATAAGCTCCTTCTTCGCCTTGCGCATGAACGCTTTTAGCCGGTAGCATTCCTGAGCTGAGAAACCCAAACTCTCGCTGTTACGGCAAGTTTGTTGGGACGTTGTGAGGAAAGCGGCGGGGTCAGTGAAATGGGCCCCGACCTTAACTTTACGCTTCCTGAAAGTTTTCTCGAGGAATTTTTGGATGCCCCCAGGTGTGCAATCGAACTTGCTGTTGACTTGTGAGCAGCTGGAATCACTCATGGTGTCTTCTCCTTCGGTCTCTGACACCTCGTCGTCCGAGTTCTCCAGCTCGTCATACTCTGACTCGGCAGAGGCCTCGTTTGCCGTTGGCGATGGCAGGGACACATTAGGAAGAGGGTGGCTGTCCTCTGGTAGTGGAGGGTCTTTTGCCCTTCCTTCGGGTGAGGTGAGCCGGCCTTCCTCGCCTTCCCGCAGTGTGGCGCCTTCAGGCGCCGCACCGTCTGGTGCATCCTCTTGCTCTGAGGATGCTGTGGCGGCGTTCGGCGGGGGTGTTGGCGGCCCTTGTCCCACCGTGCTGTCCTCAGGCGGGTCATCATCGAGCATGTCTTCATATTGACCCCCTGCAACGGCGTCTGGGATGGCGCTCGAGGGGGGCGGTTGGTCGTCCTGCTCTGCGAGTTTTGGGTAGGGCTCGTGATCGGCGGTGGCCGCGCGATTAGGGTTAGGGGCCGCGTGGCCTCCTCCGCCGAGGGCGGGCTTTACCCTGCGCTTGCGGGAGGTGACAAGGGTGAAGCCCTCAGCATCCTCGTTGTCGGTGGGCGGCTTTGTGCAACTGGCCGCCGCTTCAGCGTCCTGCTGTTGCAACAGCTGGCACTCGTGCAGTGGTGGCTGCTGCTGCTGTGGCTGTGGCAGCTGCGGCTGCTGCGGCTGCTCCTTCTGCGGTTGCTGCTGCGGCTGCTCCTTCTGCGGTTGCTGCTGCGGCTGCTGCTGCTCCTGCTGTTGCAGTTGCTGCTGCTGCTGCTGCTGCGCAGGCTGCGGCGACTGCTGCTGTAGCTGCTTTTGCCGGCGCTGCTGAGGCTGTTGTGGCTGCTGTTGCTGCTGGCGCTGCTGCTGTTGCTGCTGGCGCTGCTGCTGCTGTTGCGTGGCGTTTACTGCAGGCTGCATGTTTTTCCCTTTTGGTTTCCCCGTGCAGTTTGCACGGGCATGGCCGAAGCCACCGCACACATAGCAGCGTGGCAACGCGGTGGACACGTACACGGTGTAGGTGTATTCTTCCGCAGTGTACTTAAAGTTCACGTTGAGTTCCGTGTTGTTGCCGTTTAAAATCATGAATGTTTGTCTCTTAAATGACAAGACGTGCGCCATTTCTGTGTCCCGTGTGCACAAGGGCAGCAGAATTCTTCGGGACACAACTTTGCCGAACCGCTCAAAATCTCGTTGTAGGTCGGCAGTTTTGAGGAAAGGTGGTGCGTTGGAGATGAGCACTTTTCACGCGGGGGAGGAGAGGTGTGTCTATTGCACAAATATCTCCCCCCTGAAGGTGAGCCCCGTGGCGATGACACGTGCCACCATCTCCGCGTTGGTGAAGAGGACCACGTAGCCACGGTTCATGGGAGCCGCAGCGATGACGTTCCGCTTCCCCACACACTGTTCTGCAGCTTCTATCACGTCGTCCACCTTTATCTCAGGTGGCGGGAAGCAGAACAGTCCGTGTTGGGGGGTTCCAGGAACCTCCGGAACAGCATGGCTTGGCATTGCCGAAATAAATAAATAAATAGTTCAATAACCAAATAAATAACCTTCGTTAGCTGCAGGGATGAAAGGAGAGAACAAGACAAGAAGAAGATGGCATAAAATAAGAGTGGGGGGGGGGGGGGGCGCAGGGTGGAGACAGGAGAGAGGGGGGTCAGTGAACAGGTGTTGTCACTAGCGTCCCGTGGCGTGACGGGTGCTGTGGGGGCAGGGAACAGCAGTGTGCAGAGAGAGGTTCAGAACAGAGCAGAGAGGAGAGGGGTGAGAAAAAAATAGCGATTTTTATGTTTGCAGTAAAGCAGAAGAATAGGAAGGATGTAAGAGAGGGGGAAGGAAAAGGTAATGGGGTGCTGAGCTGTGAGTAGGCCGCAGGCCTGGCGAGTAAACGAGTGTGATGAGAGGAGGAAGAGATAAAGAAGAGTGAGACAGAACGACCCTGTGTTGTTGGAGGCACTCACAGAGGTGGAGGAGAGAAGATGAGCACTCGATGGTGCTCGGAGATTTAGAGAGGTCGCAGGAAACTGCAAACAACGAAGTTAGGTGGGGCTAGGATGCGTACATGAAACTAGGCCCTCACTGGCAGGTAATGTTTCTCCAGGAGCACAGGTAGACACACCCTCTTCCCAGCATGCACCGAGAGAGAGAGAGAAAGTGACAGTGTGAGAAAGTGACAGTGAGAGTGTGAGAAAGTGACAGTGTGAGAGAGAGTGAGAAAGTGACAGTGTGAGAGAGAGAGTGTGAGAAAGTGAGAGAGAGTGAGAAAGTGACAGTGAGAGACTTTTGACTTTTGAACTACTTTTATTGCCACCAACAGCAAAAAAGCACCGGAGGCGACTCCAATACGAAAACCAGTCACCAGCAACCGAAAAGAAAACAAACGTTACATAATGGTTACAAATCTACGTGCTGTGGTGCTGAGAGCACCGCACACAACACAAAAGTCACGTGGTTGTGGTGTCATCGCGCACGTCACGGTGACGAGCGAGCATTTCAGAAAGTGAACACGAGGGGGTGCCATCCACGCTGGTGCAAAGGGCCTTTCCGGCTCCCCAGCGTTCGAAAAATACGTGCACATCACCGACGTGTGTGTGGTACGCGTGCTCCAGCCGGAGCCGCGCCTTAAGCAGGCCTCTGAACACCGGAAGCACAGAGCAGCCGTCAGTATCACCCTCCAGCATCTTTTTCCTCGTTCTGTACACCGCCATCTTCGCTTGCGCGCAGGCGAAGTTGAGAGAGAGAGTGAGAGAAAGTGAGAGAGAGAGTGAGAGGGAGCAGGGGGTCTCAGAAGAAGTCGTCGTCCTGGGGCTCCTCCACCTCGGTGTAAACTTTCCTCTCGCGCGGACGCAGGCCGTAGCGAGAGCGAGCGCTGCGCGACACCGCCACAGCCTGGGCGGAGGCCGGCGGCACGGAGGAGCCTGCAGGCAAACACGGCGAGATGTTGGCTACCTCTCCTGGTATACGGGAGGTCGTGGGTTCCATCCCGACCCTGACGAAGCCTGCTGTATATTTGGAGTCTGCGTGTCTCTCTCTCTCCTCCGTGGCGAGATGTTAACTCACTCGCATGGTCTACAGGAGGTCGTGGGTTCCATCCCGACTGTATAGTTTACAACATGTTACCCTATTTGTATTTTTGTATTTTTAGATTGTATATTACGGCTAGTTTACATTTTATATTGTACACTTATTCACAATTTTACATACTTTAGCCCCTTAGTATTAGTCAGACTTTGTAATTTTAGTATAGTTAGACTGTATACCACTTATTCCTACATGTTGAATGTATGCACCTTCCGGCCATAGTAAATTCCTTGTTTGTGCAAACTTTCATGGTTGCGTGGATTTTTCTCCGGGACCTCCGATTTTTTCCCACGACATTTAGAATCAACGTCACGCGTTGAGAGTATTTGGCTGCTATAAAAATGTCCACGCAATGACGATGATGACAAGTCACTTCGTTGAACTCTCATTTGTGATAGCCAGGTCGCTTCTGAAGAACAGCTACACAGCTCAGTGCGGCTTACCCTGGTAAAATAAACATCGTTTATGATAATTGTTTATTTACCCTTCTATCTGGCAACAAAACTGACACCTTTTTTACAAGAAGTCATGTTTGCATAGACCACAATACCTGCAGTCATAATGCAAACAAAAAACATAACTCTGATAATGTGCACTGTCCTTGTTGCCAGATAGAAGGGTGAAAAAACAATTATCATATCTTTTACTGGCAAATGAGGTTCCAATGGTGTAAATGCTTACCCCGAGCTCTCATACTCTGATGGTGCATTGTCTTTGAGTTGTGCGCCTTTTGGCGTCATCTGGTCCAACCCATGTGAGACTAGGCTCTAAGGAAAGCTGTCTCGGGTGTGGACCAATCAACTTCAAGGACAGTGCACATTATCAGAGTTATGTTTTTTTATTTGCATTATAACTGCAGGTATTGTGGTCTATGCAAACATGACTCCTTGTAAAAAAGGTGTCAGTTTTGTTGCCAGATAGAAGGGTAAAAAAACAATTATCATATTTTTTACTGGCAAATGAGGTTCCAATGGTGTAAACATCGTTTAGTTTATAGGCTGCATCAGTACCAGCAGCAGCACTGACAGGAGCACATGTAGCAGTAGCATCAACAGCAGTGGCGAATTCCATCAGCAGTAACAGAAGATTGCGGAGTTCTGGTGAGAATAGAGGGGAGCGTGGAGTTCCGGTGTGAATAGAGGGGAGTGTGGAGTTCCGGTGAGAATAGAGGGGAGTGTGGAGTTCTAGTGAGAATAGAGGGGAGTGTGGAGTTCCGGTGGGAATAGAGGGGAGTGTGGAGTTCCGGTGAGAATAGAGGGGAGTGTGGAGTTCCGGTGAGAATAGAGGGGAGCGTGGAGTTCTGGTGAGAATAGAGGGGAGCGTGGAGTTCTGGTGAGAATAGAGGGGAGTGTGGAGTTCCGGTGAGAATAGAGGGGAGCGTGGAGTTCCGGTGAGAATAGAGGGGAGCGTGGAGTTGCGGTGTGAATAGAAATCACTGCTGCAGGCTACGCACCTCCACGTATCCTCTGGAGCGCCACCCTCAGGGCCTCCTTGCAGGCGGTGGCTCTGCGCTCCAGCCTGAACATCGCCATCCTGGCCTTGTGCACCTCCCTCAGCTCAAATCCCCTGAACTCCTCCTCCTCCTGCTGCTGCTCCTCCTCCTCCACGCCCTGCAAGATGCTCCACACGTGCTCCAGGGCTTCCGCTTTAGTCTGAGCGGAGGGGACGGTGGGGTGCGGGGGCGGAGGGGGTGTGGGGGCAGAGTTGGTGCGGTGACCAGCGGTGGCTAGGAGATGTTAACTCCCTTGCCTGGTACGCAGGAGGTCGCGGGTTCGATCTCGACCCTGACACCTCATCGGTTTCCTCCAGTACAATATATATTCTAATTCTGATATTCTGATTCTGTACGTCTGATTCCATACATCAAGTAGAACCATGCCGTCATGCTGAACCTCGGTGGGTATGGCAGGCCAAGCCTCTTCACAACTAAACTAATTAATAAACTAATTATAATAATAAGCCCAAACGTTGTGTAATAACAGCCACAGAGGGTTCACGTGGGGATTGGCTTGCCGGTCCTGCTCGTAGCCAATAAGGGTTGAGATAGGGACCATGGCCCATGCGTCATCATGACAGGCCATCAGGGGGATGGGCTTAGCCATTCGGGGCCCCAGCTAATGGGGAGCCGGATGAGGGGCGTGGTCCCGGGATTGACAGGGAACCATCGAGAATGGTCGGAGCTGTCCATGGATGATTGGCTGGGGGAACCACGTGACGGAGGTGTTAAGAGCGAGGGGAGGAGAACGATCGGGAGCAGACTGGAGCAGGAGGAGAGCAGGGTCACGCGCGGACGGGGCCAGGGGTTGCCACGTGCGCGGCGGGGACTTAGTGGGTGGTCTGTCCTCTCTCCGTTGTCTGCCAGCAACGGAGAGTGAGTGAGCAAGGTGTATCGTGAAGTGAAAATAAAAAGGACCGATTCCGAAGCCGTCTCCTGAAGGATTATTACAGTTGTACCAGAGTGACATGCAGGGGGGCATGGTGGCTAGGAGATGTTAACAACCTCTCCTGGTACGCAGGAGGTCATGGGTTCGATCCTAACCCTGACGCCTGCTGCTGTATATTTGGAGTCTTCGTCTTTTTTTCTCTCTCCCCATGGTGAGGCGAGTTAGGGGAGGCACAGTCTCACCTGTTATACTCCAATGGAAAAAGTACAAAATAATAAAGTAAAAATTAAGATTTTTCCATTGATCTGTGTTACGTTATTTCTGTATGATTCCAATCATTTTGATAGTCAAAATCGCCAAATTTGCGGAGCTCCGCTGCAAATACAGGGAGACGAGAGGTGAGGCAGCGACGAGCTCAGCCTCCCCTCTGATTGCGCAACCCCTCAGAAACTGGATGGAGCGCGGGCAATAAGCGCGTGCCTGTTACTATCTCTCTGTAATGATTGGAATTATACAGAAATGACATTTATAACACAAATCAGTGGAACATTTTTTTCACTTTCGTAAGGGGCCGTCCATAAATGACGTCACGCACCTGGGGGGGAGGGGTGGTCAGACATTTGTGACGATGTGTGAAGAGGGAAAGGGGGTGAGAAATATGACGACACATCAAAATGCACAACTTTAAATAAATATAGACAACACGTTCTACTTAATTAAATCGACTTTTAAATAAATGTTTTCTCCTACAACATAAGAGTGCAGCGCCACATTAAATACGCACTACAATGACAATAGTTTAAAGCGATTTGAAGCATGTTTTATTTTTTTTTTTGGGGGGGGGGGGCAGAGCTTTGTGACGTCATATTTGAGGGGGGGTCTGACTTTTTGTGACGCCGTGTGACGAGGGGGGGGGGGTCAGAAATCGTCAAAAATCACGTGACGTCATTTATGGACGGTCCCTTACAGCTATTTCCATTGGAGAATATGACAGGTGAGGCTCTGCCTCGCCTGCCTCCCCTGATCGCACGTCCCTGGTATAGCAGTGTTTAGTAGTATGTATGTACGTTGAATTTCTTTGGAACCGTACGTAGCCAACCTCGCTAATGGGAGGTACGGGGGAAGGACAACAAACTAAAGACAACAACAGCAGCAGCAGCAGCTGTAACGAGAGGAGTGCCGTGCGCTGTGCACAGAGACCTTGCGCTTGCTGGGAGCTGCCCTCGCGTGAGACTCTCCCACGGTGGCCCAGCGTGAAGCAGCCCCCTTGCCTCCTCCTGCGTGAACACACGCACACACGTGAACACACGCACACACGTGAACACACGTGAACACACGAACGCACGTGAACACACGCACACACGTGAACACACGCATGCGCGTGAACGCACGCACACACGTGTGAACACACAGACACGCATGAACATATGCAAAGACAAAGATCTCCCGTATAGCCTTAACAGACTGTAGGGGCAAGTGCTGTTAGTGAGCACCTATGAAGGCCGGCACGGCACACGAGGGGATGGGCGGCTAGCACCACGCCCGACCGTCTTTGTATCCCCAGTGGCGATGTTTACTACACACCACTGCACCGGGTACTCATTTTGAGGCTGAACCGACATAGGGGAGGCCCAGGACCGGTTCAGATCGTCATCACTGGTGTTGGCCATGAGCGGGAATCTAACTTGGGTCGCCGGGTTCATAGCGCAGATTACTAACCGGTTATACATGTAGGATTTCGCGACCAATATTATTATTAATTAAGGTTTTTTTGGGGTATATCACGTAAATATGAATATATCGTTAAACCCGTCACCACCCGACGCAGCCAATCCGTAAGGTTTGTCAGGTAAACAAAACGTGCCAATTAGTTACAAGTTCAGCACTAACCGGTTGTGTGTTGGACAGTAAACCCACAACATTCACAATTCGAGTATGGTACTGTGACGTTCTACTGGTGATTACAACCAGCTTCATCAAGCTAGTCTACAGGGGTCTCTGTGTGAGTGTACAGGGGGTCTCTTTGTTAATCTAGAGGGGGTCTCTGTGTGAGTCTACAAGGGTCTCTGTGTGAGTCTACAGGAGGTCTCTGTGTGAGTCTACAGGGTCTCTGTGTGAGTCTAAAGGGGGTCTCTGTGTGAGTCTACAGGAGGTCTCTGTGTGAGTCTACAGGGGGTCTCTGTGTGAGTCTACAGGGGGTCTCTGCGTGAGTCTACAGGGGGTCTCTGCGTGAGTCTACAGGGGGTCTCTGTGTGAGTCTACAGGGGTCTTTGTGTAAGTCTACAGGAGGTCTCTGTGTGAGTCTACAGGGTCTCTGTGCGAGTCTAAAGGGGGTCTCTGTGTGAGTCTACAGGAGGTCTCTGTGTGAGTCTACAGGGGGTCTTTGTGTGATTCTACAGAGGTCTCTGTGTGAGTCTACAGGGGATCTCTGTGTGAGTCTAGAGGGGGTCTCTGTGTGAGTCTACAGGAGGTCTCTGTGTGAGTCTACAGGAGGTCTCTGTGTGAGTCTACAGGAGGTCTCTGTGTGAGTCTACAGGGGTCTCTGTGTGAGTCTACAGGGGTCTCTGTGTGAATCTACAGGGGGTCTCTGTGTGAGTCTACAGGGGGTCTCTGTGTGAGGCTACAGGGGGTCTCTGTGTGAGTCTACAGGGGGTCTCTGTGTGAGGCTACAGGGGTGTCTGTGTGAGTCTACAGGTCTCTGTGTGAGTCTACAGGGGGTCTCTGTGAGTCTACAGGGGGTGTCTGTGTGAGTCTACAGGGGATCTCTGTGTGAGTCTACAGGGGGTCTCTGTGTGATTCTACAGGGGGTCTCTGCGTGAGTCAACAGGGGGTCTCTGTGTGAGTCTACAGGGGGTCTCTGCTTGAGTCTACAGGGGGTCTCAGTGTGAGTCTACAGGGGGTCTCTGTGTGAGTCTACAGGGGGCTCCGTGTGAGTCTACAGGGGGTCTCTGCGTGAGTCTACAGGGGTCTCTGCGTGAGTCTACAGGGGGTATCTGTGTGAGTCTACAGGAGGTCTCTGTGTGAGTCTACATGGGGTCTCTGTGTGAGTCTATAGGGGGTCTCTGTGTGAGTCTACAGGGGTCTGTGTGAGTCTACAGGGGTCTCTGTGTGAGTCTACAGGGGTCTCTGTGTGAATCTACAGGGGGTCTCTGTGTGAGTCTACAGGGGGTCTCTGTGTGAGGCTACAGGGGGTCTCTGTGTGAGTCTACAGGGGGTCTCTGTGTGAGGCTACAGGGGTGTCTGTGTGAGTCTACAGGTCTCTGTGTGAGTCTACAGGGGGTCTCTGTGAGTCTACAGGGGGTGTCTGTGTGAGTCTACAGGGGATCTCTGTGTGAGTCTACAGGGGGTCTCTGTGTGAGTCTACAGGGGGTCTCTGCGTGAGTCTACAGGGGGTCTCTGTGTGAGTTTACAGGGGGTCTCTGCTTGAGTCTACAGGGGGTCTCAGTGTGAGTCTACAGGGGGTCTCTGTGTGAGTCTACAGGGGGCTCCGTGTGAGTCTACAGGGGGTCTCTGCGTGAGTCTACAGGGGGTATCTGTGTGAGTCTACAGGAGGTCTCTGTGTGAGTCTACATGGGGTCTCTGTGTGAGTCTATAGGGGGTCTCTGTGTGAGTCTACAGGGGTCTGTGTGAGTCTACAGGGGGTCTCTGTGTGAGTCTACAGGGGTCTCTGTGTGAGTCTACAGGGGGTCTCTGTGTGAGTCTACAGGGGGTTTCTGCGTGAGTCTACAGAGGGTCTCTGTGTGAGTCTACAGGGGGTCTCTGCGTGAGTCTACAGGGGGTCTCTGCGTGAGTCTACAGGGGGTCTCTGCGTGAGTCTACAGGGGGTCTCTGTGTGAGTCTACAGGGGGTCTCTGTGTGAGGCTACAGGTCTCTGTGTGAGTCTACAGGGGGTCTCTGTGAGTCTACAGGGGGTGTCTGTGTGAGTCTACAGGGGTCTCTGTGTGAGTGTACAGGGGGTCTCTTTGTTAATCTAGAGGGGGTCTCTGTGTGAGTCTACAAGGGTCTCTGTGTGAGTCTACAGGAGGTCTCTGTGTGAGTCTACAGGGTCTCTGTGTGAGTCTAAAGGGGGTCTCTGTGTGAGTCTACAGGAGGTCTCTGTGTGAGTCTACAGGGGGTCTCTGTGTGAGTCTACAGGGGGTCTCTGCGTGAGTCTACAGGGGGTCTCTGCGTGAGTCTACAGGGGGTCTCTGTGTGAGTCTACAGGGGTCTCTGTGTAAGTCTACAGGAGGTCTCTGTGTGAGTCTACAGGGTCTCTGTGCGAGTCTAAAGGGGGTCTCTGTGTGAGTCTACAGGAGGTCTCTGTGTGAGTCTACAGGGGGTCTTTGTGTGATTCTACAGAGGTCTCTGTGTGAGTCTACAGGGGATCTCTGTGTGAGTCTAGAGGGGGTCTCTGTGTGAGTCTACAGGAGGTCTCTGCGTGAGTCTACAGGGGTCTCTGTGTGAGTCTACAGGAGGTATCTGTGTGAGTCTACAGGGGTCTCTGTGTGAGTCTACAGGGGTCTCTGTGTGAATCTACAGGGGGTCTCTGTGTGAGTCTACAGGGGGTCTCTGTGTGAGGCTACAGGGGGTCTCTGTGTGAGTCTACAGGGGGTCTCTGTGTGAGGCTACAGGGGTGTCTGTGTGAGTCTACAGGTCTCTGTGTGAGTCTACAGGGGGTCTCTGTGAGTCTACAGGGGGTGTCTGTGTGAGTCTACAGGGGATCTCTGTGTGAGTCTACAGGGGGTCTCTGTGTGAGTCTACAGGGGGTCTCTGCGTGAGTCTACAGGGGGTCTCTGTGTGAGTCTACAGGGGGTCTCTGCTTGAGTCTACAGGGGGTCTCAGTGTGAGTCTACAGGGGGTCTCTGTGTGAGTCTACAGGGGGCTCCGTGTGAGTCTACAGGGGGTCTCTGCGTGAGTCTACAGGGGTCTCTGCGTGAGTCTACAGGGGGTATCTGTGTGAGTCTACAGGAGGTCTCTGTGTGAGTCTACATGGGGTCTCTGTGTGAGTCTATAGGGGGTCTCTGTGTGAGTCTACAGGGGTCTGTGTGAGTCTACAGGGGTCTCTGTGTGAGTCTACAGGGGTCTCTGTGTGAATCTACAGGGGGTCTCTGTGTGAGTCTACAGGGGGTCTCTGTGTGAGGCTACAGGGGGTCTCTGTGTGAGTCTACAGGGGGTCTCTGTGTGAGGCTACAGGGGTGTCTGTGTGAGTCTACAGGTCTCTGTGTGAGTCTACAGGGGGTCTCTGTGAGTCTACAGGGGGTGTCTGTGTGAGTCTACAGGGGGTCTCTGTGTGAGTCTACAGGGGGTCTCTGCGTGAGTCTACAGGGGGTCTCTGTGTGAGTTTACAGGGGGTCTCTGCTTGAGTCTACAGGGGGTCTCAGTGTGAGTCTACAGGGGGTCTCTGTGTGAGTCTACAGGGGGCTCCGTGTGAGTCTACAGGGGGTCTCTGCGTGAGTCTACAGGGGTCTCTGCGTGAGTCTACAGGGGGTATCTGTGTGAGTCTACAGGAGGTCTCTGTGTGAGTCTACATGGGGTCTCTGTGTGAGTCTATAGGGGTCTCTGTGTGAGTCTACAGGGGTCTGTGTGAGTCTACAGGGGGTCTCTGTGTGAGTCTACAGGGGTCTCTGTGTGAGTCTACAGGGGGTCTCTGTGTGAGTCTACAGGGGGTTTCTGCGTGAGTCTACAGAGGGTCTCTGTGTGAGTCTACAGGGGGTCTCTGCGTGAGTCTACAGGGGGTCTCTGCGTGAGTCTACAGGGGGTCTCTGCGTGAGTCTACAGGGGGTCTCTGTGTGAGTCTACAGGGGGTCTCTGTGTGAGGCTACAGGGGTGTCTGTGTGAGTCTACAGGTCTCTGTGTGAGTCTACAGGGGGTCTCTGTGAGTCTACAGGGGTCTCTGTGTGAGTCTACAGGGGTCTCTGTGTGAATCTACAGGGGGTCTCTGTGTGAGTCTACAGGGGGTCTCTGTGTGAGGCTACAGGGGGTCTCTGTGTGAGTCTACAGGGGGTCTCTGTGTGAGGCTACAGGGGTGTCTGTGTGAGTCTACAGGTCTCTGTGTGAGTCTACAGGGGGTCTCTGTGAGTCTACAGGGGGTGTCTGTGTGAGTCTACAGGGGATCTCTGTGTGAGTCTACAGGGGGTCTCTGTGTGAGTCTACAGGGGGTCTCTGCGTGAGTCTACAGGGGGTCTCTGTGTGAGTCTACAGGGGGTCTCTGTGTGAGTCTACAGGGGGTCTCTGCTTGAGTCTACAGGGGGTCTCAGTGTGAGTCTACAGGGGGTCTCTGTGTGAGTCTACAGGGGGCTCCGTGTGAGTCTACAGGGGGTCTCTGCGTGAGTCTACAGGGGTCTCTGCGTGAGTCTACAGGGGGTATCTGTGTGAGTCTACAGGAGGTCTCTGTGTGAGTCTACATGGGGTCTCTGTGTGAGTCTATAGGGGGTCTCTGTGTGAGTCTGCAGGGGTCTGTGTGAGTCTACAGGGGTCTCTGTGTGAGTCTACAGGGGTCTCTGTGTGAATCTACAGGGGGTCTCTGTGTGAGTCTACAGGGGGTCTCTGTGTGAGGCTACAGGGGTGTCTGTGTGAGTCTACAGGTCTCTGTGTGAGTCTACAGGGGGTCTCTGTGAGTCTACAGGGGTCTCTGTGTGAGTCTACAGGGGTCTCTGTGTGAATCTACAGGGGGTCTCTGTGTGAGTCTACAGGGGGTCTCTGTGTGAGGCTACAGGGGGTCTCTGTGTGAGTCTACAGGGGGTCTCTGTGTGAGGCTACAGGGGTGTCTGTGTGAGTCTACAGGTCTCTGTGTGAGTCTACAGGGGGTCTCTGTGAGTCTACAGGGGGTGTCTGTGTGAGTCTACAGGGGATCTCTGTGTGAGTCTACAGGGGGTCTCTGTGTGAGTCTACAGGGGGTCTCTGCGTGAGTCTACAGGGGGTCTCTGTGTGAGTCTACAGGGGGTCTCTGTGTGAGTCTACAGGGGGTCTCTGCTTGAGTCTACAGGGGGTCTCAGTGTGAGTCTACAGGGGGTCTCTGTGTGAGTCTACAGGGGGCTCCGTGTGAGTCTACAGGGGGTCTCTGCGTGAGTCTACAGGGGTCTCTGCGTGAGTCTACAGGGGGTATCTGTGTGAGTCTACAGGAGGTCTCTGTGTGAGTCTACATGGGGTCTCTGTGTGAGTCTATAGGGGGTCTCTGTGTGAGTCTGCAGGGGTCTGTGTGAGTCTACAGGGGTCTCTGTGTGAGTCTACAGGGGTCTCTGTGTGAATCTACAGGGGGTCTCTGTGTGAGTCTACAGGGGGTCTCTGTGTGAGGCTACAGGGGGTCTCTGTGTGAGTCTATAGGGGGTCTCTGTGTGAGGCTACAGGGGTGTCTGTGTGAGTCTACAGGTCTCTGTGTGAGTCTACAGGGGGTCTCTGTGAGTCTACAGGGGGTGTCTGTGTGAGTCTACAGGGGATCTCTTTGTGAGTCTACAGGGGGTCTCTGTGTGAGTCTACAGGGGGTCTCTGCGTGAGTCTACAGGGGGTCTCTGTGTGAGTCTACAGGGGGTCTCTGCTTGAGTCTACAGGGGGTCTCAGTGTGAGTCTACAGGGGGTCTCTGTGTGAGTCTACAGGGGGCTCCGTGTGAGTCTACAGGGGGTCTCTGCGTGAGTCTACAGGGGTCTCTGCGTGAGTCTACAGGGGGTATCTGTGTGAGTCTCCAGGAGGTCTCTGTGTGAGTCTACATGGGGTCTCTGTGTGAGTCTATAGGGGGTCTCTGTGTGAGTCTACAGGGGTCTGTGTGAGTCTACAGGGGGTCTCTGTGTGAGTCTACAGGGGTCTCTGTGTGAGTCTACAGGGGGTCTCTGTGTGAGTCTACAGGGGGTCTCTGCGTGAGTCTACAGAGGGTCTCTGTGTGAGTCTACAGGGGGTCTCTGCGTGAGTCTACAGGGGGTCTCTGCGTGAGTCTACAGGGGGTCTCTGCGTGAGTCTACAGGGGGTCTCTGCGTGAGTCTACAGGGGATCTCTGCACGGTCTGCAAGCGCCCTTTTACGTTTGCCTCCGCCTCTTCGTCCTCCGTGCATCGCCACCTCCTTCCTCTTCCTCCTCCCCGTCCACTCCTCGTTGGAGTCGCTCGACCGCCCGCACTCCGCTCCATTCCCCCTCGCCCTGCGCTTACCGCGTGCGCGCATTAACTCGGGCTGGGCCGGGTTCATCCCTGCGCAAGGAGGCAGTCGGTCATTGTTATTTGGACGTATTGGCGGTACACCGGTGCAGCGTAGCAACACACACCGGGTCCTCGTAACACAGTCCTGACGATGTGATTATTATCAGAGCGTGTTTGTTTGCGTGTTCACCACAAGTACGCGTGGTTAATGCAGTAACTTGATTCTTGGCAAAAGGAATAATGTATCTGGTGTGTGAACATCTTAACACCTCCTGTTTTATTGCCAGAAAGGGTAAAACCGATTCTTATTTTTCATACTTTGATACTGGCAAAAAGGTCCCATGATATAGCTGTTCACCCCGAGCTATAAATGCACTTGACACTGCATTGTCTTTGTACCGGTCGCCTTTTGGTGTTGTTCTATGGTCTGACACTGGTGAGACTAGGCCATGAAGAAGTGTGGTGCCACAGCGACGGGGCCGCTCGGCCGAGCCAGGGAGCCGCCCGGCTTCCACCGCCGCACTGCCCCCCATCACCCCCCCCACATAAACACGCACCCGCACCCACGTAGGGCCTCGTGGTCGGGTCACCTACCCTGAGTTTTCACCCGAGGGCCCCCTAGGGGGGTTACCCCACGGTTTCTCAGGGCCAGGGAATTGGACAGGACCCTTCCCAGGCCAAGTAACACTGCGGCGCCGTGGGCGGATTTGAGATCGCACGACCACGGCGAGCTCAGAGAGCCCCGCAGTTAGAAACGCATACCAACACAAACACGGGTCAGCAAGGCAGATAGCTGGGATCAGGACCCGGGACGACTGATTGGTCGAAAGTTCAAAGGCCGGCGGGATCGCAAAAGAGCGGGAAATCCTAGGCTCAGGATTGGTCGAGAGACCAAGGCGGTCGGGACGGGGGCGCCTAGCCTTTGATGTGAATAGTCTAAAAGAAAACGCAGGGGCAGTAGGGAGGTCTCTTCTTCTGGAGTTTGGACACGGGGTCAGCGACGAAGGAGTCATCGGGCGAGCCGCTAGATTGTCTGCAGGACGATCTGAGCGCCGCAAGGTCACCAAGGACTACAGACGGTATCGTGTTGCGCGCCTTACAACACCTCAGAGCGGAGAGTAGGATCCGTAGGAGAGGGTTAGTTCGGGGTAACGACGAGTAGGAAAGCGGTTTAGCAGAAAGCGCAGCATAGAATAGGGCTACACGGCACCAGAGTGCGGGTTAGAAGCGCCTTGCTGGCCCGCACACACACACGGGTGGCTCGGTTGGTTAGCAAGGGCTAATAAAATCTCGAGCGTAGTAACAAAACCGTGTTGTTGGGTGTGTGGGGGTCGCTAGCCCCCGAGATCCCTCCCTCGATAATACTAACGGCCGGACTAACATCATCAATCGCCCCCCCCGCTGCTAAGCGAACCGCCGCTAGGCTCCTCACCCATGGTGTGGGAGCCGTCACCCGAGGATTCCCCTCCACCGCGGGTCCGCGTAGCAGGCATGGTTAACCACGTACGCGCACACCCACACACAGCTCTGCACGGCACTCACCCAACGCTGGCCGCTCACGTTACGATCGCGCACCTGGGGTACGCCGATTACGCACGCCGAGAGCTTACGCAAGTAACGAGCACACGCGAGCGGGGCACACGCCGACACAACGACTCAAGCCGCCGCCGCCGTGCGCGCGAGACAAACCGTACAACAATGCGCAGCCGATTACGCGCTCGAGCGGCGGGGTCGGGGGTCAGGGGTCCACCACCGCGCCGCACTTTACGCAAGTAACGAGCACACGCAAGCGGGGCACACGCCGACACGACGACTCGTCCCCTCCCCCACTCGCGCGTGCACGTCAACACAAATATTGTACAAGGACGATTCTCCTCTCACACGGCTGCGTAGTCACGCCAACACACAAAAGTGCTCCCCCCGGGCGTTAACGCACACACCTCCGTACCCGCACAATCGTACAGAGACCACGGCCTTTATGCATAGAACGACCACGCACTCGCGAATGCAGTGCACGCTAATACCACGTTCCAAAAACACCCAACAACACGGTTTTGTTACTACGCTCGAGATTTTATTAGCCCTTGCTAACCAACCGAGCCACCCGTGTGTGTGTGCGAGCCAGCAAGGCGCTTCTAACCCACACTCTGGTGCCGTGTAGCCCTATTCTATGCTGCGCTCTCTGCCAAACCGCTTTCCTACTCGTCCTTACCCCGAACTAACCCTCTCCCACGGATCCTACTCTCCGCTCTGAGGTGTTGTAAGGCGCGCAACACGATACCGTCTGTAGTCCTTGGTGACCTTGCGGCGCTCAAATCGTCCTGCAGACAATCTAGCGGCTCGCCCGATGACTCCTTCGTCGCTGACCCCGTGTCCAAACTCCAGAAGAAGAGAGTTCCCTACTGCCCCTGCGTTTTCTTTTAAACTATTTACATCAAAGGCTAGGCGCCCCCGTCCCGACCGCCTTGGTCTCTCGACCAATCCTGAGCCCAGGATTTCCCGCTCCCCTGCGATCCCGCCGGCCTTTGAACTTTCGACCAATCAGTCGTCCCGGGTCCTGATCCCAGCTATCTGCCTTGCTGACCCGTGTTTGTGTTTGTATGCGTTTCTAACTGCGGGGCTCTCTGAGCTCGCCGTGGTCGTGCGATCTCAAATCCGCCCACGGCGCCGCAGTGTTACTTTGCCTGGGAAGGGTCCTGTCCAATTCCCTGGCCCTGAGAAACCGTGGGGTAACCCCCCTAGGGGGCCCTCGGGTGAAAACTCAGGGTAGGTGACCCGACCACGAGGCCCTACGTGGGTGCGGGTGCGTGTTTATGTGGGGGGGTGATGGGGGGCAGTGCAGCGGTGGAAGCCGGGCGGCTCCCTGGCTCGGCCGAGCGGCCCCGTCGCTGTGGCACCACATAGCCCCCCGGGGTGCCAGTCCCCGTCCCGGGTTGACTGGAGCACCTCGCCTGGGTTGCCCCCACGAGGTATCGCCGTGGGGTCCGCGGGATTCGCCCGGCCCTTGTGGCTGGCCTCGGGGGGTGGCGGCTCCGTCTCCTGGGGCTCCGGCGGTGGTCTCCTCCTCCATTCCAACGGCTCCCCTCGGTCTCTGGCACTTGCGGGCTGGGGAACAAACTCAGAGGCGGTGGGGTTTAAGGGTCGCCGTCCTCGTCGCCCCCGGCCCCGCCCGGGGCCCCTCGGAGCCCGGGGCTCCGTGGGGCCCATATACTGCGCGAGGCCCCCGGGCACGGGGGGGTGGGGGGACCCCGGGGTTTCGGGGTACTTGGACGGCGGGGCTCCCCCCCTCGGGGGCTGCTCGCCACGGCTTCAGTCGGCGGATGTTGACCACCATCTCCCGGCCCCTCTCTCCTCCCTGAATCAGCACCGTCCATGGTGAGATCTGCCGTCTCACAATCCAGGGTCCTCGCCAGTAGGTGGTCAGCTTCCCCACCTGTCCGGCACCGACGCGGGGAGTGTACAGCCACACCTCGGAGCCCGCAGTGTAGAAGGGGGGCTCCATACGGGGTCGGGCGCCCTGCTCTTGCCGCTGGTGCGCGGCCTCTCCGTTCGGGTAGGCTCGGCCCCTGGCCCCTCGCAGGGTCTCCAGCAAGTGCTCCACAGGGTGGCTCCCTTCCTCCCGTTGCGGCGGAGGGACACCGAACAGCAGATCTGCGGGCAGGCGAGACTCGCGACCAAACATCATTAGGAACGGGGTCTGTCCTGTAGATGTGTGAACGGCGGTGGTGTAGGCGAACAGGGCATAGGGGAGGTGTTCGTCCCAGTCCTGTTGATTCGCGGCCGCCATGCGTTTAAGCTTCCCGGCCAGAGTCTGGTTCATCCTCTCTACCATCCCGTTCGCCTGGGGGTGATATGCCGTGGTTCGGTCCTTCTGGATCCCGAACTCTCGGCACAGCGCCTGGAATAGTTCGGCCTCGAATTCACTACCCTGGTCGGTAATGACTCGTTCGGGGATCCCGCACTTAAGTACGTAGTTTTCCACGAAGGCCCGGGCCACTACGAGGGCTGTTTTATCCGGGATAGCCACCGCCACGGGGTAGCGGGTGAAGTACTCCACCGCTACAAGAATATATCGGTTGCCCCGGTGGGATCGTGGAAAGGGCCCCTGCAGGTCGATTCCGACCAACTGATTCGTCCGACTGACTCGGAACGGCCTCAGGGGTACCTGGTACCTCGCTGGCTTTTGCCCACACTGCTGACAGGCCCGGCAGCCCTGCACCCAGGCGGCCACATCTTGCGCCAATTTAGGCCAGAGATACTGGCGACGCAGAGTCTCCCGGGTGCGCCGTTCCCCATCATGGCCCCCGAGCGGGTGGTCGTGTACCAGTCGTAGTAGTTGGGGTCGCACATGGGCGGGAACGCAGATGCACCCAGGCTGCCCAGCGTCGGCCAGTTCCCTCACCACCCCGTTTTCCACACACAACCGGGCATACAAACCGCTCCAGGGCCCTGGTAGTGCATCCTCCTTCTCTCGCAGTGCCGCCTCCACCGCCGCCAGATCCGGATCTCGCTGCTGGGTCTGTCTCAGCTGCTCGTCGTTCAGGCCCGGGAAGGCGCAGCCGACGTCCTCCTGGATCCGTCCGATCGGGTCCCGAGCTGCGGGTCCCGCGCTTGCCGGGCGGTCGACGGGATCCTCGGTGCCACCTGCGAGGGTCTCTGTGGCGCACACTGCACTCTCTCTCGCTGGGGGGGGGTCAGTGGCCGCGGCCGCTCGGGGGTCCGTTGCCTGCCGGCAGCGTCCCCCCGTGAAACACGGGCAGGCCTCCTCCGCCCTCGTCTCGGCGAACACCGTGGGTCGCCTCGACAAGGCGTCCGCGTTTGCATGCGTCCGGCCAGCCCGATACTCGATTTGCAGGTTGTACTCCTGCAACTGCGCCAACCACCGGGCCATCTGCCCCCGCGGCTCCTTGAATGTAAGAAGGAACTGCAGAGCATAATGGTCAGTGCGTACGCGACATCTCCTGCCGTACAAATACGGCCGGAACTGTTTGCATGCGAAAATTACGGCGTACAACTCTTGGCGGGTCACGCAATAGTTCAGCTCGGCCCCACTCAGGGTCCGGCTGGCGTACGCGATGACTCGTTCCGTCCCCTCCTGTACCTGTGACAACACCGCGCCCAGCCCGCTGCTGCAGGCGTCGGTGTCCAAAATGAAATCGGTGGTAAAATCGGGGAAAGCGAGGGTGGGGGCGTGGGTGAGGTGATCTTTGAGAGTGGTGAAGGCCGTCTGGCAGGCCCCCGTCCACTGGTAGGGGTGCTTAGGGGAGGTGAGTTGGGTGAGAGGGCGTGCAATCTCGCTGAATCCCTTTACAAATCGACGATAATAGGTGGCGAGCCCCAAAAATGATCTGATCTCTCGATAATACTAACGGCCGGACTAACATCATCAATCGCCCCCCCGCTGCTAACTTGCACACCGTATGTATGCATGTAATGCACTCACGTGATCCATGCAGCCACTAGTGTCCAATTCAACAGGAATGTAAGAACTTAACAAAATAAATTCTTCAGTTGAATCGTTACCCCTCTGACGGTGAGCGCATGAACAGGGTCTAAATGCACGAATTAAATAATTGTTGCGTCTCCAACATGGACAAAAGATTTTCATATCACACGGCATAATAACTCCTATCGTGTTTATTGTATTGCTTGGTGTTGTTGTAGCAGCCAAATAATATAAATGAAGGTAGTGGCGGTACACCGTTGCGCTGTATGAAATAAGCAGCACATTTTTGGCAAAAATTATTTAATTTCCTCGCGATTCACGACCACGGTCAGAAGGATATTTCTGGGTGGTGGTGGTAGTGCGTCAAAATCAGTTGTCGTGATGCCCAAGCGGTGGGAAGACGGAACGTGACATGAGCAGCACTGAACACGAAGCTTCGAAGTCTGTTGCCGTACAGCGGCGCCCAGTCTGATGACGATCGGCTCCAGTGGCAAGATTGGACTCCTCGTGCCCCTAGAGACTCGGTCGGACGGTTCCTCGATACGACTCGTGGTGTCGCCACCGCACGTTCGGAATGGGGGACGCGGCTGCTGAATCTAAGTGCAACAGCGACATCGTCGGGACTATGAAAAATAAGAATAGGTTTTACGCTTCATGGGAATGAAACAGGAGGTGTTAAGATGTTCAAACACCAGATAGATTATAGCTTTTGCAAGGAATCAGGTGACTGCATCAACCACGCGTACTTTTGGTAAACACGCAAACAAACATGCTTTGATAATATTTAATCATTGTCTTTGAAACTGATTGGTCTACCCCAGAGACAGCCTTCTGTGGGGGTCGCTAGCCCCCGAGATCCCTCCCTCGATAATACTAACGGCCGGACTAACATCATCAATCGCCCCCCCGCTGCTAAGCGAACCGCCGCTAAGCTCCTCACCCATGGTGTGGGAGCCGTCACCCGAGGATTCCCCTCCACCGCGGGTCCGCGTAGCAGGCATAGTTAACCACGTACGCGCACACCCACACACAGCTCTGCACGGCACTCACCCAACACTGACCACTCACGTTAGGATCGCGCACCTGTGTTACACACGTCGTGAACGTGCGCGCACACACATACAGCTCCACACGCGATACCCACTCTTGCGCCGCTCTGCGCCGCGCTGGCCGCTCACGTTACGATCGCGCACCTGGGGTACGCCGATTACGCACGCCGAGAGCTTACGCAAGTAACGAGCGCACGCAAGCGGGGCACACGCCGACACAACGACTCAAGCCGCCGCCGCCGTGCGCGCGAGACAAACCGTACAACAATGCGCAGCCGATTACGCGCTCGAGCCGTGGGGTCGGGGGTCAGGGGTCCACCACCGCGCCGCACTTTACGCAAGTAACGAGCACACGCAAGCGGGGCACACGCCGACACACAAAAGTGCTCTCCCCGGGCGTTAACGCACACACCTCCGTACCCGCACAATCGTACAGAGACCACGGCCTTTATGCATATGTAGTGGTGGTATTGACGTGCGCCGACTGTGACAGTGATGGATCACGGGGCGGCGCGGGGTGCGGGGTTGGGCACGCGTTGTGGGCTTGGTGTGGACGCGCGCGCCGGGAGTGACAGATGACGGGGCGGCGCGGCGTGAGTGGTGAGGCACGATGAGATGTGGGAAAACAGGATCGTAGCCAGCGCCCAGCGATTGGTCGAATAAGTGGGTGCTCGCAGCGACGTCCGCAGGTGGGGTATAAAGGGGGACGCGCGAGAGCACTCGGGGAGAGTTACCCAGTTGAAGACCCGAAGACGGAGCTGAAGACCTAGTGCCCCGAGACCCCTAGTCCCACCGTCCTTGTGGGGACCGGGGCCCTGTGTCGCTCGGAGGCGAGGCTGTGGGACCCGGGGTCCGACGCCCCCGTGGGTCGGGCTGGGGACCCACAGTCGAGACGGATACCCCGGGCAGGGAGAGTCGCCGAGTAGCTAAGTGGATGTTGGTCATCCGAGTAGCTCAGTGGCGTTAGTCGCCGAGTAGCTAAGTGGGTGTTTGTCACCCGAGATACTAAGTGGATGTTGGTCATCCGAGTAGCTCAGTGGGCGTTAGTCGCCAAGTAGCTAAGTGGGTGTTTGTCACCCGAGATACTAAGTGGGTGGTTGTCACCCGAGATACAAAGTATGTGTTAGTCACCTGTGAACGAGTTTGATAAAATAAAGAGTGTGTTACCCGTGAAGTCGTCTCCCGCCGAGTTACTACATTACAACTGGCGTCAGAAGTAAACCTGTCTTCAAGAAGTATGGACACAAGGAAGACTACCCGTACCCACGAGCGAGGTCGGGATGACGACGGCGTACCGGGGACACCGACCTCGGGAGTAGAGGACGAGGAGTTGCCGCCGATGCAGCACTTCGCGGTGATGGCCGACGCTCCGCTTGCCTCCGACACCAGCCTCCAGGATGCGCACTCCCGGTTGGCGGAGTTGTGGTGCCACAGCGACGGGGCCGCTCGGCCGAGCCAGGGAGCCGCCCGGCTTCCACCGCCGCACTGCCCCCCATCACCCCCCCCACATAAACACGCACCCGCACCCACGTAGGGCCTCGTGGTCGGGTCACCTACCCTGAGTTTTCACCCGAGGGCCCCCTAGGGGGGTTACCCCACGGTTTCTCAGGGCCAGGGAATTGGACAGGACCCTTCCCAGGCCAAGTAACACTGCGGCGCCGTGGGCGGATTTGAGATCGCACGACCACGGCGAGCTCAGAGAGCCCCGCAGTTAGAAACGCATACAAACACAAACACGGGTCAGCAAGGCAGATAGCTGGGATCAGGAGCCGGGACGACTGATTGGTCGAAAGTTCAAAGGCCGGCGGGATCGCAAAAGAGCGGGAAATCCTAGGCTCAGGATTGGTCGAGAGACCAAGGCGGTCGGGACGGGGGCGCCTAGCCTTTGATGTGAATAGTTTAAAAGAAAACGCAGGGGCAGTAGGGAACTCTCTTCTTCTGGAGTTTGGACACGGGGTCAGCGACGAAGGAGTCATCGGGCGAGCCGCTAGATTGTCTGCAGGACGATCTGAGCGCCGCAAGGTCACCAAGGACTACAGACGGTATCGTGTTGCGCGCCTTACAACACCTCAGAGCGGAGGGTAGGATCCGTAGGAGAGGGTTAGTTCGGGGTAAGGACGAGTAGGAAAGCGGTTTAGCAGAGAGCGCAGCATAGAATAGGGCTACACGGCACCAGAGTGTGGGTTAGAAGCGCCTTGCTGTCCCGCACACACACACGGGTGGCTCGGTTGGTTAGCAAGGGCTAATAAAATCTCGAGCGTAGTAACAAAACCGTGTTGTTGGGTGTTTTTGGAACGTGGTATTAGCGTGCACTGCATTCGCGAGTGTGTGGTCGTTGTACGCATAAAGGCCGTGGTCTCTGTACGATTGTGCGGGTACGGAGGTGTGTGCGTTAACGCCCGGGGAGAGCACTTTTGGTGTGTTGGCGTGACTACGCAGCCGTGTGAGAGGAGAATCGTCCTTGTACGATATTTGTGTTGACGTGCACGCGCGAGTGGGGGAGGGGACGAGTCGTCGTGTCGGCGTGTGCCCCGCTTGCGTGCGCTCGTTACTTGCGTAAGCTCTCGGCGTGCGTAATCGGCGTGCCCAAGGTGCGCGATCGTAACGTGGGCGGCCAGCGCGGCGCAGAGCGGCGCAGGAGTGGGTATCGCGTGTGGAGCTGTACGCGTGTGTGCGCGCACGTTCACGACGTGTGTAACACAGGTGCGCGATCCTAACGTGAGTGGTCAGGGTTGGGTGAGTGCCGTGCAGAGCTGTGTGTGGGTGTGCGCGTGCGTGGTTATCCATGCCTGCTACGCGGACCCGCGGTGGAGGGGAATCCTCGGGTGACGGCTCCCACACCCTGGGTGAGGAGCCTAGCGGCGGTTCGCTTAGCAGCGGGGGGGCGATTGATGATGTTAGTCCGGCCGTTAGTATTATCGAGGGAGGGATCTCGGGGGCTAGCGACCCCCACAAATTGGTGTCGGAAGCGGTACGGACCCCCGCGTTACCTCACGCTAAAATAAGACTGATATTTACCGGCCGGGGGGCCCCTTCGTGGAAGGCATTCGCCCGCAATCTCTTAGGGGCCAAGGAAATTAATGGATGGACGGACGCGCAGGCAGTACGTCAACTTAATATGAATCTTGATGGGCGGGCAGCCGATTTTGTAGAAGCGTTACCCGCGAGCGCACAGACACAGCTAGAGGAGCTGATGCGCCGACTCGATCAGCGTTTTGGCACGCGTGACGAGGAGGAAGCAAAATTGGCCTTAGAGGCGCGCCGTCGCCAACCTGGCGAAGATCTCCGTGATTACGCCGAGGATGTGCGCGAGTTAACAAAGATCGCACGCCCGGGGTACGCAACTGAGGTTATTGAGGAACTGGCTGCCGAGAAAATCCAGCGGTACCTGTCTCGCACGGCGTGGTGGCAGCCAGACATGAGCTGCCCACGTCTTCCCTTTAACACCCTTGTCGAGCGCGCACATAAGTGTGAAAGAATTCACAGCGAACGCGCGCAGCTCCGGGGGCTGGGACGAGAGCGCGCCATTGCGAGCCTGCTCTCGGAAGACGAGGAGGAGGAACAGGAGCTCGCGAGGACGGTAAGGGGCCGGGAAAGAGAACCTCCAGTGTCCCGCGAGACAACCCCGGGATGGGTTGCCGGTATACAAACGGGTATAAAGGATGTCTCCGGCCAGGTAACCCAGGTAGGTGACAGGGTAACCCAGGTAGGTGACAGGGTAACCCAAGTAGACAACAAGGTAACCCAAGTACGGGCACACATGACTGCGCTGGAGACAATGGTAGAGACGGTCCAGGCCGAGGTAGGAGGATTAACTGGGAGGATAGCCCGACTAGAAGCAGAGTATGAGCAACAGCGCACGGGGGGAGGAGGGAGTGGGCAGAAAGTTCGCCACAGAGCCGCCACTCCTCCCAGGACGTGTTATGTGTGCGACCGTCGAGGGCATCTCATGAGGGACTGCCCTCAGCGCGCCCGTGCGAGGCCGATGCATAGGTCAAACACTAAGCCCCCCCTAGAGAGGGGACCACCAGGGGATGAAATCGACGTAGACCCGACCCAAACCAGCTGTAATAATAATGGCGAGCGAGTGATCCATAAACAGGTTACAACGACAACACCCAAGGGCGCATGGACCTCGGGCGATTGGCTGCGGGAGCTGGTGGCAGGGATAACGGGAGCCACGTCGCTGGTGGAAGGCCAGGTGAACGGGCAGCGCACCCGGATCCTGTTGGACACGGGCGCCGTGGCCTCTCTCATGAGCGCCGCGCACTGCAGCATGCTCGGGGTGGACGTGGGCTGCCTGCAGGCGCCGGATCGCGCGCTGCACACGGCAAGCGGAGCCGGGATGGGGTTGCTGGGGAAGGTCTCCCTCGAGGTCCGTCTAGGAAACCAGGTGTGCACACAGGAATTCTACGTTTCGAGTGTGTTGTGCCACGAGTGCATTGCAGGAACGGACCTCCTGGAAAAGTTGGGACTTAACGTACAGCCCCGGCAACGATGCGCTACGGTGGAGGGCAGCGGGGAGCGGATTCCGTTCCTAGGACAGGAGCCGAATCGCCCACGCTTCACACCCGTGGCCGCTACGCTGGTGTCGGCCGTCACCATCGGGCCTCTCGCCGAGATGCTGGTGCCAGTGGCAACCCTCTCCACCGACCCAACCCACCGACCATCGGGCGAGGTAATGCTGACTCCTCACCCGGAGTTGGCATCGCGATACGGGGTGGTAGGGTCAGCCACACTGGTAAACGCAGATGGGGGCCGGCTGTTTATACGTGTGTTTAACCCACACAGTACCCCGGCAATGATACGACGACGCACCCCGGTAGCCACCGTACACCCCCTGCACGCTCGCCACTCGAACGACTCGGTGTTCGCACTCTGGGCGGAGGACCCTGGCCGCCCCGAGGACAGCCAGGATCTGGCCTGGCGAGTCGGCCCGACCCCCCGAGCCGAGATTGTTCCCCTGCAGGATGCGCTACATGTGCCTTGGGCAGCCTTACCTAAGGGGGAGGCCGATCAGCTGCGCGGGTTATTGCGGGAGTACGCCGACGTGTTCAGTGAGCACGATTCGGACGTGGGCCGGACCGACCTGGTCAAGCACCAAATTGACACAGGTGCAGCCCGACCCATCAAACTCCCCGCATACCGAGTGGGCGCGCCTGAACGGACCCAGATCAAAGAGGCAGTCACGGATATGCTACGCGATAACATAATCCAGCCCTCCGCGAGCCCTTGGTCTGCCCCGGTGGTACTGGTAACGAAAAAGGACGGATCGACTCGGTTCTGCGTTGATTACCGAAAATTGAACGCAGTCACCCTCGGCGACGCTTTTCCCATCCCACGCATCGACGACACCTTCGACAGTCTCGCAGGAGCGCGGTATTTTTCCACCCTCGATCTGGCGTCCGGTTACTGGCAGGTGGAGATGACGGAGGAGGATCGGCCAAAAACAGCATTCACCACCCCGATGGGCCTGTTTGAGTTTCGAGTGTTGCCGTTCGGACTCACTAACGCGCCCGCGACGTTCCAGCGGTTGATGGAGTTGGTGATGCGGGGCTTGCAGTGGGAACAGTGCCTGATTTACCTGGACGACGTAATAGTGTTCAGTAGGTCGCTGTCCGAACACTGGTCCAGGCTGCGGGAAGTATTCCAGCGACTGCGAGCAGCCCATCTCAAGCTCAAGCCACGTAAGTGTTACATTGCGCAACGCGAGGTGGGGTACCTCGGACACCGAGTCAGCGAGGCAGGGGTGAGCACCGATCCCGAGAAGGTGCGTGCCGTAGTGGATTGGCCGCGGCCGAGGAACCTGACGGAGATCAGGTCATTCTTGGGACTCGCCACTTATTACCGTCGATTTGTAAAGGGATTCAGTGAGATTGCACGCCCCCTCACCCAACTCACCTCCCCTAAGAACCCCTATCAGTGGTCGGAGGCCTGCCAGACGGCTTTCACCACACTCAAAGACCACCTCACCCACACCCCCACCTTGGCTTTCCCAGATTTCACCACCGATTTTATTTTGGACACTGACGCCTGCAGCAGTGGGCTGGGCGCGGTGCTGTCGCAAGTGCAGGGTGGGACGGAGCGGGTCATCGCGTACGCCAGTCGGACCCTGAGCGGGGCCGAACTGAACTATTGTGTAACCCGTCAGGAACTGTATGCTGTAATTTTCGCGTGTAAACAGTTCCGACCGTACTTGTACGGCAGGAAATGTCGTGTGCGCACCGATCATTATGCACTGCAGTTCCTCCTTACATTCAAGGAACCGCGGGGGCAGATGGCTCGATGGCTGGCGCAGCTGCAGGAGTACAACCTGCAGATCGAGTACCGAGCGGGGCGGACACACGCGAACGCGGACGCCTTGTCAAGACGGCCCGCGGTGCGCGCTGAGACGAGGGAGGGAGACGCCTGCCCGTGCTTCACGGGGGGACGCTGCCGCCAGGCAGCAGAACCCAAGGAGCGCGCGGAAACTAAACTCCCCCCCCCGAGAGAGAGTGCAGTGTGCGCCACAGAGACCCTCGCAGGTGGCACTGAGGATCCCGTCGACCGCCCGGCAAGCGCGGGACTCGCGGCTCGGGACCCGATCGGACGGACCCAGGAGGACGTCGGCTGTGCCTTCCCGGGCCTAAACGACGAGCAGCTGAGACAGACCCAGCAGCGAGATCCGGATCTGGCGGCAGTGGAGGCGGCACTGCGGGAGGAAAAGAGCGCCCTACCAGGACCCTGGAGCGGTTTGTATGCCCGGTTGTGTGTACAGAACGGAGTGGTACGGGAGTTAACCGAGGCCGGCCAGCCGGGGTGTATCTGTGTTCCTGCCCAGGTGCGACCCCAGCTGCTACGACTGGTACACGACCACCCGCTCGGGGGCCATGATGGGGAACGGCGCACCCGGGAGACTCTGCGTCGCCAGTATCTCTGGCCTAAATTGGCGCAAGATGTGGCCGCCTGGGTGCAGGGCTGCCGGGCCTGTCAGCAGTGTGGGCAAAAGCCGGCGAGGTACCAGGTACCCCTGAGGCCGTTCCGAGTCAGTCGGACGAATCAGTTGGTCGGAATCGACCTGCAAGGGCCCTTTCCACGATCCCACCGGGGCAACCGATATATTCTTGTAGCGGTGGAGTACTTCACCCGCTACCCCGTGGCGGTGGCTATCCCGGATAAAACAGCCCTCGTAGTGGCCCGGGCCTTCGTGGAAAACTACGTACTTAAGTGCGGGATCCCCGAACGAGTCATTACCGACCAGGGTAGTGAATTCGAGGCCGAACTATTCCAGGCGCTGTGCCGAGAGTTCGGGATCCAGAAGGACCGAACCACGGCATATCACCCCCAGGCGAACGGGATGGTAGAGAGGATGAACCAGACTCTGGCCGGGAAGCTTAAACGCATGGCGGCCGCGAATCAACAGGACTGGGACGAACACCTCCCCTATGCCCTGTTCGCCTACACCACCGCCGTTCACACATCTACAGGACAGACCCCGTTCCTAATGATGTTTGGTCGCGAGTCTCGCCTGCCCGCAGATCTGCTGTTCGGTGTCCCTCCGCCGCAACGGGAGGAAGGGAGCCACCCCGTGGAGCACTTGCTGGAGACCCTGCGAGGGGCCAGGGGCCGAGCCTACCCGCACGGAGAGGCCGCGCACCAGCGGCAAGAGCAGGGCGCCCGACCCCGTATGGAGCCCCCCTTCTACACTGCGGGCTCCGAGGTGTGGCTGTACACTCCCCGCGTCGGTGCCGGACAGGTGGGGAAGCTGACCACCTACTGGCGAGGACCCTGGATTGTGAGACGGCAGATCTCACCATGGACGGTGCTGATTCAGGGAGGAGAGAGGGGCCGGGAGATGGTGGTCAACATCCGCCGACTGAAGCCGTGGCGAGCAGCCCCCGAGGGGGGGAGCCCCGCCGTCCAAGTACCCCGAAACCCCGGGGTCCCCCTACCCCCCGTGCCCGGGGGCCTCGCGCAGTATATGGGCCCCACGGAGCCCCGGGCTCCGAGGGGCCCCGGACGGGGCCGGGGGCGACGAGGACGGCGACCCTTAAACCCCACCGCCTCTGAGTTTGTTCCCCAGCCCGCAGGTGCCAGAGACCGAGGGGAGCCGTTGGAATGGAGGAGGAGACCACCGCCGGAGCCCCAGGAGACGGAGCCGCCACCCCCGAGGCCAGCCACAAGGGCCGGGCGAATCCCGCGGACCCCGCGGCGATACCTCGTGGGGGCAACCCAGGCGAGGTGCTCCAGTCAACCCGGGACGGGGACTGGCACCCCGGGGGGCTATGTGGTGCCACAGCGACGGGGCCGCTCGGCCGAGCCAGGGAGCCGCCCGGCTTCCACCGCCGCACTGCCCCCCATCACCCCCCCCACATAAACACGCACCCGCACCCACGTAGGGCCTCGTGGTCGGGTCACCTACCCTGAGTTTTCACCCGAGGGCCCCCTAGGGGGGTTACCCCACGGTTTCTCAGGGCCAGGGAATTGGACAGGACCCTTCCCAGGCCAAGTAACACTGCGGCGCCGTGGGCGGATTTGAGATCGCACGACCACGGCGAGCTCAGAGAGCCCCGCAGTTAGAAACGCATACAAACACAAACACGGGTCAGCAAGGCAGATAGCTGGGATCAGGAGCCGGGACGACTGATTGGTCGAAAGTTCAAAGGCCGGCGGGATCGCAAAAGAGCGGGAAATCCTAGGCTCAGGATTGGTCGAGAGACCAAGGCGGTCGGGACGGGGGCGCCTAGCCTTTGATGTGAATAGTTTAAAAGAAAACGCAGGGGCAGTAGGGAACTCTCTTCTTCTGGAGTTTGGACACGGGGTCAGCGACGAAGGAGTCATCGGGCGAGCCGCTAGATTGTCTGCAGGACGATCTGAGCGCCGCAAGGTCACCAAGGACTACAGACGGTATCGTGTTGCGCGCCTTACAACACCTCAGAGCGGAGGGTAGGATCCGTAGGAGAGGGTTAGTTCGGGGTAAGGACGAGTAGGAAAGCGGTTTAGCAGAGAGCGCAGCATAGAATAGGGCTACACGGCACCAGAGTGTGGGTTAGAAGCGCCTTGCTGTCCCGCACACACACACGGGTGGCTCGGTTGGTTAGCAAGGGCTAATAAAATCTCGAGCGTAGTAACAAAACCGTGTTGTTGGGTGTTTTTGGAACGTGGTATTAGCGTGCACTGCATTCGCGAGTGTGTGGTCGTTGTACGCATAAAGGCCGTGGTCTCTGTACGATTGTGCGGGTACGGAGGTGTGTGCGTTAACGCCCGGGGAGAGCACTTTTGGTGTGTTGGCGTGACTACGCAGCCGTGTGAGAGGAGAATCGTCCTTGTACGATATTTGTGTTGACGTGCACGCGCGAGTGGGGGAGGGGACGAGTCGTCGTGTCGGCGTGTGCCCCGCTTGCGTGCGCTCGTTACTTGCGTAAGCTCTCGGCGTGCGTAATCGGCGTGCCCAAGGTGCGCGATCGTAACGTGGGCGGCCAGCGCGGCGCAGAGCGGCGCAGGAGTGGGTATCGCGTGTGGAGCTGTACGCGTGTGTGCGCGCACGTTCACGACGTGTGTAACACAGGTGCGCGATCCTAACGTGAGTGGTCAGGGTTGGGTGAGTGCCGTGCAGAGCTGTGTGTGGGTGTGCGCGTGCGTGGTTATCCATGCCTGCTACGCGGACCCGCGGTGGAGGGGAATCCTCGGGTGACGGCTCCCACACCCTGGGTGAGGAGCCTAGCGGCGGTTCGCTTAGCAGCGGGGGGGGCGATTGATGATGTTAGTCCGGCCGTTAGTATTATCGAGGGAGGGATCTCGGGGGCTAGCGACCCCCACAGAGTTGCTACTCGCCGCCGCCGCTGTCTTGGCCGACATCTCCGTTCCGGCGAGCGGAAAAAACGGCTGCGGGGGTCGTGGAGGAAGCGACGTTGGAGGATTCCCGCCAAAAGGCGCTTCGCGCCAAAAGTCTGGAAGTTGCCGCCGTTTTTGGGAGGCCGCCACCGATTGGCGGGAAAGACGGACGCCACGTGGCCGGACACCTCCGCGCAGCGCAGCCCACGTCATCAGCGCGCGCCGGAGCCCTCCATTTTGCGCCTGACAATCGAGCCGACATTTTACACAACTCCAGCGGAGCGCGGGAAAATCTCTCCGACGTCGACGACGATCGGGTCCTCCAGCAAAGATTGCCCGCGCTGTCGGCGTTCAAGGCGGATGGGGGCGACTGGGGAGCCTTCCAACGAAGGTTCCTCGCTCATCAGGAGATGTCGGGGTGGTCCGACACCACTGCCCTGCGTGCGTTGCCAGCGATGCTTGACGACGACGCGCTTGCAGCCTTCACATCTGCTGCAAGGTCGTCCCGCTCTACGCTCCAGGCCGCACTACACCTGATGGCGAAGGTGTTCGGGCCGCCCTCCACGTGTCGCCACCAGTTCTACGATCGGCGGAAGGTGGCTGGGGAAACGACGCTAGCCTACCGCACGGCACTACTCGCCTTGGCGGACGCAGCTTTTCCCCGCATGGATAAGGAGGGGAAGGACGCCATGGTGACGGAGCAGCTGCTGGTGTTGGCCCACGAGTTGGGGGTCCCCATCAACGTGGCAGACGAGATGGATATCTGCTCCCTGGCGATCGCCACGAGCATTCACGCGTACGAGGTCCTCAAACGCAAGCCGGGGGTCGTCTGCAAATGGGCGGGGAACGCGGCACTGGCCGCCACGATCGCCGAACCTCAGCCAGCTGCGGTGCAGGAGCAGGCCTTCGCTGCATCGCGTCCGGGGGAGTGGAGAACGGGAGGTCGTTCGCCCACACGTTCGCCCCGCAAGCTGGAGCAACCGAAACCTACGACGTCCGTCGTCTGCTACAACTGCGGCCTTCGGGGTCACGTCGCAGCCGGGTGCCGGGCCCCGCGTCAGCGCGCCACAGGACCACGTCGGGACGACGACCAGGGCCACAAGTCATCCCAACAAAACCCGGCAAGTCGCGGCACCTCACACGTTCGGTCCACAAACACGGCACATTCGGGTCGCCGCCTCGCGGTGGGGGGTTCGCGGCTGGGTGCCGGGGGTTCAATTCGGCGAGGGGGGTCCGTACGCGGCCCGCAAGCAGTCGAGTGGTCCGAATTGGCCCACAGGATCGTGGCTGCGTCGGCCGGGTCGTCCGTGGTAACGGGGTTCATTGACGGGGTTGAGGTCCGGGTGCTTGTTGACACGGGTGCGTCGGCCACCATCATCTCGGACCTTATTTATAACATTCTTCCCGTCCAAAGTAGACCCCTTCTGCCAGTAGACGTGCCATTTTATGCGGCAAATGGGGGATCCCTGGGGATCATCGGCCAGATTCGGGCGACTATTTGCATTGGTGACATTAAATTAGCGGGCCCTATTTTTGTATCATCATCGCTGGCCGTTCCCTGTTTGCTAGGTACGGACTTTTTGTCCAAAATGCCCATCAAAATTCTTATAGATCAGGCCTGCATAGAGCTTCCGTCAGGTCGGCGGGTTGCGTTCTTGTCGAGCCCTACCAAAGTGCGCACGGTTTGTGCGACGGTGCAGGCGCTGGCGACTCACACTGTACGGGTGCCCCCGGGATCGCAAATGTTAGTACCCCTTCGGTTCAGGAAGCCACTCGAGGTGGGTGCGGAGGCACAGGGGGTGCTGTTGGGGCCGTCAAACAGAGCCAGTAAGGGCCTCGACTTAGCGGTTGCTCAAACCATGGTGAGAGGGGACAGTGAGCCGTTCGTAATGGTCCTGAATACGGGGTCGCGGCCGGCCGTAATTGCGCAGGGAACGGTGCTGGCTCACGCCGCGCCGCTACCCGTTGAGGAACGGCTCGTGGCTCAAGCAGATTTCACTGTCAAGGCGTTTCCCCCATTTAATCTGTATACTCTGGGGTCGTGCAACCCGCACAATTTCCACCGGTCCCCTCCAAGGTCTCAACAACTTGGGGGACGTAGCCAACGGTGCATGTGGACAATGCAGCCAGGCCTTATCGCCTGGTTTCCAATCATGCGTATGCACCCTCCGCTCATGCAATTTCTCGTTTGCAATTTGCCGCGACCGCGAATTCAACCTTGCCGCCTCCCGCGCTTCAGTCAATTTGGCGATATTAAATTTGATGTGGTCTGCCAATTTAGATTTTGCACGTGGCTGGGAAATCCCCAGTTGGACGTCCATGGCCGGATCGGCCTCCCGCCCATACATAAGAAAAAATGGGGAAAACCCCGTCGCCGCATGAGGGGCCATTCGATAGGCCGCGAGTACCCCCGGCACCTGTAAGTCCCAATCAACCTGATCGTCGCAGACCTGTTGGCACAACATAGACGTAATCGTCCTGTTCAGACGCTCAACCATCCCGTCAGTCTGCGGGTGGTAGGGGGAAGTACGCACTTTCTTTGTACCCAACAGGTCGCACACCTCGCGCAACAAAACGCTCGAAAAATTCTTCCCTTGATCCGTCAGCAAGCGTTCGGGGGCGCCCTTGTCCAACACATAACCCTGGACAAAGGCGTCCGCCACCGCCGCAGCCGACTGGTTGGCGAGCGGCCATGCCATAGGCCATCGGGTGAAGTATTCCACGCCAACCAGCAGGAACCTATTTCCCCTTGGTGTAGCCGGAAAGGGCCCCAAGATGTCCAACGCTACCAATTCGTTTATACGCGAAACCTGAATGGATTGCAGCGGTGGATTAGCTGCCAATGGTGGCGGTTTCCTTTTGGCGCACCCTACGCATCCCTTAAGAATATTCGCCACGTCGTTACCCATCCCCGGCCAATAATAGTCTCGCTGGATTAGGGCGAGCGTTTTGTGAAAACCCAGATGCATGAGCCGTTCATGAGCTGCCAGAACAACCCTACCCCGCATAGCAACAGGCACAACGAGCACGTGACGCCGGGACATGTTGTCCCACCTCATCAAAAGGCCCTGTCTGCACACCCAGGAACCGACCCGCGCCTCCCCTTCTTCGGGAGCGCCAACTTTCCGACGTAGCGTAAGTAGGGAGCTGTCGGACATCTGGAGGCGGCCCCACTCAATGAGGGGCAACGACAACAGCGAATCCCTCCCCGTGGGGGCGTCCTCTCCCGGGGTGTCAGTGGCGGCGAGCGCAACTCCCGGGGTGCCGGCGACCGGGGGTTTGCACCGCGCCGATCCCAACAAACATGTGCAGTCCGTGCACGGCGGCAACCGCGACAAGGCGTCCGCGTTTGAGTGTCGCAACCCCTTGCGGTAAATCGTCGTGAATTGGTAGTCTTGAAGGACCTCCAACCATCGGGACAATTGGCCCGATGGCTGTGCCACGCGCATAGCGTATTGTAGAGCCGCATGGTCCGTCCGGACCGTAAAATGACGGCCGTAAAGATACGGCCTGAATTGCTGTGTAAAAAACACAATGGCTAACAATTCACGACGAGTTACGCAATAGCGTTGTTCTGCGGGGGAAAGAACCCTACTACCGTAGGCGACCACCCGTTCAACCCCCCCGACCACCTGTGAGAGCACCCCCCCGATACCCGTATTGCTGGCGTCCGTGTCAAGCAAAAACGGTTGTGTGAAATCGGGGTAACACAAGGGGGGAGCCTGCACCAAGGCGTCACGGAGGGAGCAGAACGCAGCCTCCTCTTCCGCCCCCCAGTGAAACCTCACACCCTTAGCCGTCAAAGCGTGCAGGGGCTTGGCTATGGTGGCAAATTGCTTGACAAAACGACGGTAATAGGAGGCAAAACCAATGAAACTACGAACCTCCGTGACCGAGGTTGGCGTTGGCCATGAGCTGACGCAATGCGTCTTAGCAGGGTCCGTCGAGATCCCTGAACGACTCACGATATGGCCCAAATACCTGACCGATTCCCGAAGCAGAAAACATTTAGCCGGTTTAAATTTAAGCTTAGCGGAACGCATCCTGAGGAACACCGCTCTCAGTCGCTGGAGGTGCTCCTCGAAAGTCCGACTAAAGACGATGATATCGTCAAGATAAATCAAACAGGTATCCCATTGGAGGCCCGACAAAACCAATTCCATGAGTCTCTGGAACGTGGCGGGAGCGGAATGTAAGCCCATGGGCAAACGGTTGAATTCAAATAGGCCCCCAGGTGTCCGGAAAGCAGTTTTAGGTTTAGACTCGTTATCGAGTGGCAATTGCCAAAATCCAGAAAGCAGATCGAGTGTGGAAAAAAACTGCGCTCCCGCCAAGGCATCCAGCGACTCATCCATCCTGGGGAGCGGATACGCATCCGCCATCGAGATTTTGTTTAAGCGGCGGAAATCGACACAAAACCGCAAGGACCCGTCCTGTTTCTTTACTAGGACAATAGGAGCACCCCACGGACTAGAAGAGGGCGAAATGATATCGGCCGCCAACATATCATTAACCGCCGATTGCACATGTTCCTTCTCGGCTGGGCTGAGCCGGAAGGGATTCTGACGAATAGGGGCCGCGTCCCCTGTAGCTATGTGGTGGCGCAACAGGTCAGTGCAGCCGATATTGTACTTATGTTTGCTGAACACGTCAGCAAACTCGATGAGCAAACCCCTCAATGCTCCCAATTGCACCCCGGACAAGTTAGCAGAACCCGCACACAGCGAGTCCAACCACTCAGTCCCCTCATCACTTTGAGGATGCGACTTGACAGTGAAATCTGCTTGAGCCACGAGCCGTTCCTCAACGGGTAGCGGCGCGGCGTGAGCCAGCACCGTTCCCTGCGCAATTACGGCCGGCCGCGACCCCGTATTCAGGACCATTACGAACGGCTCACTGTCCCCTCTCACCATGGTTTGAGCAACCGCTAAGTCGAGGCCCTTACTGGCTCTGTTTGACGGCCCCAACAGCACCCCCTGTGCCTCCGCACCCACCTCGAGTGGCTTCCTGAACCGAAGGGGTACTAACATTTGCGATCCCGGGGGCACCCGTACAGTGTGAGTCGCCAGCGCCTGCACCGTCGCACAAACCGTGCGCACTTTGGTAGGGCTCGACAAGAACGCAACCCGCCGACCTGACGGAAGCTCTATGCAGGCCTGATCTATAAGAATTTTGATGGGCATTTTGGACAAAAAGTCCGTACCTAGCAAACAGGGAACGGCCAGCGATGATGATACAAAAATAGGGCCCGCTAATTTAATGTCACCAATGCAAATAGTCGCCCGAATCTGGCCGATGATCCCCAGGGATCCCCCATTCGCCGCATAAAATGGCACGTCTACTGGCAGAAGGGGTCTACTTTGGACGGGAAGAATGTTATAAATAAGGTCCGAGATGATGGTGGCCGACGCACCCGTGTCAACAAGCACCCGGACCTCAACCCCGTCAATGAACCCCGTTACCACGGACGACCCGGCCGACGCAGCCACGATCCTGTGGGCAAATTCGGACCACTCGACTGCTTGCGGGCCGCGTACGGACCCCCCTCGCCGAATTGAACCCCCGGCACCCAGCCGCGAACCCCCCACCGCGAAGCGGCGACCCGAATGTGCCGTGTTTGTGGACCGAACGTGTGAGGTGCCGCGACTTGCCGGGTTTTGTTGGGATGACTTGTGGCCCTGGTCGTCGTCCCGATGTGGTCCTGTGGCGCGCTGACGCGGGGCCCGGAACCCGGCTGCGACGTGACCCCGAAGGCCGCAGTTGTAGCAGACGACGGACGTCGTAGGTTTCGGTTGCTCCAGCTTGCGGGGCGAACGTGTGGGCGAACGACCTCCCGTTCTCCACTCCCCCGGACGCGATGCAGCGAAGGCCTGCTCCTGCACCGCAGCTGGCTGAGGTTCGGCGATCGTGGCGGCCAGTGCCGCGTTCCCCGCCCATTTGCAGACGACCCCCGGCTTGCGTTTGAGGACCTCGTACGCGTGAATGCTCGTGGCGATCGCCAGGGAGCAGATATCCATCTCGTCTGCCACGTTGATGGGGACCCCCAACTCGTGGGCCAACACCAGCAGCTGCTCCGTCACCATGGCGTCCTTCCCCTCCTTATCCATGCGGGGAAAAGCTGCGTCCGCCAAGGCGAGTAGTGCCGTGCGGTAGGCTAGCGTCGTTTCCCCAGCCACCTTCCGCCGATCGTAGAACTGGTGGCGACACGTGGAGGGCGGCCCGAACACCTTCGCCATCAGGTGTAGTGCGGCCTGGAGCGTAGAGCGGGACGACCTTGCAGCAGATGTGAAGGCTGCAAGCGCGTCGTCGTCAAGCATCGCTGGCAACGCACACAGGGCAGTGGTGTCGGACCACCCCGACATCTCCTGATGAGCGAGGAACCTTCGTTGGAAGGCTCCCCAGTCGCCCCCATCCGCCTTGAACGCCGACAGCGCGGGCAATCTTTGCTGGAGGACCCGATCGTCGTCGACGTCGGAGAGATTTTCCCGCGCTCCGCTGGAGTTGTGTAAAATGTCGGCTCGGTTGTCAGGCGCAAAATGGAGGGCTCCGGCGCGCGCTGATGACGTGGGCTGCGCTGCGCGGAGGTGTCCGGCCACGTGGCGTCCGTCTTTCCCGCCAATCGGTGGCGGCCCCCCAAAAACGGCGGCAACTTCCAGACTTTTGGCGCGAAGCGCCGTTTGGCGGGAATCCTCCAACGTCGCTTCCTCCACGACCCCCGCAGCCGTTTTTTCCGCTCGCCGGAACGGAGATGTCGGCCAAGACAGCGGCGGCGGCGAGTAGCAACTCCGCCAACCGGGAGTGCGCGTCCTGGAGGCTGGTGTCGGAGGCAAGCGGAGCGTCGGCCATCACCGCGAAGTGCTGCATCGGCGGCAACTCCTCGTCCTCTACTCCCGAGGTCGGTGTCCCCGGTACGCCGTCGTCATCCCGACCTCGCTCGTGGGTACGGGTAGTCTTCCTTGTGTCCATACTTCTTGAAGACAGGTTTACTTCTGACGCCAGTTGTAATGTAGTAACTCGGCGGGAGACGACTTCACGGGTAACACACTCTTTATTTTATCAAACTCGTTCACAGGTGACTAACACCTACTTTGTATCTCGGGTGACAAACACCCACTTAGTATCTCGGGTGACAAACACCCACTTAGTATCTCGGGTGACAAACACCCACTTAGCTACTTGGCGACTAACGCCCACTGAGCTACTCGGATGACCAACATCCACTTAGTATCTCGGGTGACAAACACCCACTTAGCTACTCGGCGACTAACGCCACTGAGCTACTCGGATGACCAACATCCACTTAGCTACTCGGCGACTAACGCCCCTGAGCTACTCGGGACACTCCCTGCCCGGGGTATCCGTCTCGACTGTGGGTCCCCAGCCCGACCCACGAGGGCGTCGGACCCCGGGTCCCACAGCCTCGCCTCCGAGCCACACAGGGCCCCGGTCCCCACAAGGACGGCGGGACTAGGGGTCTCGTGGCACTAGGTCTTCAGCTCCGTCTTCGGGTCTTCAACTGGGTAACTCTCCCCGAGTGCTCTCGCGCGTCCCCCTTTATACCCCACCTGCGGACGTCGCTGCGAGCACCCACTTATTCGACCAATCGCCGGGCGCTGGCTACGATCCTCTTTTCCCACATCTCATCGTGCCTCACCACTCACGCCGCGCCGCCCCGTCATCTGTCACTCCCGGCGCGCGCGTCCACACCACGCCCACAACGCGTGCCCAACCCCGCACCCCGCGCCGCCCCGTGATCCATCACTGTCACAGTCGGCGCACGTCAATACCACCACTACACATACATACGGTGTGCAAGTTCAAAAATATCGATTCCCGCACATGCCATCCGACGCACGTTTTTTGTGAGCTGAAGAGTCAATGTCGATGAATGGCATCACAAGGGACGTATATAATTGCGCGTGTGAGAATCGAATATCTTCTGTTTATAACACTGTGGATCCCGATAGTTTGGTACCACTAATAGATTCAACGTGCACCACGATGGCATAAAACAGCGTGGATCAAATTGTGACCCTGAATTGTGACAATTCACGGACACGCGGAGGTGAATAATCATTCCATGCCCACTTAATCGTGTCTCGGTTGCAGCCTCACTACAGAAATTGCTGTCTTTGATAGCTCAACCAAGTGGCTTACCACGTGGACATTTATAGCAGCAGCCAAATACGTTAAACGCGTGATGTTGATTCTACATTGTGGAGCGAAAACACGGAGGACCGGGATCGAACCCATGACCTCCTGTAGACCAGGCGAGGTAGTTAACATCTCACCGGGAAGAGACACACGCAGACTCCAGATATATGACAGGCATCGTCAGGGTCGGCATCGAACCCATGACCTCCTGAAGACCATGAGAGGAAGTTAACATCTCACCGGGGAGAGACACACGCAGACTCCAGATATATGACAGGCATCGTCAGGGTCGCCATCGAACCCACGACCTCCTGTAGACCAGGCGAGGTAGTTAACATCTCACCGGGGAGAGACACACGCAGACTCCAGATATATGACTGGCATCGTCAGGGTCGCCATCGAACCCACGACCTCCTGTAGACCAGGCGAGGTAGTTAACATCTCACCGGGGAGAGACACACGCAGACTCCAGATATTTGACAGGCATCGTCAGGGTCGGCATCGAACCTACGACCTCCTGTAGACCATGAGAGGTAGTTAACATCTCATCGGGGACACACGCAGACTCCAGATATATGACAGGCATCGTCAGAGTCGGCATCGAACCCACGACCTCCTGTAGACCAGGCGAGGTAGTTAACATCTCGCCACCGTGGCGCCCCATGCATGCCACTCTGCTACGACGTCTTGGTCTCATCATTATAATTACTGCGACAATTAGTTTAGTTGCGAAGAGGCTCGGCCTGCCGTACCCACCGAGGTTCAGCAGGACGGCGTGGTTCTGCTTGATGTTCCTGTAGCGCCGCTTCTCGCACTCGGCCAGATCGCTCCACTCGGCCTTGGTGAAGAAGCCTCTGATGTCTCGGAAGTCGCCCATCTCCTGCTGCTGCTGCTGAGGCGCAGAGACACGGAGGGACGAGACGCGGACGACGGTCAGACGCAGTCACGGAGACGGAGTCACACGGATAACTTTACCTCAGGTGAAATAACTTTACTTCAGGTAGAAGTAACTTTACCTCAAGTGAAGTAAGATTGCATTAGGAAGAGGTAACTTAATCTCAAATGAGATAACTTTACCTCACGTGAGGTAACTTTACCTCAAGTGATGTAATATAACGTTAGGCGAAGGTAACTTTACCTCATGCGAGGTAACATTACCTCAGGTGAAGTAACTTTACCTCGCGGGAGGTAACGTCACCTCAGGTAAATGTAATGTAGGGGTCGCTAGCCCCCGAGGTCCCTCCCGCCTCCATCCCCTATTTCGTTTACGTTACCCCACCTCCCTATTACCCGCTACGGTTTCGCCGGCATTCGAACGCGACGCCCCTACTGTTACAGCCTCACGCCGCGCTCCCACGCTGCGAGCATACGTGCGCACATCATCATCAATCAAACGCCGTGCTCGCAGTATAGCCCTGTGCGGCACGTTACCAATGCGCATCCGTATCCGACACGTAACGAACGTATGCGCACTCCCACACACACGCCGCTCCGCGCACTCCAACTCCACTCACGTTATGATCGCGCACCTGTATCACACACGGAGTGAACACACGCGACACCCACTCTCGCACCGCTCTGCGCAGCGCTCCCCCGAGGCGAGCCGCAGCGCTACAGAATTGTAATAAAAGACTTGACCACGATCTCTGGCTCAGTGTCCTTTATTCGGTCCGTACTGCGTTCCCACACGGCTGTCTCTCTTATTCTCTCTGTGCTGGTTCCGATGTCACTCCAGTCCACATCAGCAGCCCCGCTGCTGTTCTTGTCGCTCTTGCAGCCCCACAGCAGCTCCGCTGCTGTACTCTCACACAGCTCCCTTGGCTGTTCCTGCTGCAGCTCTGACAGCCTCGTGCTGTCTCGCCTTCTCGTTGCTCCTGCGACTCTTGGCAGCCACCTCGCTGCCCCTCACACACAGCCTTACTGCCTAACTCTGTCTGCAGCTTTACACCTCCCAGTAGCTCCCTACTGTTCCCAGGGTTGGCTCCCGCTTCTGACGGTGCCCCCTCGGCTCGTACGCCCGCGTGGCCCCACACCTTTCCATTCACACCCCGACTGCCTTCTCCTTCCGGTTTACCCGCTTAAGGACCCCCTACCTTTCACCCACGTCACCTGGCTCCGCCTCCTCGTGACGTCACATCCGGAAGGTCGCTTTCGCCCGCATTACAGAATCACTGCGTACACACGCGCACCCACACGCTCACACTGCACGACAAGATCACGCGAGACCACGCTTCGCTATTAATGATTTATTACCTGGTAACTAATGTTGAATCAGTGAGTCGACGAGGCTGGCCTATTCCACTAAACCGGTACCTATTCCCTATTTATCGGCTATTATCCTACCTCACCTCCCCACTCACTGTTTGGCGCCCGCGGAGGTTCGCTGCTCTCTGCGCTAACAGCGTACCTCGATACGTCGCACGGACGTCCGGGTCGCTGGCTGGAGCTGCTGCTGGTCCGCTGGCCTGGAGAGAAGAGCGCGCTTTCCCCTTTCCGCCCCCCCTATTTATCCTCCCTACCTCAAAAGGATGCTGCGCTGAACAATGGGCTCGCGCACCTCGAGCACGCACACGGCGGTTCCGGGCACCTGTGATATGCTAATCAGTGAGCGGCGGTGCGCGGCGTAAATCCTAATTACTCCTTTACCCTTCCTAACAATGGGGCCTGCGCGCTCAAGCGTAATGATCCCAACCCTCCATGACTATGCGCAAGAGCCCCTGCGGTCCCGCTATTCATGCTGTCCCCTCCCTCCGCCTGTCTCGTCGACCCGTGGGGGTGTGTGTGGGGGGAAAATGCGCCTCAACCGCGGTGGCCGAATGCCCCATGCCGCGACCACACCATATTAAGGCTGGTCGCAGCGCCGCGGCGCAACGTAGCATGGGGGAGGTCGTCCAATTCCCTGATCGCCGGAAACCGTGAGAGTTAACCCCGATAAGGGTTTCTCGGATAAAAACCGGTCGATCAGGTGACCTTCTCTTCCAGCTCTATGGGGGGGGGGGGGAAATGCGTGCGGGTGTGTGCTTATGTGGGGGGGGGGGGGGGGGGTGATGGGGGGCAGTGCGGTGGGGGAAGCCGGGCGGTTCCCTGGCTCGGCAGAGCGGCCCCGTCGCTGTGGCACCACAGTAACGTTCTGACCCGCCCCTAACTGGACATCTGTGAAAAAGAGCTTCATAGCTCATCGGATTCCTCCGGTATAAATAAATATTGTGCTTCTGCTTGTTTGTGAGCAGCGGCTGGGGACAGATGGGCGTGCCATCGCCGTGCTACCAGTGCCAGGTCGGCGTGTGCCCCACGCGCGTGCATCGCCCCAAAACGCACAGTGCCGCGCGCCCTTCCGGGCAGCAGCACAGCTGCATGGCCGAGGACTGCTACAACCGCCAGGGTGAGCGCAGCCAGAGTGCCACAACGCCACTCCTTCGCCTCTCGCGATCCGCTAGCATTTATAAGCGACGATCGAATCGAATTTGCTCTGTCTCGCAGACCCGCAGGAGTTTCGCGGGGGAAGGTGGGGGGGCAATGTTGCTGTGCATTTCTCCCAATGAGTGTTTTTTGCAGACAATTTCCAAAATTTTGACCGTGATGCCGGCATTCCCTCCCATCGTCTCTTTCACAAGATCTTGTAGCCTCGCTCAATGCAAGAAATATATTAATTATTTTTTTCAACTTCAAGAGTGATGTTTGTTGATGGCCGATGGGAATTTTGGGCCTGTGCTAAGCAACTGTGATAGAAAAAAAGATTTGGGCAAGGCAGCATATTGGTCTGGGGGTAGTTACCGACAGCATCCCGATGAAGAAATTAACACTTAAGTAAAGCGCGTGAGTGAATCGACATAATTCTCTGATCCGTTCTCTATACCGCTATCGTTTCATCAGCATAATATAAACACAAACCTCACTTTAAAACATCACGACATGCATAAATAACCAACTCAATAAGTTTTGTTGCTGTAATTGTTTGGGTGGAGCAGTACAGTAGCATTTAACACGTACCACTCATGAAAACTCCGTGACCCTAAGTTTGATTCTCAGCCAAGGTTAACATGAGCGACACTTGAACCAATCCTATTTAGTTTGTTGTCCAACCCCCGCACCCCCGATCAGCACGTGTTCTACGTACGGCGGGAAAGAAGTTATGATTATGACAAGTCTCGGCAGATGGTTGACATTGGATGACAATCATGAGAGACGGAGATTAGCTGCCTAATCATGGGGGTGGTGAGGACGGACGATAGGAATTGGCTGACGACGATGGCGGTGAGCATCTTTGTAATGATGGCAGTGGTGATAGAACTTCTTTCGCACCGTACGTGGCCAACCGTAGATGACTGCGATACGATGATGGTAGTGCGGCGAGAGGCTAACATCCGTGTGCTGTGTGCACCATGAATGCGCGTGGCAGGCCCCGGGGTTACCGGGACGCACTGTGTGCACCCGCGCACCTTGCAGGTGAGGCGCCGGCGGCGCGTGTTGCACGCGAGCGAGCCGCACATCAGCACCTGTGGTGCCACAGCGACGGGGCCGCTCGGCCGAGCCAGGGAGCCGCCCGGCTTCCACCGCCGCACTGCCCCCCATCACCCCCCCCCCACATAAACACGCACCCGCACCCACGTAGGGCCTCGTGGTCGGGTCACCTACCCTGAGTTTTCACCCGAGGGCCCCCTAGGGGGGTTACCCCACGGTTTCTCAGGGCCAGGGAATTGGACAGGACCCTTCCCAGGCCAAGTAACACTGCGGCGCCGTGGGCGGATTTGAGATCGCACGACCACGGCGAGCTCAGAGAGCCCCGCAGTTAGAAACGCATACAAACACAAACACGGGTCAGCAAGGCAGATAGCTGGGATCAGGACCCGGGACGACTGATTGGTCGAAAGTTCAAAGGCCGGCGGGATCGCAGGGGAGCGGGAAATCCTGGGCTCAGGATTGGTCGAGAGACCAAGGCGGTCGGGACGGGGGCGCCTAGCCTTTGATGTAAATAGTTTAAAAGAAAACGCAGGGGCAGTAGGGAACTCTCTTCTTCTGGAGTTTGGACACGGGGTCAGCGACGAAGGAGTCATCGGGCGAGCCGCTAGATTGTCTGCAGGACGATCTGAGCGCCGCAAGGTCACCAAGGACTACAGACGGTATCGTGTTGCGCGCCTTACAACACCTCAGAGCGGAGAGTAGGATCCGTGGGAGAGGGTTAGTTCGGGGTAAGGACGAGTAGGAAAGCGGTTTGGCAGAGAGCGCAGCATAGAATAGGGCTACACGGCACCAGAGTGTGGGTTAGAAGCGCCTTGCTGGCTCGCACACACACACGGGTGGTGTGGGGGTCGCTAGCCCCCGAGATCCCTCCCTCGATAATACTAACGGCCGGACTAACATCATCAATCGCCCCCCCGCTGCTAAGCGAACCGCCGCTAGGCTCCTCACCCAGGGTGTGGGAGCCGTCACCCGAGGATTCCCCTCCACCGCGGGTCCGCGTAGCAGGCATGGATAACCACGCACGCGCACACCCACACACAGCTCTGCACGGCACTCACCCAACCCTGACCACTCACGTTAGGATCGCGCACCTGTGTTACACACGTCGTGAACGTGCGCGCACACACGCATACAGCTCCACACGCGATACCCACTCCTGCGCCGCTCTGCGCCGCGCTGGCCGCCCACGTTACGATCGCGCACCTTGGGCACGCCGATTACGCACGCCGAGAGCTTACGCAAGTAACGAGCGCACGCAAGCGGGGCACACGCCGACACGACGACTCGTCCCCTCCCCCACTCGCGCGTGCACGTCAACACAAATATCGTACAAGGACGATTCTCCTCTCACACGGCTGCGTAGTCACGCCAACACACCAAAAGTGCTCTCCCCGGGCGTTAACGCACACACCTCCGTACCCGCACAATCGTACAGAGACCACGGCCTTTATGCGTACAACGACCACACACTCGCGAATGCAGTGCACGCTAATACCACGTTCCAAAAACACCCAACAACACGGTTTTGTTACTACGCTCGAGATTTTATTAGCCCTTGCTAACCAACCGAGCCACCCGTGTGTGTGTGCGGGACAGCAAGGCGCTTCTAACCCACACTCTGGTGCCGTGTAGCCCTATTCTATGCTGCGCTCTCTGCTAAACCGCTTTCCTACTCGTCCTTACCCCGAACTAACCCTCTCCTACGGATCCTACCCTCCGCTCTGAGGTGTTGTAAGGCGCGCAACACGATACCGTCTGTAGTCCTTGGTGACCTTGCGGCGCTCAGATCGTCCTGCAGACAATCTAGCGGCTCGCCCGATGACTCCTTCGTCGCTGACCCCGTGTCCAAACTCCAGAAGAAGAGAGTTCCCTACTGCCCCTGCGTTTTCTTTTAAACTATTTACATCAAAGGCTAGGCGCCCCCGTCCCGACCGCCTTGGTCTCTCGACCAATCCTGAGCCCAGGATTTCCCGCTCCCCTGCGATCCCGCCGGCCTTTGAACTTTCGACCAATCAGTCGTCCCGGGTCCTGATCCCAGCTATCTGCCTTGCTGACCCGTGTTTGTGTTTGTATGCGTTTCTAACTGCGGGGCTCTCTGAGCTCGCCGTGGTCGTGCGATCTCAAATCCGCCCACGGCGCCGCAGTGTTACTTGGCCTGGGAAGGGTCCTGTCCAATTCCCTGGCCCTGAGAAACCGTGGGGTAACCCCCCTAGGGGGCCCTCGGGTGAAAACTCAGGGTAGGTGACCCGACCACGAGGCCCTACGTGGGTGCGGGTGCGTGTTTATGTGGGGGGGGTGATGGGGGGCAGTGCGGCGGTGGAAGCCGGGTGGCTCCCTGGCTCGGCCGAGCGGCCCCGTCGCTGTGGCACCACATAGCCCCCCGGGGTGCCAGTCCCCGTCCCGGGTTGACTGGAGCACCTCGCCTGGGTTGCCCCCACGAGGTATCGCCGTGGGGTCCGCGGGATTCGCCCGGCCCTTGTTGCTGGCCTCGGGGGTGGCGGCTCCGTCTCCTGGGGCTCCGGCGGTGGTCTCCTCCTCCATTCCAACGGCTCCCCTCGGTCTCTGGCACTTGCGGGCTGGGGAACAAACTCAGAGGCGGTGGGGTTTAAGGGTCGCCGTCCTCGTCGCCCCCGGCCCCGCCCGGGGCCCCTCGGAGCCCGGGGCTCCGTGGGGCCCATATACTGCGCGAGGCCCCCGGGCACGGGGGGTGGGGGGACCCCGGGGTTTCGGGGTACTTGGACGGCGGGGTTCCCCCCCTCGGGGGCTGCTCGCCACGGCTTCAGTCGGCGGATGTTGACCACCATCTCCCGGCCCCTCTCTCCTCCCTGAATCAGCACCGTCCATGGTGAGATCTGCCGTCTCACAATCCAGGGTCCTCGCCAGTAGGTGGTCAGCTTCCCCACCTGTCCGGCACCGACGCGGGGAGTGTACAGCCACACCTCGGAGCCCGCAGTGTAGAAGGGGGGCTCCATACGGGGTCGGGCGCCCTGCTCTTGCCGCTGGTGCGCGGCCTCTCCGTTCGGGTAGGCTCGGCCCCTGGCCCCTCGCAGGGTCTCCAGCAAGTGCTCCACGGGGTGGCTCCCTTCCTCCCGTTGCGGCGGAGGGACACCGAACAGCAGATCTGCGGGCAGGCGAGACTCGCGACCAAACATCATTAGGAACGGGGTCTGTCCTGTAGATGTGTGAACGGCGGTGGTGTAGGCGAACAGGGCATAGGGGAGGTGTTCGTCCCAGTCCTGTTGATTCGCGGCCGCCATGCGTTTAAGCTTCCCGGCCAGAGTCTGGTTCATCCTCTCTACCATCCCGTTCGCCTGGGGGTGATATGCCGTGGTTCGGTCCTTCTGGATCCCGAACTCTCGGCACAGCGCCTGGAATAGTTCGGCCTCGAATTCACTACCCTGGTCGGTAATGACTCGTTCGGGGATCCCGCACTTAAGTACGTAGTTTTCCACGAATGCCCGGGCCACTACGAGGGCTGTTTTATCCGGGATAGCCACCGCCACGGGGGTAGCGGGTGAAGTACTCCACCGCTACAAGAATATATCGGTTGCCCCGGTGGGATCGTGGAAAGGGCCCCTGCAGGTCGATTCCGACCAACTGATTCGTCCGACTGACTCGGAACGGCCTCAGTGGTACCTGGTACCTCGCCGGCTTTTGCCCACACTGCTGACAGGCCCGGCAGCCCTGCACCCAGGCGGCCACATCTTGCGCCAATTTAGGCCAGAGATACTGGCGACGCAGAGTCTCCCGGGTGCGCCGTTCCCCATCATGGCCCCCGAGCGGGTGGTCGTGTACCAGTCGTAGTAGTTGGGGTCGCACATGTGCGGGAACGCAGATGCACCCCGGCTGCCCAGCGTCGGCCAGTTCTCTCACCACCCCGTTTTCTACACACAACCGGGCATACAAACCGCTCCAGGGCCCTGGTAGTGCATCCTTCCTCTCTCGCAGTGCCGCCTCCACCGCCGCCAGATCCGGATCCCGCTGCTGGGTTTGTCGCAGCTGCTCGTCGTCCAAGCCCGGGAAGGCGCAGCCGACATCCTCTTGGATCCGCCCGGTTGGGGTGGGATGATCCGTCTGTCCCCGGGCTCCTTCTGCAGGGGTTCCTGCGGCGCACACTGCACTCTCTCTCGGGGGGGGGAGTTTAGTTTCCGCGCGCTCCTTGAGTTCTGCTGCCTGGCGGCAGCGTCCCCCCGTGAAGCACGGGCAGGCGTCTCCCTCCCTCGTCTCAGCGCGCACCGCGGGCCGTCTTGACAAGGCGTCCGCGTTCGCGTGTGTCCGCCCCGCTCGGTACTCGATCTGCAGGTGGTACTCCTGCAGCTGCGCCAGCCATCGAGCCATCTGCCCCCGCGGTTCCTTGAATGTAAGGAGGAACTGCAGTGCATAATGATCGGTGCGCACACGACATTTCCTGCCGTACAAGTACGGTCGGAACTGTTTACACGCGAAAATTACAGCATACAGTTCCTGACGGGTTACACAATAGTTCAGTTCGGCCCCGCTCAGGGTCCGACTGGCGTACGCGATGACCCGCTCCGTCCCACCCTGCACTTGCGACAGCACCGCGCCCAGCCCACTGCTGCAGGCGTCAGTGTCCAAAATAAAATCGGTGGTGAAATCTGGGAAAGCCAAGGTGGGGGTGTGGGTGAGGTGGTCTTTGAGTGTGGTGAAAGCCGTCTGGCAGGCCTCCGACCACTGATAGGGGTTCTTAGGGGAGGTGAGTTGGGTGAGGGGGCGTGCAATCTCACTGAATCCCTTTACAAATCGACGGTAATAAGTGGCGAGTCCCAAGAATGACCTGATCTCCGTCAGGTTCCTCGGCCGCGGCCAATCCACTACGGCACGCACCTTCTCGGGATCGGTGCTCACCCCTGCCTCGCTGACTCGGTGTCCGAGGTACCCCACCTCGCGTTGCGCAATGTAACACTTACGTGGCTTGAGCTTGAGATGGGCTGCTCGCAGTCGCTGGAATACTTCCCGCAGCCTGGACCAGTGTTCGGACAGCGACCTACTGAACACTATTACGTCGTCCAGGTAAATCAGGCACTGTTCCCACTGCAAGCCCCGCATCACCAACTCCATCAACCGCTGGAACGTCGCGGGCGCGTTAGTGAGTCCGAACGGCAACACTCGAAACTCAAACAGGCCCATCGGGGTGGTGAATGCTGTTTTTGGCCGATCCTCCTCCGTCATCTCCACCTGCCAGTAACCGGACGCCAGATCGAGGGTGGAAAAATACCGCGCTCCTGCGAGACTGTCGAAGGTGTCGTCGATGCGTGGGATGGGAAAAGCGTCGCCGAGGGTGACTGCGTTCAATTTTCGGTAATCAACGCAGAACCGAGTCGATCCGTCCTTTTTCGTTACCAGTACCACCGGGGCAGACCAAGGGCTCGCGGAGGGCTGGATTATGTTATCGCGTAGCATATCCGTGACTGCCTCTTTGATCTGGGTCCGTTCAGGCGCGCCCACTCGGTATGCGGGGAGTTTGATGGGTCGGGCTGCACCTGTGTCAATTTGGTGCTTGACCAGGTCGGTCCGGCCCACGTCCGAATCGTGCTCACTGAACACGTCGGCGTACTCCCGCAATAACCCGCGCAGCTGATCGGCCTCCCCCTTAGGTAAGGCTGCCCAAGGCACATGTAACGCATCCTGCAGGGGAACAATCTCGGCTCGGGGGGTCGGGCCGACCCGCCAGGCCAGATCCTGGCTGTCCTCGGGGCGGCCAGGGTCCTCCGCCCAGAGTGCGAACACCGAGTCGTTCGAGTGGCGAGCGTGCAGGGGGTGTACGGTGGCTACCGGGGTGCGTCGTCGTATCATTGCCGGGGTACTGTGTGGGTTAAACACACGTATAAACAGCCGGCCCCCATCTGCGTTTACCAGTGTGGCTGACCCTACCACCCCGTATCGCGATGCCAACTCCGGGTGAGGAGTCAGCATTACCTCGCCCGATGGTCGGTGGGTTGGGTCGGTGGAGAGGGTTGCCACTGGCACCAGCATCTCGGCGAGAGGCCCGATGGTGACGGCCGACACCAGCGTAGCGGCCACGGGTGTGAAGCGTGGGCGATTCGGCTCCTGTCCTAGGAACGGAATCCGCTCCCCGCTGCCCTCCACCGTAGCGCATCGTTGCCGGGGCTGTACGTTAAGTCCCAACTTTTCCAGGAGGTCCGTTCCTGCAATGCACTCGTGGCACAACACACTCGAAACGTAGAATTCCTGTGTGCACACCTGGTTTCCTAGACGGACCTCGAGGGAGACCTTCCCCAGCAACCCCATCCCGGCTCCGCTTGCCGTGTGCAGCGCGCGATCCGGGGCCTGCAGGCAGCCCACGTCCACCCCGAGCATGCTGCAGTGCGCGGCGCTCATGAGAGAGGCCACGGCGCCCGTGTCCAGCAGGATCCGGGTGCGCTGCCCGTTCACCTGGCCTTCCACCAGCGACGTGGCTCCCGTTATCCCTGCCACCAGCTCCCGCAGCCAATCGCCCGAGGTCCCTGCGCCCTTGGGTGTTGTCGTTGTAACCTGTTTATGGATCACTCGCTCGCCATTATTATTACAGCTGGTTTGGGTCGGGTCTACGTCGATTTCATACCCCGGTGGTCCCCTCTCTAGGGGGGGCTTAGTGTTTGACCTATGCATCGGCCTCGCACGGGCGAGCTGAGGGCAGTCCCTCATGAGATGCCCTCGACGGTCGCACACATAACACGTCCTGGGAGGAGTGGCGGCTCTGTGGCGAACTTTCTGCCCACTCCCTCCTCCCCCCGTGCGCTGTTGCTCATACTCTGCTTCTAGTCGGGCTATCCTTCCAGTTAGCCCTCCTACCGTGGAGTCTAGGTCCCCCATTTCGGATCGGATGGTCTCAACGGAGGATTGCAGTTGGGTCATATTTTTATTCGTTTCCTCGCGTACCTGGGTTACTTGGCCGGAGACATTCTTTATACCCGTTTGTATACCGGCAACCCATCCCGGGGTTGTCTCGCGGGACACTGGAGGCTCTCTTTCCCGGCCCCTTACCGTCCTCGCGAGCTCCTGTTCCTCCTCCTCGTCTTCCGAGAGCAGGCTCGCAATGGCGCGCTCTCGTCCCAGCCCCCGGAGCTGCGCGCGTTCGCTGTGAATTCTTTCACACTTACGTGCGCGCTCGACAAGGGTGTTAAAGGGAAGACGTGGGCAGCTCATGTCTGGCTGCCACCACGCCGTGCGAGACAGGTACCGCTGGATTTTCTCGGCGGCCAGTTCCTCAATAACATCAGTTGCGTACCCCGGGCGTGCGATCTTTGTTAACTCGCGCACATCCTCGGCGTAATCACGAAGATCCTCGCCAGGTTGACGACGGCGCTTTCCTCTAAGGCCGATTTTGCTTCCTCCTCGTCACGCGTGCCAAAACGCTGATCGAGTCGGCGCATCAACTCCTCTAGCTGTGTCTGTGCGCTCGCGGGTAACGCTTCTACAAAATCGGCTGCCCGTCCATCAAGATTCATATTAAGTTGACGTACTGCCTGCGCGTCCGTCCATCCATTAATTTCCTTGGCCCCTAAGAGATTGCGGGCGAATGCCTTCCATGAAGGGGCCCCCCGGCCGGTAAATATTAGTCTTATTTTAGCGTGAGGTAACGCGGGGGTCCATCCCACTTCTGACACCAATTTGTGGGGGTCGCTAGCCCCCGAGATCCCTCCCTCGATAATACTAACGGCCGGACTAACATCATCAATCGCCCCCCCGCTGCTAAGCGAACCGCCGCTAGGCTCCTCACCCAGGGTGTGGGAGCCGTCACCCGAGGATTCCCCTCCACCGCGGGTCCGCGTAGCAGGCATGGATAACCACGCACGCGCACACCCACACACAGCTCTGCACGGCACTCACCCAACCCTGACCACTCACGTTAGGATCGCGCACCTGTGTTACACACGTCGTGAACGTGCGCGCACACACGCATACAGCTCCACACGCGATACCCACTCCTGCGCCGCTCTGCGCCGCGCTGGCCGCCCACGTTACGATCGCGCACCTTGGGCACGCCGATTACGCACGCCGAGAGCTTACGCAAGTAACGAGCGCACGCAAGCGGGGCACACGCCGACACGACGACTCGTCCCCTCCCCCACTCGCGCGTGCACGTCAACACAAATATCGTACAAGGACGATTCTCCTCTCACACGGCTGCGTAGTCACGCCAACACACCAAAAGTGCTCTCCCCGGGCGTTAACGCACACACCTCCGTACCCGCACAATCGTACAGAGACCACGGCCTTTATGCGTACAACGACCACACACTCGCGAATGCAGTGCACGCTAATACCACGTTCCAAAAACACCCAACAACACGGTTTTGTTACTACGCTCGAGATTTTATTAGCCCTTGCTAACCAACCGAGCCACCCGTGTGTGTGTGCGGGACAGCAAGGCGCTTCTAACCCACACTCTGGTGCCGTGTAGCCCTATTCTATGCTGCGCTCTCTGCTAAACCGCTTTCCTACTCGTCCTTACCCCGAACTAACCCTCTCCTACGGATCCTACCCTCCGCTCTGAGGTGTTGTAAGGCGCGCAACACGATACCGTCTGTAGTCCTTGGTGACCTTGCGGCGCTCAGATCGTCCTGCAGACAATCTAGCGGCTCGCCCGATGACTCCTTCGTCGCTGACCCCGTGTCCAAACTCCAGAAGAAGAGAGTTCCCTACTGCCCCTGCGTTTTCTTTTAAACTATTTACATCAAAGGCTAGGCGCCCCCGTCCCGACCGCCTTGGTCTCTCGACCAATCCTGAGCCCAGGATTTCCCGCTCCCCTGCGATCCCGCCGGCCTTTGAACTTTCGACCAATCAGTCGTCCCGGGTCCTGATCCCAGCTATCTGCCTTGCTGACCCGTGTTTGTGTTTGTATGCGTTTCTAACTGCGGGGCTCTCTGAGCTCGCCGTGGTCGTGCGATCTCAAATCCGCCCACGGCGCCGCAGTGTTACTTGGCCTGGGAAGGGTCCTGTCCAATTCCCTGGCCCTGAGAAACCGTGGGGTAACCCCCCTAGGGGGCCCTCGGGTGAAAACTCAGGGTAGGTGACCCGACCACGAGGCCCTACGTGGGTGCGGGTGCGTGTTTATGTGGGGGGGGTGATGGGGGGCAGTGCGGCGGTGGAAGCCGGGTGGCTCCCTGGCTCGGCCGAGCGGCCCCGTCGCTGTGGCACCACAGTGGCTCGGTTGGTTAGCAAGGGCTAATAAAATCTCGAGCGTAGTAACAAAACCGTGTTGTTGGGTGTTTTTGGAACGTGGTATTAGCGTGCACTGCATTCGCGAGTGTGTGGTCGTTCTATGCATAAAGGCCGTGGTCTCTGTACGATTGTGCGGGTACGGAGGTGTGTGCGTTAACGCCCGGGGGGAGCACTTTTGTGTGTTGGCGTGACTACGCAGCCGTGTGAGAGGAGAATCGTCCTTGTACGATATTTGTGTTGACGTGCACGCGCGAGTGGGGGAGGGGACGAGTCGTCGTGTCGGCGTGTGCCCCGCTTGCGTGTGCTCGTTACTTGCGTAAAGTGCGGCGCGGTGGTGGACCCCTGACCCCCGACCCCGCCGCTCGAGCGCGTAATCGGCTGCGCATTGTTGTACGGTTTGTCTCGCGCGCACGGCGGCGGCGGCTTGAGTCGTTGTGTCGGCGTGTGCCCCGCTCGCGTGTGCTCGTTACTTGCGTAAGCTCTCGGCGTGCGTAATCGGCGTACCCCAGGTGCGCGATCGTAACGTGAGCGGCCAGCGTTGGGTGAGTGCCGTGCAGAGCTGTGTGTGGGTGTGCGCGTACGTGGTTAACCATGCCTGCTACGCGGACCCGCGGTGGAGGGGAATCCTCGGGTGACGGCTCCCACACCATGGGTGAGGAGCCTAGCGGCGGTTCGCTTAGCAGCGGGGGGGCGATTGATGATGTTAGTCCGGCCGTTAGTATTATCGAGGGAGGGATCTCGGGGGCTAGCGACCCCCACACACCGCCTCCACGGTGGCCACGTGCATCAGCCAGGGCAGCCTCGTGGAGCACGAGGACGTCCTCATCGAGCAGGACCTCTTGGAGGAGGACGAGAATCGGCACCACTGACCGTGCCGCGAGCGGGGATCGAACACGAGTCGCGCGCGAGCCTCCTCCGCTCCTTTGCGTTGGGTCGTGTTTTTAAATCGAGCTATAAAAGTTTCTAAACCCAACGATGATCCCTTGTTTATCGAAGATGGGGGTGGATGAACGGTGCGGTGGTTTTTGTGCATTGCGCTGTGAACCCAGCGAAGCAAGTTCGATCCCCGGCCACCACTAAAAAGCAGTGCGGAGTGGTATCTGAACTGGTCCTGGATGCCCCCTTTGTTAAACCGCACTGACAAGCTGAGTGGAGTATGGTCAAACATTCCTCGTGAACAACACTGCTTTAGGATATTTGACCATTTTTTTTGTGTCCCAAATTTGTATTCATAAAAAATATTTTATTCCACATCCTCCCTCGCATCATACATTGCACTATTTTGACACTCCGGGCAGCAATTCCAAGGGGCATCGAAGGTATCGGGCATACCGGACTTATCAGGGCAGGCGGGAGGGTTTTTTTTCCCCCTTTTTAAAGTGCTCTTGTAATTGTTTTGATTTAACCTTGTTTTGGACTTTTTGTGTTTATTCACATTATAAACAGTGATGTGCACGAGGTGAAAAATGTTCCGAAAAAAAAGTATTTGCAGTCGGCATGTGAGACGTGATAACAATGGCTCTTTCATGCATCATGCTATCGTGCTGTGTAGCCAGATGGAAATTCAGTAGGTACCTTGAAACACATACTCTTATACTCTTAGTTCTTTCGGTAAAGTCACGTAGGTAAAAAATGAAATAAAAATTAATAAAAATAAAACAATAAAATTCACGACGTTTCGGAGGCAACACAAGTCTCCGTCATCAGGTGGGACCGTCACAGCCAGATTTGCTGCATCAAGTGAAGGAGGGATTCAAGATGTAAGCTCTTAAGTACCAGTAATTGTTTCTGTGGGGTGGTTTATTTGAAATATATCGGTTAGTGGAGGTACACTGGCCAACTGGAGAGCATCTACTCTATACGCGACTAATCTATATGCTTGGATGTATGTTTGTTTCTTTCTATACTCTCCACGAAATTCAATGAACAAGGAGTCTTTTGAAAACTAAAGTAGTTTATATTATATTAAAACAATACAAATACTTTTTAAATTTCGATTCAAAGCTTTCGTGACTGCAGGGATTTATCTTCTTGGTTTTTTCGGTAAAGTCATGTAGAAGGGAAATAATAAAATAATAAAAATAAAACATCATAAAATAATTCTCACAACGTTTCGACCACAACGCAAGCAGCCGTCCTCAGGTGAAGAACAGGTCTGTCGGAAAGACAGACGTCGTGAGAATTATTTTATTATGTTTTATTTGTATTATTTTATTATTTCCCTTCTACGTGACTTTACCGAAAAAACCAAGAAGGTAAATACTTTTTACCTGATAAATCTGCTTAGCTGCTCTATCATTTACAATAGCTTGGCAAGTGATGGCAAACTCTTGTAAATTCGTACAATGGATAGGGTTATAGAGGGCGGGGTGGCACAGAGAGCTGTTGAAACTTAATGGCTTCTCTTTAGTCTCCAATAAAACCACCTCCATAACAAGGATCAACAACATCTATACAGCATATCTCAATGTAAAACCAAATACACTTGTATGTGCGTGTAGCGCAAGGACGTGCGGTCAGGGGAGACAGAGCCTCACCTGTTATACTCCAATGAAAATAGCTGTTACGAAAAAAAAGAATCATCAAATAAAAAATATCATTTTCCACTGATCTGTGTTATAAATGTCATTTCTGTACGATTACAATAATTTTTATAGTCAAAATCGCCAAATTTGTGGAGCTCCGCTGCAAATACAGGAAGAGACGAGAGGTGAGGCAGCGACGCGCTCAGCCTCCCCTCTGATTGTGCAACCCCTGTTCTGTAATGCTGCGTGTTTTCATAAGGCGAATTGGATATTATTCGATGAATGTATTAGGGAACACATTTTTATAACACGTATACGAGTGAACAGAACTACGTTACGCGAGTAGGAATAAGCAGTTGTAAGGCTACCTCGGTGTAGCATCACACAAGGTGGGATGCTGCTGGATGCTCTTGATGCTACCCACACGCCTCAGTCTTTGTTCAGCCTGCGTACGCACATCAAGTGTTATCGCAGACCGTGGCTTACCCTACATTGTACAGAGTGCTTCAACATTTTTTTAACACTTATATGGGACTATCGTTTTTAAGGGAAAAAGAACGGATAATACACTGTAACATGATTAAACAAATTCATGTTAATAGCTTCAAAAAGTCAAAGAGTCTCCACTTGTTCGCCATCATTGTCAATGCATGCCTGGAATCTTCTTCAGGTGGCCTCCAGAGCCCAGAGGCGCATTTCTTGTGGTATTGTTGCAAATTCTTACAAGTATTACCATTTTTTTGAAGCACCCTGTACATTATTTATTGTAGCGCGATTTTCCATAACGCGGTGTTCTTCAGGAACGCAACTACTGCGTTACAGGAGTGCAGACTGTATAATCATGCAGGGTCTCGAACTCAGGACACTGCTACATCTTCCATATAGTTCGTCTCTTTGCTATATCTCTTCTGTCGTCTCACAATGAGTTTATGGATAGGAAAGGGGTGGGGGCAAAATTATATCTGCTCGGGGCCACCAAATAGGCCAGCACCACCACTGCCTGAATGTACCACGAGGAGGCGTTTCAAGTCTTGCGCTCGCAGTCTCAGACTCGCATACTCGACATGCCCCTCAACCATCGCCCACAAACACCGCCTTGTTGTGAAAGAGCCAACGCAAGAAGATCCCTGGGTTTGATCTTCCACGAAGCTCATGGTCCACCCTAAACTGTATTCACTGCACAAACCACGGCAGTAGATTCGGATACCTGATGCACAAGTGGAAAATGAAAAACTCCCCAGTAGTGTGTGACTGGTCATTCAGAACAGACCGTACAGCATACAATGATGCAACGCCCGATCCACAAATACGAAAGAGACATCTCAGTGATGATGATACACTCCACTGCTTTTGGCGCGATTGTCTGGCTTGACCATCTGAATGTGAGATTGCAGTTGTTGCTCTGCGTCTACATTAGCCATACGAAAGAAGATGAAGACCCATCGCCCAGCTTGAGGGCAGGGTGGGGTCTAAATAAGGAATTCACCATAAAAACACATGATTTCAGTAAAACAAATCCATATGATCTCGCAAGTGCGTGTCACACAACGACATATCAAACAGAATGTGACAATGAACTCACCTGCGAAATAGCAAACTCAATGTATCCGTGTGCTACCGATTTTGTCTTTATAGTATTCGCTATTCATGGTTTCCTGCTGCAACAAAAACACGTTATAGCAATTGTTTTTACCTTTAGCAGGGTCCAAGATAATGGATGGAGTGATGATGCAGTGGTTCATGCACTGCCCCATCTGAGTGTGATTCCTGGCCATGGCTGACATCGGTGACAAGTGACATTTGAACAGATCCTGTACCCCCCCAACCCATACCGAGCAGCATGGTAAAGTATGGTCGAACAACCCAAATGACCGACACGGTGTGTGGAGGCCCTTGTACAGCAGTGGACTGGCAAATGAGCTGTAATGTTTGCATTTGTATATGAAAGCGTATTTTGCCATAAACTGAAAAATCTGAGTCTTGCTGCTCCAAACGATCATGGGGTGAAATTCCATTCTGTATGCAGCTCTCAGCAAGGTGGTCAATATTCCACATTCCTTTGGGAGGGGGAACTCTATGGAACCACCACTTCTGCATTTCCACACAGTGGATTTTATTTTATAAACTCCCGACCTTCAGTGTAGCATTCTAGCACAATGTCAGCAACGGTTTGTCCAGAATTACCAGTAAGCCAGGGCCAATCTGGTTTCCTGTACCATGTTCAATGGTCCATCCGTTTAAGTGTAAACCTTAGATTCATCCATTCCATCAAATGCAGTATTGTAATTGGTATCTATCAGATACAATGCAATGCAATTCAACCACATCCCAATACTCTGTAAGGAAAAAAAATGGCATATTTTATCGAGGCAGTCTATAAAAACTAAAACTATAAACTTTATTTTACCAGGTGAGGCCCACTGAGCTATGTAGCTCTTTTTCAGAAGAGACCTGGCTCAGGTGTTTCACAATATTACGTGTTACTCTTGTTCAAGATAAATACAATTACAAGATGTTACCTCAAGTGTCTGGGATGGTTGCCCTGTATGCTGTCGATTGGCTGCGGTTTGTTATGATTTTATCCATCAGTGTTCAATACTCACGTGGGTCTCTTTCCTTTGACATATGATGGTGCTGTTTGTTGCTGGACGCTTGGCGTTTTTAGGACTCTGCACAGATCAACTTGAATATTTTGATTGTGTGGAATACCCTCCATATTTGCAATTAATCAATTACACTAATATTAGATTCTCAAGATTACAATTTAACCGCACTGTATAGCAGCACTTTCCAATTTGTTTCCAATATGACCCTATTTTAATACAAAATTAATCTTAAACTCACAATAACCAATAATAAAAAAAACATTTCAAGTGACAGGATATTATGTACGTTCATTTTATTTCGGTATTGCAGAACAACAAATGTGAAAATTTTGGATAAAGAAATGATGAAGCAATAATTTGGACTCAGCAGGTTAAGTGGGCTTGAGGCATGCGACACAGTTTCTTAAAATCTTGCGGTGTGGGTGACATTGCACATCCCACCTTCTTCAGCTGTCACATCCAAAGTCAGTGTGCTCACTCACGTGTACACTACATACTTGCAAAAGGCGGATTTTTTTCTTTTCCGTGAGAAAAAACTTGTCACGTGACATTTCAATGAGTTTCGTTTCAGCTGCGGTCACATCCATTGTTTTAGGCTGGGCATTGAAATGATTTTTGTACCCAATCACACCTTTTCACGTCAAAATCATGGAAATTGGTTGCGAAGTGTGCTTCCAGGCAGCTGAGGTGGTCAGTCTTCGCCCAAGTGGGGGCACGGGTCAATTTCGTCGTCTGAAAAAAACTTTGAAAATTGAGTGGAGCCGGCAGCTCAACTTCAACAAACTCATCTTCCACACACTATCTCTCACGGATGCTGTGATTTGATCGCTCATTTGTATATTTGTGGATTCATTGCATATTTGCATTCACGTCGTTTCGTTTCCCAAACACAGGCGCGTCTCGCTTAACGAGCGTTCTTCTTCACTAGAATCTGCTAGAACGCGCAATTTGAATTTAGCCCAATTTGTTCGCAACACGAGAAAATGTTCCCGAAACAAGCGGAGACCGATCAATCAAACGCGTCCCGTGTTGGCAAGGGGAGCTACGCGACAACGAAGTGATCGTCGTAAGGCGGTGCCCTGCGCACGCCGCCTGAGCACGTGACCCAGGTGGGGGCCACGTGGTGGTAGCAGCACTGTCATGGCGGCGCGTGGGGAGCGACTCGCGACTCCCGCTCACGGCCAACACCGGTGGCGATTGTACGAAGTGGTCATGGGACACTCCGAGATCGACTCTGCATCAAATGAGTACGGCCTGTAAACATCGCCACCGGGGAGGCAAAGGCGGCCGGGCGTGGCGTTAGCCACCACACCCACCCACCCACACCCGAGGATCGGCGGGCAGGGCCGCCATCGCAAACCAACAGCGGTGGGTAAGTGAGCTCTTTACTAATATTATTGTTACATTTATATATTATATCAGGTATGTAGTTTCTTCTTTTCGTTGTGCCCGACGCTTAAGGGCTAACTTTTTGGTAGCGGCAAGTTTGAGTAAAATTCACGTGTACAATATTTTGGCGGGAAAACTACTACTGTACTAACATTCGTGGAAATATCACATAATTTATTTGTGCGTTACCCCCCCCCCCCCTCCTAGAGGTTCACTCAACGTTTATTTTGCAAAATGAGCACTTTTCTCTCTCTCGAAAAAAGTGGTAAGCATTTAAAAGTAAAACTTAACCAAGTCGTCAATTTAAGTGTCGTTTGCATATTTTTGTTCGTATGTTTGATTATATTCTGTCTAGATTCGTTTAAAAATAATGGAACTACGAGACGTCCAGTTTGCAATCAGCTGCCTGCTCTACCCTCCCCTCCGTGCTGATATTTATTTTCAGAGCGTGACTTATGGCATTCAAAATGGTAAAATAAAGTGCCCAATATAATGTGGGTCTAAAGCCTTCCAAATATTTCACTTTAAACTATATACATGTATTAGCGAATGTCCAAAATATAAACTGCCTCGTGTTAACCTCCCCATTGTGTTGTCATCCTCGCGTCCGTCGGGCAAATATTTACCCGATTGTCCTCAGAGTAGTGGTTCTCAACCTTCTCTGGCTACTACTAGTCTTCTTGTAGAAGTGTTTCAACCGATTACCCTCACTTGCCTGACCCATCATGGCTCTGAGAAATACATGTTTGACTAATGGACCTCGATATGTTAACCAGTTCTCCATTTTGTGAGGTATTCCTAACTAGCCAGTAACTTGTAAGCGAATACAAAATCAACGACGTCATTTGTTCGCGCTCGCTGGTTACTTTTGGAAACAACATTGTTGATAATTAATGAATTTAGAAAGGTCTTTTATATCGTTCTAAGTTACGATATGGATTTAAATGTTAGCGTCGTAATTTTCAATTGGCAGATTCATACGTGATTATTCACCAGTGACTCATGTATGCTATAATTTCACACATTTATAAATCACCTCACGTACACCCGGTTGCGAACCACTGGCCTAGAGAAGCCATTAGTGACAGACATTACCATCACATCGACAATGAGGATGGCTTTGAGATCATACTCTTAGTTCTTTCGGTAATGTCACGTAGGTAAAAAATGAAATTAAAATTTATAAAAATAAAACAATAAAAATCACGACGTTTCGGAGGCAACACAAGCTTCCGTCTTCAGGTGAAACAGTCACAGCAAAATATCTGTACCTTATATAGTGGTTAAGGGGGGAGGAGCCAGGAAGGGCAGCGGGGGAGGAGGAGTTGTGAAGTGGTCAATTACTGCTTTTGTTATACTGCTGGGTGGGTAAATGAATTAGATACGATTAAGCCGCTCTTTGTTATGCTGTTTGTGCGCAAGTCACTGTGGGATGAATGGACTCGTGGTCAGGGACGTGTTGCGCAAGTAACTGTGGATGTACATAATAGAAAAGGGGCGGAAATGCCCATGTTTATACCAGTGTTGGCTGACAATAAAGAGTACTGTTAAACGTTAGGGATGTTAACACTCGGTGAAGTAAAATAGTGCCTGTCAGATGTGTAATTAAATCTTTTTTGCATGGTTGATAACATCTTTCCAATGATTACTAAGTCTGTACCCATCATCACGGTTGAAATTATGTCTGTGTTTGTATATCTGAATGGCTTCGTGTACAAACCTTTGATGGTAGCCACAAGGCTTGCAGAGCACCTTAGTCTCGGAGAAAACAATCTCATGAGAGCCCACCGAGTTGTAGCAATGATCGGCAACGGCGGACGACTCAATTTTGCCGTGTTTCAAATCTGACTTGTGCTCGCGGACACGATCAAAGACATGATGTTTCGTTTCCCCAATGTAACAGTCACCACAGCTGCAACTCAGTTTATAGACTCCAGGGTATTGCAAGTCAGGGATGACATCCTTCACAGATGGAATTAGATCACGGATTTTATGTACTGTACTGAATCGGACTTGGATCTTATGTTTGTTTAGAATTTTGGAGATATTTTTGGTCACGCCTGCTATGTATGGTAACGTGACAGGCGTGACCAAAAAGATCTCCAAAATTCTAAACAAACATAAGATCCAAGTCCGATTCAGTACAGTACATAAAATCCGTGATCTAATTCCATCTGTGAAGGATGTCATCCCTGACTTGCAATACCCTGGAGTCTATAAACTGAGTTGCAGCTGTGGTGACTGTTATATTGGGGAAACGAAACGTCATGTCTCTGGTCGTGTCCGCGAGCACAAGTCAGATTTGAAACACGGCAAAACTGAGTCGTCCGCCGTTGCCGATCATTGCTACAACTCGGTGGGCTCTCATGAGATTGTTTTCTCCGAGACTAAGGTGCTCTGCAAGCCTTCTGGCTACCATCAAAGGTTCAGATATACAAACACAGACATAATTTCAACCGTGATGATGGGTACAAACTTAGTAATCAACGGAAAGATGTTATCAACCATGCAAAAAAGATTTAATTACACATTTTTAGACCATCTTATCTGACAGGCACTATTTTACTTCACCGAGTGTTAACATCCCTAACGTTTAACAGTACTCTTTATTGTCAGCCAACACTGGTATAAACATGGGCATTTCCGCCCCTTTTCTATTATGTACATCCACAGTTACTTGCGCAACACGTCCCTGACCACGAGTCCATTCATCCCACAGTGACTTGCACACAAACAGCATAACAAAGAGCGGCTTAATCGTATCTAATTCATTTACCCACCCAGCAGTATAACAAAAGCAGTAATTGACCACTTCACAACTCCTCCTCCCCCCTTAACCACTATATAAGGTACAGATATTTTGCTGTGACGGTTTCACCTGAAGACGGAAGCTTGTGTTGCCTCCGAAACGTCGTGATTTTTATTGTTTTATTTTTATTAATTTTAATTTTATTTTTTACCTACGTGACTTTACCGAAAGAACTAATAGTTTGAATCCTTGTAGTCACGAAAGCTTCAAATCTAGATGGCTTTGAGACCCAAGGCTACATGGAATGCACAAATACGTTTAAAATGCCAATGTATTCTTTGCGCGGCATTGACCTGCAAGGCTGTGAGCCTGAAATCGATGAAATGATGCAAAACTATCCCACCCAGTTGGGTCGCATAATTGAAAATGACCCTGAAGAAAAATGCAGTCGTGTATTTTGACGGTACACTATATGAAATGCACAATCGATGATTCATTTAGATGAAGGGTGAGCAGTCAGATTCATTCCCTCACCCATGTTAACAATTTTGGTCTACCACACCGACTACTTGGTCTCATACACATTGCACACCAAATGACTTGGTGTTTCTACGTTGGCAGTGGTACACAAGCACAACAACAAATAAATTGACGCATTCGTCAATAACACTGGCTTTTTTTCAAGATAAAATATCGACGGTAAACCCTCTCAACCCGCAAGGGTTATGTTCTTAAAAACGCTCGCGAATGTAGAAACCTTGTTCAACAGGAAAAATGGGGTTATATTCCTGGCACGAGTGAACATAGGGGGGAATGGTAAAAGTTTAATAACACTGACTGCAATAAATAATAACATGAATGGCAATGTTTTTTTTATTCCCTTTCATGATGATGATTTGATGACAATGGAGATGGTGAGGAATTCAGGTGGACGACTCCTCGGGAGATACAGGTGTTTGATAACAACGCACAGTTATAATTTTAGCACTCGAGAGTATGTCTGTGATGAGGTGACATTTTGGCGTCGACTGTGAGATCCATTAAGAATAAGGCGAATGCAATCAGGGAAAGTGTTGCGGCTAGTGCCCCCAGTGCTATCTTCTCGTATCAAGAACTTATCCAATTTTTCCTGTTGAACAAGATTTCTACATTTGCGAATTCTGGATTCGTGACTTTATAAGACGGCTGTAACCCTCGCGTCGTCAACTGCGAGCCGTTGGGGAGTGTCAGGGAAAAGCTGTCCCAGGTCGTCCAGGAAGCCGTTAACATGACTTTTATGATTTCATGGGTGCCACACATTTCTATTTACAGCGATTTTCAATGTACTGCTGGATCAGGGCTTTCCTACTAGAGCTCCTTCGGATTTCCATAAGTCACACACACACACTCAGACACGCTCCCAACCACATATACTCGCTCACACTCTACACTCTGCAAAACATACAGACTCAGCACGTGGTTTCAACTCAGCACTTGCCCCAACGTAGCATTGAGGATATGGGGGAATTTTTGTGTTTGTTGTTGTTTCAGGACCAGGACCCCCCGGTGACGGGGAGTCTATCTGCACGATCGTCACCGGCGCGTGGAGTCACCGGCTCACCGGCCACTCCCAGAATGCGTGTTGGAAGGGCAGGTGGTGCACAGCGACACGTGATACGTGTGCAGTGGATTCCTAAATATCAGCGTCTTATCTCCACTTACACATGGCAGGTTTTCTCCCGGTTTCCTCCCACATGATGCTAATCTGTGACGAGTAATGGAATTTGTCGTCAAACATCCAAATGTGGCAGCACCCGCCTCACGGTGTCTTCGTTAAATCACTGGCATTGCTGTTACGATGGAGAGTGACGTAGCCGTGGAGACAGGCGTCCTCAACGTATGTTGTTGTCTCGCTACTCCCGGGGGAGGTTGGCTGTTGTTGTGAAGTCGTCCCACCCTGACTGTCCCCGCCCACCAACACCACCTTCCCCACAGTTCCTGCACGAGCTCCCAACACGTGGAGCAAGACGTCGATCATCGTGCTGAACCACGCCTCGCGGCACGACCCAGAAACACACCTATGAACCAGACACGATTCTTAAGTGTCCCAGAGTTGATTTTATGTCACCAGGTGAGGACTCGAGAGAGGAGCTTGGAAGAATTTGCAAGGGTGAAATAGAGCAAGAACAACCGCATCCCGTGAGGAATCAAGAATATTCCATGAACTCCCTGTGGTGGGAGTCTGCTCGGGTAGATCCTGATCCCGCTCCTCCCTCCTGTGCTCCCCCGCTGCAGCTCGATGCGCTGCCACATCGTCCACCCAGCAGCAAATCAATCGGCGAGCGTCTGCTTCTCTCTGTGTCTGACCCCCGCCCCCACAGCGCAGCTGGGGTCTGCACCCAGCTGTGGCGCGGCGAGTGTGGTGGGAACTCAACACCAGCGGGGCCACTCGCCTACCTGGAACTGCGCGCCGGTCCCGGGGCAGCTGGCATGGCTACAATGCAACGCAAACTCGCAGGGAAGAAACAGGTGCGTTTGTGGAGGGGAGTAGAGTAAGATGGAAGGGGAGAGGCAGGGGAGTGTGTGGAGAGGCGTAGAGTGGGATTTCAGAGGAGCGACAGTGAGGGTGTGGAGGGGAGTCCTTTGAAATGAGGGGAGAGACTGGTGAGTTTGTGGAGGGGAGTAGAGTTAGAAGAGAGGGGAGAGACAAGTGAGTTTGTGGAGGGGAGTAGATTTGGATGAGAGGGGGGGGCAGGTGAGTTTGTGGAGGGGATTAGAGTTAGAAGAAAGGGGAGAGAGGCAGGATAGTGTGTGGAGAGGAGTAGAGAGATATGAGCGTGGAGAGACGGGTGAGTTTGTGGAGGGGAGTAGAGTGGGATGAGAGGCAGGTTAGTGTGTGGAAGAAAGTACAGTGGGATGAGAGGAGAGACAGGTCAGTGTGTGGAGGGGAGTCGATTGGGATGAGAGGGGGAAACAGGTGAGTGTGTGGATGGGAGTAGAGTGAGGTGAAAGGGGAGAGGCAGTGGAGTGTGTGAGGGGAGTACTGTGGGATGAGAGGTTAGTGACTGTGAGGTTGTGGAGGTCAGTAGAGTGAGATGAGACGAGAGGTACAGGTGAGTTTGTTTAAGGGAGTAGATTGGGATGAGAGGGGGAGACAGGTGAGTTTGTGGATGGGAGTAAAGTAAGATGGAAGGGGAGAGGCAGGTGAGTGTGTGGAGGATAGTACAGTGAGATGAAAGAGGAGTGACTGGGTGTGTGGATGGGAGAACATTGGGATGAGGGGAGAGACTTGTGAGTGTGGAGCTGAGTAGAGTGGGATGAGATGGGAGAGACACGTGAGTTTGTGGAGGGGAGTAGAGTGGGATGAGAGGGGAGAGACAGGTGAGTGTTTGGATGGGAGTAGAGTGAGATGAAAGAGGAGAGGCAGGTGAGTGTAGCCTAGAGTGAGATGAGAGGGGAGAGACAGGTTAGTGTGGAGGGGAGTACAGTGGGATGAGAGGGGGAGACAGGAGAGTGTGTTGTGAGGAGTAGTGAGATGAAAGGGGCGACACAGGCGAGTGTGTGGAGAGGAGTAGAGTAAGATGGAAGGGGAGAGGCAGGTGAGTGTGGAGGAGAGTCCAGTGGGATGAGAGAGGAGTGACAGTGAGTGTGTGGAGGGGAGAACATTGAGATTAGGGGAGAAACAGGTGAGTGTGTGGAGCGGAGTAGAGTGAGATGAAAGCGGAGAGGCAAGTGAGTGTAGCCTAGAGTGAGATGATAGGGGAGAGACACGTTAGTTTGTGGCGGGGATTACAGTGCGATGAGAGGGGTAGACAGGAGAGTGTGTTGTGAGGAGTAGTGGGATGAGAGGGGAGAGATAGGTGAGTGTGTGGAGAGGAGTACAGTGGATAAGAGGGGACATAGGAAGCCGAGTGTGTGGAGGGGCGTAGAGGCAGATTCGAGTGGAGTGACAGCGAGTGTGTGGAGGGGAGTTCATAGAAATGAGGGGAGAGACTGGTGATTGTGTGGAGGGGACTGCAGTGGTGTGAGTGTGGGGAGAGGAGTAGAATGAGATGAAAGGAGAGACAGCTGAGTGTTGCCTAGATTGAGATGAGAGGGGAGAGAGACAGCTGAGTGTGTGGAGGTCAGTAGAGTGAGATGAGAGGAGAGGTACAGGTGAGTTTGTTTAAGGGAGTAGATTGGGATGAGAGGGGGAGACAGGTGAGTTTGTGGATGGGAGTAAAGTAAGATGGAAGGGGAGAGGCAGGTGAGTGTGTGGAGGAGAGTACAGTGAGATGAAAGAGGAGTGACTGGGTGTGTGGATGGGAGAACATTGGGATGAGGGGAGAGACTTGTGAGTGTGGAGCTGAGTAGAGTGGGATGAGATGGGAGAGACACGTGAGTTTGTGGGGGGGAGTAGAGTGGGATGAGAGGGGAGAGACAGGTGAGTGTTTGGATGGGAGTAGAGTGAGATGAAAGAGGTGAGGCAGGTGAGTGGGGAGGAGAGTCCAGTGGGATGAGAGAGGAGTGATAGTGAGTGTGTGGAGGGGAGAACATTGAGATTAGGGGAGAGACAGGTGAGTGTGTGGAGCGGAGTAGAGTGAGATGAAAGTGGAGAGGCAGGTGAGTGTAGCCTAGAGTGAGATGATAGGGGAGAGACACGTTAGTGTTTGGAGGGGATTACAGTGGGATGAGAGGGGTAGACAAGAGAGTGTGTTGTGAGGAGTAGTGGGATGAGAGGGGAGAGATAGGTGAGTGTGTGGAGAGGAGTAGAGTAAGATGGATGGAGAGAGGCACGTGAGTGTGTGGAGAGGAGTACAGTGGATGAGAGGGGACATAGGAAGCCGAGTGTGTGGAGGGGCGTAGAGGTGGATTCGAGTGGAGTGACAGCGAGTGTGTGGAGGGGAGTTCATAGAAATGAGGGGAGAGACTGGTGATTGTGTGGAGGGGACTGCAGTGGTGTGAGTGTGGGGAGAGGAGTAGAATGAGATGAAAGGAGAGACAGGTGAGTGTTGGCTAGAGTGAGATGAGAGGGGAGAGAGACAGCTGAGTGTGGCCTAAAGTGAGATGAGAGGGGAGAGAGACAGCTGAGTGTGGCCTAGAGTTATATGAAAGGGGGAGACAGGTGAGTGTGTGGATGGGAGTAGAGTGATGTGAAAGGGTAGAGGCAGGGGAGTGGGTGCGGGGAGTACAGTGGGATAAAAGGTTAGTGACTGAGTTTGTGGAGGGGAGTAGAGTGGGATGAGAGGGGAGAGGCAGTTGAGTGTGTGGAGGTCAGTAGAGTGAGATGAGAGGAGAGGTACAGGTGAGTTTGTTGAAGGGAGTAGATTGGGATGAGAGGGGGAGACAGGTGAGTTTGTGGAGTGGAGTAAAGTAAGATGGAAGGGGAGAGGCAGGTGAGTGTGTGGAGGAGAGTACAGTGAGATGAAAGAGGAGTGACTATGTGTGTGGAGGGGAGAACATTGGGATGAGGGGAGAGACTTGTGAGTGTGGAGCTGAGTAGAGTGAGACGAGAGGGGAGAGACGGGTGAGTTTATTGATGGGAGTAGAGTTGGATGAGAGGGTCAGACAGGTGAGTGTGTGGAGAGGAGTAGAGTAAGTTGGAAGGGGAGAGGCAGGGGAGTGTATGGAGGGGGTACAGTGAGATGAGAGGTTAGTGACTGCGTTTGTGGAGGCGAGTAGAGTGGAATGAGAGGGGAGAGGCAGTTTAGTGTGTGGAGGTCAGTAGAATGAGAGGAGAGGGACAGGTGAGTTTGTTGAAGGGAGTCGAGTGGGACGAGAGGAGGTGACAGCTGAGTGTGTGGAGAGGAGTAGAGTAAGATGGAAGGGGAGAGGCAGGGAAGTGTGTGGAGGTGGAGTACAGTGGATGAGAGGGGACAGAGGAAGCAGAGTGTGTGGAGGGGCAGAGAGGGGGATTCGAGAGGAGCGACAGTGAGTGTGTGGAGGGGAGTACATTGAAATGAGGGGAGAGACTGGTGAGTGTCGAGCGGAGTAGAGTGGGATGAGATGGGAGAGACATGTGAGTTTGTGGAGGGGAGTAGAGTGAGATGAGAGGGGAGAGACAGGTGAGTGAGGAGAGGAGTAGAGTGGGATGAAAGAGGAGAGGCAGGTGAGTGTAGCCTAGAGTGAGATGAGAGGGGAGAGACACGTTAGTGTGGAGGGGAGTACAGAGGGATGAGAGGGGGAGACAGGATAGTGTGTTGTGAGGAGTAGTGAGATGAAAGGGGCGACACAGGCGAGTGTGTGGAGAGGAGTAGAGTAAGATGGAAGGGGAGAGGCAGGTGAGTGTGGAGGAGAGTCCAGTGGGATGAGAGAGGAGTGACAGTGAGTGTGTGGAGGGGAGAACATTGAGATTAGGGGAGAAACAGGTGAGTGTGTGGAGCGGAGTAGAGTGAGATGAAAGCGGAGAGGCAAGTGAGTGTAGCCGAGAGTGAGATGATAGGGGAGAGACACGTTAGTTTGTGGAGGGGATTACAGTGGGATGAGAGGGGTAGACAGGAGAGTGTGTTGTGAGGAGTAGTGGGATGAGAGGGGAGAGATAGGTGAGTGTGTGGAGAGGAGTAGAGTAAGATGGATGGAGAGAGGCACGTGAGTGTGTGGAGAGGAGTACAGTGGATGAGAGGGGACATAGGAAGCCGAGTGTGTGGAGGGGCGTAGAGGCAGATTCGAGTGGAGTGACAGCGAGTGTGTGGAGGGGAGTTCATAGAAATGAGGGGAGAGACTGGTGATTGTGTGGAGGGGACTGCAGTGGTGTGAGTGTGGGGAGAGGAGTAGAATGAGATGAAAGGAGAGACAGCTGAGTGTTGGCTAGAGTGAGATGAGAGGGGAGAGAGACAGCTGAGTGTGGCCTAAAGTGAGATGAGAGGGGAGAGAGACAGCTGAGTGTGGCCTAGAGTTATATGAAAGGGGGAGACAGGTGAGTGTGTGGATGGGAGTAGAGTGATGTGAAAGGGTAGAGGCAGGGGAATGGGTGCGGGGAGCACAGTGGGATAAGAGGTTAGTGACTGAGTTTGTGGAGGGGAGTAGAGTGGGATGAGAGGGGAGAGGCAGTTGAGTGTGTGGAGGTCAGTAGAGTGAGATGAGAGGAGAGGTACAGGTGAGTTTGTTGAAGGGAGTAGATTGGGATGAGAGGGGGAGACAGGTGAGTTTGTGGAGGGGAGTAAAGTAAGATGGAAGGGGAGAGGCAGGTGAGTGTGTGGAGGAGAGTACAGTGAGATGAAAGAGGAGTGACTATGTGTGTGGAGGGGAGAACATTGGGATGAGGGGAGAGACTTGTGAGTGTGGAGCTGAGTAGAGTGAGACGAGAGGGGAGAGACGGGTGAGTTTATTCATGGGAGTAGAGTTGGATGAGAGGGTCAGACAGGTGAGTGTGTGGAGAGGAGTAGAGTAAGATGGAAGGGGAGAGGCAGGGAAGTGTGTGGAGGTGGAGTACAGTGGATTTAAGGGGACAGAGGAAGCAGAGTGTGTGGAGGGGCAGAGAGGGGGATTCGAGAGGAGTGACAGTGAGTGTGTGGAGGGGCGTACATTGAAATTAGGGGAGAGACTTGTGAGTGTCGAGCAGAGTAGAGTGGGATGAGATGGGAGAGACACGTGAGTTTGTGGAGGGGAGTAAGAGTGGGATGAGAGGGGAGAGACAGGTGAGTGTGTGGATGGGAGTAGAGTGAGATGAAAGAGGAGAGGCAGGTGAGTGTAGCCTAGAGTGAGATGAGAGGGGAGAGACACGTTAGTGTGGAGGGGAGTACAGAGGGATGAGAGGGGGAGACAGGATAGTGTGTTGTGAGGAGTAGTGAGATGAAAGGGGCGAGACAGGCGAGTGTGTGGAGAGGAGTAGAGTAAGATGGATGGAGAGAGGCACGTGAGTGTGTGGAGAGGAGTACAGTGGATGAGAGGGGACATAGGAAGCCGAGTTTGTGGAGGGGCGTAGAGGCGGATTCGAGTGAAGTGACAGCGAGTGTGTGGAGGGGAGTTCATAGAAATGAGGGGAGAGACTGGTGATTGTGTGGAGGGGACTGCAGTGGTGTGAGTGTGGGGAGAGGAGTAGAATGAGATGAAAGGAGAGACAGCTGAGTGTTGGCTAGAGTGAGATGAGAGGGGAGAGAGACAGCTGAGTGTGGCCTAAAGTGAGATGAGAGGGGAGAGAGACAGCTGAGTGTGGCCTAGAGTTATATGAAAGGGGGAGACAGGTGAGTGTGTGGATGGGAGTAGAGTGATGTGAAAGGGTAGAGGCAGGGGAGTGGATGCGGGGAGTACAGTGGGATAAGAGGTTAGTGACTGAGTTTGTGGAGGGGAGTAGAGTGGGATGAGAGGGGAGAGGCAGTTGAGTGTGTGGAGGTCAGTAGAGTGAGATGAGAGGTACAGGTGAGTTTGTTGAAGGGAGTAGATTGGGATGAGAGGGGGAGACAGGTGACTTTGTGGAGGGGAGTAAAGTAAGATGGAAGGGGAGAGGCAGGTGAGTGTGTGGAGGAGAGTACAGTGAGATGAAAGAGGAGTGACTATGTGTGTGGAGGGGAGAACATTGGGATGAGGGGAGAGACTTGTGAGTGTGGAGCTGAGTAGAGTGAGACAAGAGGGGAGAGACGGGTGAGTTTATTGATGGGAGTAGAGTTGGATGAGAGGGTCAGACAGGTGAGTGTGTGGAGAGGAGTAGAGTAAGTTGGAAGGGGAGAGGCAGGGGAGTGTATGGAGGGGGTACAGTGAGATGAGAGGTTAGTGACTGCGTTTGTGGAGGCGAGTAGAGTGGAATGAGAGGGGAGAGGCAGTTGAGTGTGTGGAGGTCAGTAGAATGAGAGGAGAGGGACAGGTGAGTTTGTTGAAGGGAGTCGAGTGGGACGAGAGGAGGTTACAGCTGAGTGTGTGGAGAGGAATAGAGTAATATGGAAGGGGAGAAGCAGGGAAGTGTGTGGAGGTGGAGTACAGTGGATGAGAGGGGACAGGAAGCAGAGTGTGTGGAGGGACAGAGAGGGGGATTCGAGAGGAGTGACTGAGTGTGTGGAGGGGCGTACATTGAAATTAGGGAAGAGACTTGTGAGTGTCGAGCAGAGTAGAGTGGGATGAGATGGGAGAGACACGTGAGTTTGTGGAGGGGAGTAGAGTGGGATGAGAGGGGAGAGGCAGTTGAGTGTGTGGAGGTCAGTAGAATGAGAGGAGAGGGACAGGTGAGTTTGTTGAAGGGAGTCGAGTGGGACGAGAGGAGGTGACAGCTGAGTGTGTGGAGAGGAGTAGAGTAAGATGGAAGGGGAGAGGCAGGGAAGTGTGTGGAGGTGGAGTACAGTGGATGAGAGGGGACAGAGGAAGCAGAGTGTGTGGAGGGGCAGAGAGGGGGGTTCGAGAGGAGCGACAGTGAATGTGTTGAGGGGAGTACATTGAAATGAGGGGAGAGACTGGTGAGTGTCGAGCGGAGTAGAGTGGGATGAGAGGGGAGAGACAGGTGAGTGTTTGGATGGGAGTAGAGTGAGATGAAAGAGGAGAGGCAGGTGAGTGTGGAGGAGAGTCCAGTGGGATGAGAGAGGAGTGATAGTGAGTGTGTGTAGGGGAGAACCTTGAGATTAGGGGAGAGACAGGTGAATGTGTGAAGCGGAGTAGAGTGAGATGAAAGTGGAGAGGCAGGTGAGTGTAGCCTAGAGTGAGATGATAGGGGAGAGACACGTTAGTGTTTGGAGGGGATTACAGTGGGATGAGAGGGGTAGACAGGAGAGTGTGTTGTGAGGAGTAGTGGGATGAGAGGGGAGAGATAGGTGAGTGTGTGGAGAGGAGTAGAGTAAGATGGATGGAGAGAGGCACGTGAGTGTGGAGAGGAGTACAGTGGATGAGAGGGGACATAGGAAGCCGAGTGTGTGGAGGGGCGTAGAGGTGGATTCGAGTGGAGTGACAGCGAGTGTGTGGAGGGGAGTTCATAGAAATGAGGGGAGAGACTGGTGATTGTGTGGAGGGAACTGCAGTGGTGTGAGTGTGGGGAGAGGAGTAGAATGAGATGAAAGGAGAGACAGCTGAGTGTTGGCGAGAGTGAGATGAGAGGGGAGAGAGACAGCTGAGTGTGGCCTAAAGTGAGATGAGAGGGGAGAGAGACAGCTGAGTGTGGCCTAGAGTTATATGAAAGGGGGAGACAGGTGAGTGTGTGGATAGGAGTAGAGTGATGTGAAAGGGTAGAGGCAGGGGAATGGGTGCGGGTAGCACAGTGGGATAAGAGGTTAGTGACTGAGTTTGTGGAGGGGAGTAGAGTGGGATGAGAGGGGAGAGGCAGTTGAGTGTGTGGAGGTCAGTAGAGTGAGATGAGAGGAGAGGTACAGGTGAGTTTGTTGAAGGGAGTAGATTGGGATGAGAGGGGGAGACAGGTGAGTTTGTGGAGGGGAGTAAAGTAAGATGGAAGGGGAGAGGCAGGTGAGTGTGTGGAGGAGAGTACAGTGAGATGAAAGAGGAGTGACTATGTGTGTGGAGGGGAGAACATTGGGATGAGGGGAGAGATTTGAGAGTGTGGAGCTGAGTAGAGTGAGACGAGAGGGGAGAGACGGGTGAGTTTATTGATGGAAGTAGAGTTGGATGAGAGGGTCAGACAGGTGAGTGTGTGGAGAGGAGTAGAGTAAGTTGAAAGGGGAGAGGCAGGGGAGTGTATGGAGGGGGTACAGTGAGATGACAGGTTAGTGACTGCGTTTGTGGAGGCGAGTAGAGTGGAATGAGAGGGGAGAGGCAGTTGAGTGTGTGGAGGTCAGTATAATGAGAGGAGAGGGACAGGTGAGTTTGTTGAAGGGAGTCGAGTGGGACGAGAGGAGGTGACAGCTGAGTGTGTGGAGAGGAGTAGAGTAAGATGGAAGGGGAGAGGCAGGGAAGTGTGTTGAGGTGGAGTACAGTGGATGAGAGGGGACAGAGGAAGCAGAGTGTGTGGAGGGGCAGAGAGGGGGATTCGAGAGGAGCGACAGTGAGTGTGTGGAGCGGAGTACATTGAAATGAGGGGAGAGACTGGTGAGTGTCGAGCGGAGTAGAGTGGGATGAGATGGGAGAGACATGTGAGTTTGTGGAGGGGAGTAGAGTGGGATGAGAGGGGAGAGACAGGTGAGTGAGGAGAGGAGTAGAGTGGGATGAAAGAGGAGAGGCAGGTGAGTGTAGCCTAGAGTGAGATGAGAGGGGAGAGACACGTTAGTTTGTGGAGGGGATTACAGTGGGATGAGAGGGGTAGACAGGAGAGTGTGTTGTGAGGAGTAGTGGGATGAGAGGGGAGAGATAGGTGAGTGTGTGGAGCGGAGTAGAGTGAGATGGATGGAGAGAGGCACGTGAGTGTGTGGAGAGGAGTACAGTGGATGAGAGGGGACATAGGAAGTCGAGTGTGTGGAGAGGCGTAGAGGCAGATTCGAGTGGAGTGACAGCGAGTGTGTGGAGGGGAGTTCATAGAAATGAGGGGAGAGACTGGTGATTGTGTGGAGGGGACTGCAGTGGTGTGAGTGTGGGGAGAGGAGTAGAATGAGATGAAAGGAGAGACAGCTGAGTGTTGCCTAGATTGAGATGAGAGGGGAGAGAGACAGCTGAGTGTGGAGGTCAGTAGAGTGAGATGAGAGGAGAGGTGCAGGTGAGTTTGTTTAAGGGAGTAGATTGGGATGAGAGGGGGAGACAGGTGAGTTTGTGGATGGGAGTAAAGTAAGATGGAAGGGGAGAGGCAGGTGAGTGTGTGGAGGAGAGTACAGTGAGATGAAAGAGGAGTGACTGGGTGTGTGGATGGGAGAACATTGGGATGAGGTGAGAGACTTGTGAGTGTGGAGCTGAGTAGAGTGGGATAAGATGGGAGAGACACGTGAGTTTGTGGAGGGGAGTAGAGTGGGATGAGAGGGGAGAGACAGGTGAGTGTTTGGATGGGAGTAGAGTGAGATGAAAGAGGAGAGGCAGGTGAGTGTGGAGGAGAGTCCAGTGGGATGAGAGAGGAGTGATAGTGAGTGTGTGTAGGGGAGAACCTTGAGATTAGGGGAGAGACAGGTGAATGTGTGAAGCGGAGTAGAGTGAGATGAAAGTGGAGAGGCAGGTGAGTGTAGCCTAGAGTGAGATGATAGGGGAGAGACACGTTAGTGTTTGGAGGGGATTACAGTGGGATGAGAGGGGTAGACAGGAGAGTGTGTTGTGAGGAGTAGTGGGATGAGAGGGGAGAGATAGGTGAGTGTGTGGAGAGGAGTAGAGTAAGATGGATGGAGAGAGGCACGTGAGTGTGTGGAGAGGAGTACAGTGGATGAGAGGGGACATAGGAAGCCGAGTGTGTGGGGGGGCGTAGAGGTGGATTCGAGTGGAGTGACAGCGAGTGTGTGGAGGGGAGTTCATAGAAATGAGGGGAGAGACTGGTGATTGTGTGGAGGGAATTGCAGTGGTGTGAGTGTGGGGAGAGGAGTAGAATGAGATGAAAGGAGAGACAGCTGAGTGTTGGCTAGAGTGAGATGAGAGGGGAGAGAGACAGCTGAGTGTGGCCTAAAGTGAGATGAGAGGGGAGAGAGACAGCTGAGTGTGGCCTAAAGTTATATGAAAGGGGGAGACAGGTGAGTGTGTGGATGGGAGTAGAGTGATGTGAAAGGGTAGAGGCAGGGGAGTGTGTGCGGCGAGTCCAGTGGGATAAGAGGTTAGTGACTGAGTTTGTAGAGGGGAGTAGAGTGGGATGAGAGGGGAGAGGCAGTTGAGTGTGGAGGTCAGTAGAGTGAGATGAGAGGAGAGGTACAGGTGAGTTTGTTGAAGGGAGTAGATTGGGATGAGAGGGGGAGACAGCTGAGTTTGTGGAGGGGAGTAAAGTAAGATGGAAGGGGAGAGGCAGGTGAGTGTGTGGAGGAGAGTACAGTGAGATGAAAGAGGAGTGACTGGGTGTGTGGAGGGGAGAACATTGGGATGAGGGGAGAGACTTGTGAGTGTGGAGCTGAGTAGAGTGGGATGAGATCGGAGAGACATGTGAGTTTGTGGAGGGGAGTAGAGTGGGATGAGAGGGGAGAGTCAGGTGAGTGGAGAGGAGTAGAGTAAGTTGGAAGTGGAGAGGCAGGTGAGTGTGGAGGGGAGAACATTGGGATTTGGGGAGAAACAAGTGAGTGAGTAGAGCAGAGTCGATTGGGATGAGAGGGGGAAACAGGTGAGTGTGTGGATGGGAGTAGAGTGAGATGAAAGAGGAGAGGCAGGTGAGTGAGGAATACAGTGGGATGAGAGGGGAGTGATGGTGAGTGTGGGGAGGGGAGTAGAGTTAGATGAAAGGGTAGAGACAGGTGAGTGTGTGAAGAGGAGTACAGTGTATGAGAGGGGACAGAGGAAGCAGAGTGTGTGGAGGGGCGTAGAGGGGGTTCGAGAGGAGCTACAGTGAGTGTGTGGTGGGGATTACATTGAAGTGAGTGGAGAGACTAGTGAGTGTGGAGTGTAGTATAGTGAGACGAGATGGGAGAGGCAGTTGAGTGTGGAGGTCAGTCGAGTGAGATGAGAGGAGAGGGACAGGTGAGTTTGTTGAAGGGAGTAGATTGGGATTAGAGGGGGAGACAGGTGAGTGTGGAGGAGAGTCGAGTGAGGTGAAAGGGGAGAGGCAGGGGAGTGTGGGGAAAGGAGTACAGTGGATGAGAGAGGAGTAACAGTGAGTGTGTAGATAGGAGTAGAGTAGGATGGAAGGGGAGAGACTAGTGAGTGTGGGGAGGGGAGTCCAGTGGATGAGAGAGTACAGAGGAAGCGGAGTGTGTGGAGGGGCGTTGAGGGGGATTCAAGAGGAGCGATAGTGAGTGTGTGGAGAGGAGTCCATTGAAATGACGGGAGAGACAGGTGAGTTTGTGGAGGGGAGTTCAGTGGATGAGAGGGGACATAGGAATCCGAGTGTGTGGAGGGGCGTAGAGGGGGATTCGAGAGGAGCGATAGTGAGTGTGTGGAGGGGCATGGACTGGGATGAGAAGGTTGAGAAGGTTGAGAAAGGTGAGTATGTGGAGCGGAGTCGAGTAGGTTGAGAGGGGGAGACAGGTGAGTGTGGAGGGGAGAAGAGTGAGGTGAAAGGGGAGAGTCAGGGGAGTGTGTGGAGGGGAGTACAGTGGGATTCGGTGAAAAACAGGCGAGTGTGGCCTAGAGTGAGATGAGAGGTGAGAGACATGTGATTGTGTATGAAGGGGAGTAGATCTCTAAACGTTTGTAAACAGCTCTTTGATTGGGGTAGACCTGCCTCAGCAGCTTTCCCCCTCTTTTTTCACCTGATGATGATTGCTTGTGTTTTGATCAAAACGTCGTGATAGCGTTTCTTTTTTTTCTATCTCCGTGGCTTTACTGAAAGACCCAGTATTATTCGTAATAATGTTTTTTGGGTGAGATCGCGTTATTATAAATGTGTTGCAACCCTCCACCACCCGACACAGCCAATCAGTAAAAAAATGTGTCTCGTTAACAAAACGTCAATTAGTTACTTGAGCCCAGTGGTGGGTTTGAAGAGTGAAACCACGATATTTAGAATTTGAGTATGACGTTTTGCTGGTCATTACATCCAGCATCTTCAGGCGATTTGCCAGAATAGTGAAGCCATCCCCACCTGCTTCCGGCCTTAAATAGTGCATGATGACGTCATCATTGTTGAATCTCATCAGGTTTCGAGATAAGAGGTGGGGGGCGGGTATTGCAGTTATGTAATAGATCAGTAATCGGCCACTTAGCACTCTATAAGGAATTGCAATATGTATTGTGTATTACTTAATAATAGCTTCCAGGCTTCACTGAGTATAGCTATCACAGCGGTTGAAATTATTTGTATTCTCAATTTTGATTGATTCTCTAATTAGTCTTGGCCAGTAATAATTAGTTTTGCATAACACTTCAACGTTATCAAAATCAATTGAATGTCCTTGTTAGTAAGCATGCTCTGCCACTGCTGACAGCTGTGTTTGGGAGAATTTAACGTTCCTTTGGTGTTCTTTTAGTCTTACGCTTATGTTACGTCCCGGCTGTCCAATATAGCATTTACTGCATAAGCAATTGATCCGATATACACCATCTGTTGATAACTTTGGTAATTAATCTTTAGTACAAGACACTATTTTTTGAGTTTTGTGTACCGTACCAAATCTCACTTTAAAGTTTTGCTTTTGCAAAACACGGGCTAATTTTTCAGTAACACCCGAGATATATGGTATTTTAATTGTTTTGATAATCTGATCACTTTCAGCAGTATTGTTGTTCGGTCTTGGTTTTGCATTCACTGCTCTGTTAATTTGAGCATTATTTTAGCCATTCGGTCGTAGTGCTTCTTTAACATGTTTAATCTCTCTCCTTAGACTTTCACCATCTGACACTGTTTTTGCCTGATGTATGAACGTCTTGATGAGAGAGGATTTCTGTGCTGGGTGATGATGCGAATCTGTATTCAGATAGGCATCAGTGTGCGTTCCCTTTCGGTAGATGATGTGTGTTTTTTTACCATTTTTACCGCATCCAAGCAAAGTATCCAGGAAGGGGAGTGTGTTGCTCACCTCCATTTCCATGGTGAACTGGATACCTGGGTTTTGTGCATTGAGATGATTTAAAAATTAATTAAGTGTATCTTTACCATGTGGCAAGACAACCAAAGTGTCATCGACATATCTGAACCAAAAGGATGGTTTTAATGTACTTGAGGTAAATGCTCTTGTTTCAAAGTTTTACATGCACAGATTTGCTATAGCAGGAGACAAAGGATAGCCCATTGCTGCTCCTTCCTTTTGTCTAAAGAAGTCAGCTCTCGAAAAGAAATAAGTGTTATTTAGACAATGGTCAGCTAGTTTTGGAATATCTTCTGGTAAACCTGTCTTCTTTACTAGTGTATCAAGTAATGTAAGTGACTTGTTAACTGTAACCTTAGTAAATAGAGAAAAATACATCAAAACTCATCAGAATATCATTAGGTGAATATGTGTGAAGGGGAGCAGAGTGAATGAGAGTTGACAGGCAGGATGATGTGTGGAGGGGAGTAGAGTAGGGTAAGTGGGGAGAGACAGGTGAGTTTGTGGAGGAGAGTAGAGTTGGATGAGAGGGGAGAAAGGCAGGTGAGTGTCTGGAAGGTAGTAGAGTGAGATTAGAGGGGAGAAACAGTTGAGTGTGTGGACTCAAGTGAAATGAGAGGGGAGAGACAGGTGAGTTTGTTAAAGGGAGTAGAGTGAGAAGAGGGGAGAAACAGGTGAGTGTGTGGAGCAGAGTCGAGTGGGATGAGAGGTAAGATACAGTTTTGTGGAGGGGAGTCTAGTGGGATGCAGTGAGGGAAAAAGTATTTGATCCCCTGCTGATTTTGTACGTTTGCCCACTGACAAAGAAATGATAAGTCTATAATTTTAATGGTAGGTTTATTTGAACAGTGAGAGACAGAATAACAACAACAAAATCCAGAAAAACGCATGTCAAAAATGTTATGAATTGATTTGCATTTTTATGAGGGAAATAAGTATTTGACCCCCTCTCAATCAGAAAGATTACTGGCTCCCAGGTGTCTTTTATACAGGTAACAAGCTGAGATTAGGAGCACTCCCTTTAAGAGTGTGCTCCTAATCTCAGCTCGTTACCTGTGTTAAGTAGTTGTTGCTGTTGTAGACGGAGGTACTCGGAGACGGAGGTGAGTTAGGGGCTTCCGCCAGGGTTTATTAACAGGTATCACTATAAGGGTTCCCTCTTCACCCCTTCCACTATCCCCGTTCCTCCAGTGACCCCGCTTACGTCACGGGGTCTCCCTTAAATACCCTCTGAGGCGAGACGTCACGTGCACTGCCCGGCGCGTGCGACCCCACGTCCCGTGATGTCACCGCACCGGACAGCGCACGCGACGCCACCACTCTCCTCTACTCCTCTACATTACCCCCCCCCCGTGAAAAAAAACAGCCGACCCGGCTGCAAGCACCCCGCAAGCGGGGCCCCACACCGGACCGAAGACCGAATATTCACGAGTTCGTGTGCCTGAAGGTATAACCGGCTGCTAGAAACTAAACCTTAGGGCAGCACGGTCCCTCAAGCAGAACAGCAACAACAAAAAACAAAACAAATAGACCCCGAAGGCCTCATCCGCCGGATAGCGCCGAACGGGCGCCAGGGCTGGGCCCGCTGAACGGCCATCAGGGCCGTCACCGGAGCCGCATCCCCCTCGAGCGGGTATGCGCTGCTGGCCCGCTCCTCCGTATGATGTCCGCCTCCCGTGCAGGTGGCCCGTCAGCGGGCAACAGGCCCACCGCCGTGGCCTCCGGCGACCGGGGGGTCTCTGTCGGCCTCACTCGGGAGGGGCCTGGGGGCACACACACAGGTCGGACGTCACCTCTGTCAACGAGACCCGGCCGGTCAGGCACGCCGGACACATCATCAGCCGGCCGCTCCGGAATTGGGGGTGGATCCCCCAGGGTAGATGGAACATAACGTTTGAGCCGGGACGGGTGCACTATCCACTGCCGGCGACCGAACCGAATCCGGACGCATTGCGGCCGGCGGACCTCCACAACCTCCACGGGGCCCTGCCAAGGGCGATGCAATTTGGCCGATGTGTCAACGGGGACCTGGGGACAATGCAGCCACGCTTTTTGACCCGCTATCCACGGGAGGCCAGCTGCCTGGTGTTTGGGCAGCCGCTCATTAGCCGCCTGCCGGCTTGCGGAATTCTCGGCAGCGGCCTGTCGCGCCTCGCGCAGCCGGTCAAGCGCGACCTTCAAAGGGGTCGGCACCGCCGACCCCTTCTTGGAGGAGCCAACGTCCATCTGGACGTGCACCGGGGGCTCCGGTTCCCTACCGTACATCAAATAAAAAGGCGAAAATCCCGTGGAGGCATGAGGGGCCAACCGATACGCCGCCAAGACCCCCGGGACGAACAGGTCCCAGTCTGACTGGGACGTGTTCACCTGGTGGCACAGCATGGATGTAAGGGTGCGGTTCAAGCGCTCTACCATCCCGTCTGACTGGGGGTGGTAGGGCGAGGTGCGGATTTTCTTGGTGCCAAGGAGGTCACACACCTCCTTGAGCAACCTAGACGAGAAATTCCGCCCCTGGTCAGTCAACAATTGTTCTGGCGCGCCCTTGTCAAACACGTACCCCTGGACGAAGGCCTCGGTGATAGAAGAGGCCAACTGATCGACCAAAGGCCATGCCATGGGCCAACGTGTGAGGTACTCAACGCCCACCAAGAGGTATTTGTGGCCCCGTTGGGATGCAGGGAATGGCCCCAAAATGTCGAGCGCCACGAGCTCATTAACGCGAGAAACCCGGATGGACTGCAGCGGGGCCCGGTCCCGGACAACTGGGGCCTTCCTCCGCGCGCAGTCGTGGCAACCCTTTAAAATCAGTGCCACGTCACCCTCAACACCCGGCCAGTAATAGTCCCGCTTAAGGGTCAATAAGGTCTTGTGGTAGCCAAGGTGCATAAGCTTCTCGTGAATGGCTCGGGTTAATTTACCACGCAGGCTAGTGGGCACAACCACACAATAGCGTTCCAATTGGGCATCCCAACGCATGAGCAGTCCGTCATGCACGGCGATCTCCGGGGCAGCCGACGAAGCTGAGCTCCGGGCCTTATGTCCGACACGGCGCCGTAGCTTCAGCAGAGAGGAATCCTCCATCTGCAAGCCGGACCATACCTCCCGGGGAAGTCCAAGGCCGAAATCCGCGGGCGACGCCGCACCTGGAGGGGTGTCCGCCTCGGCCGACGCGACCAACTGGGCCGCGGCGTCCCCTGGGGCCTTGCAACGGCTAGAGCCCAGGGCGCAAGCACACCCACCGCCTGCCGGCAATCGGGATAAACCGTCCGCATTTCCATGCTGTGTCCCCTTCCTGTGGATTACATCAAAGGGGTAATCCTGGAGCACTTCGAGCCAGCGAGACAGCTGACTCGAGGGCTGACTAATCTTCAGCGAATATTGCAGGGCCGCGTGGTCGGTTCGGACCGTAAACAGCCTACCGTACAAATATGGTCTATACAACTGAACAAAATAAACTATGGCCAAAAGTTCCCTCCGGGTCACACAATATCGCTGTTCCGTCGAGGACAGAACGCGACTGCCATAGGCTACCACCCTCTCAACCCCGTCGACCACCTGGGCCAGGACAGCCCCAATTCCCGTGTCGCTGGCATCGGTATCGAGCAGGAAGGGTTTCGTAAAATCCGGGTACCCCAAGGGCGGCGCATCCGCCAAGGCCGTGCGAAGCGCCGCAAAAGCCGCCTCCTCCTCCGCGCCCCAGTGAAACCTTTGGCCTTTGGCGGAAAGGGCGTGCAGTGGCTTCGCAATGGTCGCAAAATCGCGGACAAACCGGCGATAGTACGATGCGAAGCCAACGAAGCTACGCACCTCCGCGACAGATGTGGGAGTCGGCCACGTCCGGACACAAGCCGTTTTATCCGGGTCCGTGGCGACACCTGACGTGCTAACAATGTGTCCCAAATACCTCACCGATGGTTGTAGCAAGTGCAGCGGCTGAGAGTGCGCGGGGCTCTGCCGTGCTGTGGGATGAGGGCCTCTGCTCACCACAAGTGCTGGAGAACAAAGATGCAATGGACTCAGCACTGGCCCAGGCGAGGCCTGTGGGTCTGGCGGGGCACAGGAGGGAGGATCTGCACGCGGTGGAGCTCGCCAGGGGCCCGCTCGGCTACGGCTTCACGGTGGTGGCGCGTGCCCCGTGCCTGGTGAACTGCGTGCTACCAGGAGGCCCCGCCGACGTGGCCGGCCTGCGTGCCGGAGACCAAATCGTGGCCATAAACGACAAAGATGTGTCCTGCGCCAGCCATCACGGTGTGGTCGCCCTTATTGGGCAATCCCTCCACACTCTGAAGTTAGTGATGGCACAACATTACAACAAACCACATGTTCTTTCAAACAATGAGACATCCCCCTGCAAATACAGAGAATCATTTGAAATGGATGGTGTACTTAAAGGTGCTCCCATATTGCACAAGATGGAAAACAACCATGGCTTCATGACAGACGAGCGCCTGCCTCCTGCCCACAGGGCCCAGTCGCTGGTTTATCCCATTGTGGCGGTCCCACACGCAGGCTCAGGTGATGGAGGCTGCGAGCTGCCATCTCGGTGGGAAGGGACCGATGACCCTGATGATTCACTGTCGGGGGATGTTGACCTCTTAAGCGTTAAAATGATTGTGTGCTATTTGGGGTCAGTGGAGCTACCTTCGTTTGACATGGACGCAGAGGTGGAAGTGTTGTCCACCATACAGTCGTGTTTACAGCGCCTTCGTACCAAGCACAGGATCCATTCCCTTCTGCTCATGAAAATCCTCCAGGACTGCATTCAGTTGTTAAGTAGTTGTTGCTGTTGTAGACGGAGGTACTCGGAGACGGAGGTGAGTTAGGGGCTTCCGCCAGGGTTTATTAACAGGTATCACTATAAGGGTTCCCTCTTCACCCCTTCCACTATCCCCGTTCCTCCAGTGACCCCGCTTACGTCACGGGGTCTCCCTTAAATACCCTCTGAGGCGAGACGTCACGTGCACTGCCCGGCGCGTGCGACCCCACGTCCCGTGATGTCACCGCACCGGACAGCGCACGCGACGCCACCACTCTCCTCTACTCCTCTACACCTGTATAAAAGACACATGTTCACAGAAGCAATCAATCAAATCAGATTCCAAACTCTCCACCATGGCCAAGACCAAAGAGCTCTCCAAGGATGTCAGGGACAAGGTTGTAGACCTACACAAGGCTGGAATGGGCTACAAGACCATCGCCAAGCAGCTTGGTGAGAAGGTGACAACAGTTGGTGCGATTATTCGCAAATGGAAGAAACACAAAAGAACTGTCAATCTCCCTCGGCCTGGGACTCCATCCAAGATCTCACCTCGTGGAGTTGCAATGATCATGAGAACGGTGAGGAATCAGCCCAGAACTACACGGGAGGATCTTGTCAATGATCTCAAGGCAGCTGGGACCATAGTCACCAAGAAAACAGTTGGTAACACACTACGCCGTGAAGGACTGAAATCCTGCGGCGCCCGCAAGGTCCCCCTGCTCAAGAAAGCACATATACATGCCCGTTTGAAGTTTGCCAATGAACATCTGAATGATTCGGAGGACAACTGGGTGAAAGTGTTGTGGTCAGATGAGACCAAAATGGACCTCTTTGGCATCAACTCAACTCGCCGTGTTTGGAGGAGGAGGAATGCTGCCTATGACCCCGAGAACACCATCCCTACCGTCAAACATGGAGGTGGAAACATTATGCTTTGGGGGTGTTTTTCTGCTAAGGGGACAGGACAACTTCACCGCATCAAAGGGATGATGGACGGGGCCATGTACAGTCAAATCTTGGGTGAGAACCTCCTTCCCTCAGCCAGGGCATTGAAAATGGGTCGTGGATGGGTATTCCAGCATGACAATGACCCAAAACACACGGCCAAGGCAACAAAGGAGTGGCTCAAGAAGAAGCACATTAAGGTCCTGGAGTGGCTTAGCCAGTCTCCAGACCTTAATCCCATAGAAAATCTGTGGAGGGAGCTGAAGGTTCGAGTTGCCAAACATCAGCCTCGAAACCTTAATGACTTGGAGAAGATCTGCAAAGAGGAGTGGGACAAAATCCCCCCTGAGATGTCTGACCTCTGTGATTGCCAACAAGGGTTTTGCCACCAAGTACTAAGTCATGTTTTGCAGAGGGGTCAAATACTTATTTCCACCTTTATTATTCAGGCACTTTGTTATGCTGCTTTTGATGATCAAATCGATATTCCAAAAGCACTTTCTTCTGCCCTAATTGTCTTTATTTCATACTTTTATTCACAATTCACCTTCAATTACCACACCTCCGATTAGCACAGTTGACTTTGAATGGTGCAAAAGAAGTTCAACATACATACGTACACATGGTATTATTTATTTTTCTTGGCAAATTCAGAAGAAGAGAGAAGAGCTGAGGATTATCATTACATCTGCTCCTCTTAATGCATAGGTTTGAGTTGATTGCGTGGTTGATGCTAGCGTGGCTTTAAAATCCATGTATCGATGCCGTGCTATTGCATGTGATGAGCAGGCAGTGTTGGTTTTCAGTGCTATGGTTATACTGACCCATGCTGCTTTGTTCCCATTCTGATTGTTGGTCAACTCTGACTAAAAGTAGTCGGTAACTTCCGATGTATCAACATGAGCGTTAATTTTGTTGGTTACCGAAAGCCTGTGGAATTTACGTAAAGTCTTATTCTGTGGATTTAATTTAGTTGATTACTTATTTTAATGACTAAATGAAACAGATGATGGGTTGGCTAAAATGTTGCAGGTTATTGTAGACTATTACTAAAAGAGTGAAATGCTGACGAAATCAACACTGATCATCACCAACCTCAGGAACACAAAGGCCTCGCTACTGCTTGGTGCACCAGCCACTGCACGGTCTCTCTAGTGGAGGCCCTTCTGCCAGCAGTGACGCGAGCAAGTAATTGTAGAACTGCACCATTACTTTCTACTTTTAATCCAGAAATTCCAAAGCTCTTCAACCACAAGTACACGAGCACCGTCCTAGCCGTGGAGAGATGTTATACAAGTACAGATGACTTCCCGACGATGTCTGCTTCTGCCCAGGCTAGGGGCACTTTGAGACCACGTGGAGTGACAGGCTCACGGGCTGAACTCGTGCAAGTCCGATCCAAGTGTCACAGGTAAACATACCGGGTTGACTAGCAGTTGCAGTTACCTGGGTTCCCAACTATGTCAATGCAGTGGTTTGTAACCGTTCGTTGTAATTTTGTTTGCAATTCACCTTAAATTAGCACACTTTTCTTTAGTACGGTTGGCTAGATCAGTCTCTGAGTGCGGAGGAGTGCAACATTCCTTCCCATACAGATGGAACAGGTGGCGTCAAGATTTGTGTTGTGCTGCATTCTAACACACATTTGTGTGATCTACCAACTCTTGCCTCCACAGTACTGGATCACAGGCTTGCGCCACCTCCACCTGGCTGAAGTGCAAAACCAATTGTAATGTGAAATGTTGCATGACAACTCTTATCTCATTGCTCCTGTCCATCTCTTGTCATCGTCATAACCGAGGGTTGATGCCCAAGGACGATGCTCCTCATCTTTCGTGATCTTCAGGCTCTCTCATGGAGAGTCCCATCTAACTGTTCACATTTTGCCACCAACTGATCAGTTCCTCCCTCTTCCCCGTTTCCTTTCCATTTTTCTTTGCAGAGTTATCTTCATCAAATCCCCAGCTGACCCAGGATATTTCCCACATTGCCAACTTTCTCATTATCTGCTCTTACCCGTGGACAAATACAGATAAGGTGAAAATTTAATCACAGATAATTGGATTTTAATCTTGATTTGAAGCTTTCGTGACTGCAGGAATCCATATGCTTTGGTTCTTTCGGTAAAGCCACGTAGGTAGAAAATTTTAATCAAAAAAATAATATATCACAACGTTTCGACTGCAACACAAGCGGTCGTCCTCGGGCAGAAAAAATAATCCTGCAGTGGAACTGCTGAACCAGCACTTGTGTTGAGATCGCAACGTCGTGATATATTATTATTTTTGTTTTATTTTTCTACCTACGTGACTTTACTGAGAGAACCAAAGAATTGGATTTTAGTCACTATTCCCAATGTGTGTGTTGTGTGTCTTGTTTTCCGCTCTGTCTGCATGAGCAGGAGATGCCAACCCCGTGTATTGTGTCCGGTTTCTTCACCAATGCTGCCAAACTGCACCACCGTGAATCTTACAGGTGCAGTTTCTCCACACTGCCTCATGTTTTAATATGACGAAGTGGTCATGTGCCTTATGGGTTATTGAGATTATCACGAAGGTTAGAGAGGTGAGACTTTGATGGTTTGTGTTGAGAAGAGACAAAGAAGGTGTAAGGGAAATGTGCTATGGAGATGCTACCGATGCAGCACAAAAGGAGTAGAGGGTGACCGAGGGGGAGATGGGAGGCTGCGGTGACACGAGACACGACGGTGGATTTGACGAGAAAAGAGGCACGGAATGGAAGTTCACGGAGAAAGGAAATAGAAGCAGCTGACCCCATGCAATAATGGAACGTTTGGCTTAGAATAAGAAAAGTTGGTTGTGTGGTTCAGGGCAATCAGAATGGCTATGTCCTACATGAAGTGATGAGCACTGCTGAGATCCTGGATGAAGAGGGGTATCTACCTGTTGCTCTGAAAGAGTTCACAATGGCCAGAGTCAGAGACACTACGCTGGCACTGTTGAGACCTGAGATTGGATCCTTGGTATTTTCTGGGGTTTTTTCAGGGGTTTGAGTGTACTTGTGTAGAAATTGGCATATGTGTTGCAGGAGGCTAGTGGCTACAAATCCAGCGACCTAAGTTTGATTTCGTGCCATGGCTCGCATCAGTGATGAGTGATATCTGAACCAATTCGAGTCTCCTATATGTAGACTCAGCTCCAAATAAGTACATGCTTCAGTGTGTATTAACATCAGCAAAGGGAGCTAGGCTTGGAACTGGCCCCACCACCCCCTTGTGCACATTGCCAGTCTTAATAGGCACATGCCAGCAGCACTTGCCAGGCATGTGCCAGGCAGCCTGTATAAACTGTGACTCTGTGTTTTTGTTTTGTGTGTGAGAGTACGTATGTGTGTAGTGGTGGGGAGTGGTATTGTAGCGGTTAGCGAGCTGCACTATGAACTTGGTGACCCGAGTTCGGTCCCGCTCATGGCTAGTACCAGTGACGATTATCCGAACCGGTCTTCGGCCTCCTCTATGTCGACTCAACCTGAAATCAGTACCTGGTGCGGTGTGTAAACATAACCACTTGGGAGACCAAGGCGGCCGGGCGTGGTGCTGGCCACCCAGCTCCTAGTATGCCAGCCGGACTTCATGGGTTCTTGCAAACACCACTTGTTCCAAAAGTTTGGTAAAGGCTATATGGGGTGTCTTTGTATGTGTACATGCTTCTGGGTCAGTGTGTTTTGTCAGATAAACTGATCTAACAGTGCTGAGATTCTTCATGCTGTCCCCAGCTTTGACTGTCTCACTGGGTTCATCATGGCCATGTTGGAGACGTGGACAATTTCATGCAAATGTGCGTGTTATATATTTTTTGTTTGTTATTAATGGCAGTAGACGTCTGTTGACTAGTACTCTGTTTTTCCACTTTTTCGTGAAACAGGACGGTAGGAGATGACTTTGAGCCCCACATCCACACCACCTCCGTGCTCAATGCCGAGGAGCCACTGTAGTGGTAATAAACCCGCAATGTTTTTTATTTGTAAACCTGCATTTTTTTCCATATTTTCCGAATTTACCGCGATTGTGCTCTCGCTATCATGTCATGGATCCCCAAGTATTCATTCGTGTCTTACAGAGCAATACAAGCCTTGTTTTAGATCATAGCCCAATGAATATGATGTCACAGAGCTACTTTGTATCCTTTAATTGACCTTTCGTCCACATAGTAAAGGGCAGGACTTGCCCACCCGTTTCTCATATGAGAGTAATATTAGTCGTGCAGAATTACAGTAAATATGATGCATTATTTTGTGCAGTCAATGACAACCGGAATGAGACCATTAACTCACTCGATTTGAGAACCCGCTTTAATCACAGGCAGCTGCCTGGATTCAAACTCAGGTACTCGGTGGTGCCATTTCGGTGCTCTGGCCTCTAAACACCCACATGTTAAATACATAAGCAACCTTTTTAATTACCAACATTCTTTGAACACTTTGCCAAAACAATTGGGATTGTGGAGCTGTGGCACAGTCATAACGTTGCTTTTTCTCATGCCTCTGCTGGCAGAAATAATTCCACAAGAGGATGCTCGTGTGAGAGCCCCTTTACAAAGTATTTAGTCTACTCTTCCACACTGGTAAGATGTTTTACTGCTTGGCAGATAGGCAGGGGAATATAAGATTACTTGACCATTTGTTTCAACTGCTGTGTCAGAGGGTCGAACGAGCAACCTCTCTGTTGCCAGGCCAGCGTGCTAGGCATTGCACCACAGCAGCCCCCTCCAGTATTTAATTCTAAACGAGGGTCACTATCTGCGTGCTTTTGTGCACACGCGTTTAGGTGGTGTTGAACGAGATGGTACAGATGTCTCGCTTCTTCGTGAGGAAAGTGACGGCACTGGAGCCGGCCTGGCTCACGAGACGCGCTCCGCGCTTCTCCTGGCAGAGGCCTCATTGTCGCCACTGCGCTCCGGTGACACTCACCGGGCCACGGTTCATTTGGTTCGTGAAATTGGTGACGAAAACAAACGTCAACAAAGTGATTTTTTTTTATTTCATGCAAAAATAATGGGAGGTCGAAAATCATCAAAAAGGGTGGTGACCGCCTAGCAGTCGTGCGTTTGCCGCTTATTACGAAGGTGCACGGTTAGAATCCAGCGGCTGCTCGGATTTAATACTGCGGGTTTTTTAGCTGTAAACATACACTCAGTCTGCTTCAGAGTAGACATTAAAGATCCCGTGACGTCATTCGCAAGGTTAGGCCATTGTGTGGCGGCATCATGAGCCATGTTATTCTCATGAGAAATTGTGCCTGAATGATTCAATTGGGGATATACATAGCAATCGTAACCCCCTCCTGTGCAAACCTGGCAAGACTCTTCTGAAAAATAGTCGATGTGCTCAATGACGCTTTGCTGGGTAAATCAGCATGATAACCACTGTGACATGAGCCTGTGAACCAGTGGTTTGTAGTTGAGGTTTGGTGGATTTTGGGGAGATGGAGCTATCGTGTTTGCTGGGGGCACGCGCCTGCAGGGTGATGGGATGGTACCTGTAGGATTTGGTACAGCAAGTATGCTTGACATACAGTACGTTGCATATCCGTCCTGATCAATTCACCGGCCACACCCAGTGCAGCATCTTTGCATGTTTTGACTGTCATTGCATATGCATTTTCGGTCACATATCCAAACGTTTCACCGATCTGCCTATACCACACTCCCCAGCAAGTCGGATATGCGACGTAGTACTGAATGACTTAGCTTGAGTGTTATCCTGTGGTTTCTGTGGGCTTTCTCGTGTTCATTTCCACACATATAATATTCAAAGGGGCAGATTGCAAACAAACACATTGAAATGAAATGTTTTCCTGTTTAAACACAAAATAAGTTTGTACAAAATAAGTGAATATCATGTTTAAATACTGCTTGCAATGTATATATTGTAGGAAGATTACTCTTACAAAATGTTTTGTTGCACTATATCCATAACAAAACTCTACTATTAAGAAAACATGTGGTCATCCGTCGTGAAACATTACTGTATGCTCTCAATCAGCAGCCATGATGGTCACTGATCAAGGCTACTTACCACCCTGCACTGTCCTGTGATGCCAGGACCCGTCCCCTGCACACAGCCCATCTCATCGTTCTATTTCTACCATGGACAACTTCCTGTGGCGAGTTTTCTCCCCACTGAGTATATTACAACGTTGCAAGACCCATGCTGCAAATTTACATCTAAAATCCAAGCACATACACTTTCATATGAAGTGTAACCTTCTGGCTATAGACAGGAGCAAATGTTAGGAGTAGATTTAGGGGTAGGGATAGTATGGTTATGAGTATTAGTTATAATAATTGTGCCTTGTATGTATCCAAAGTAAACCATAAGAGAGGGCCAATATAGGTTTGTATTAACTTAAGGCTGATTTGACCTAGGGGAGACCTAGTATAGGTTGACTAATTTAAGGCTGAGTTGACCTAAAGGTGAAAGCAAGTTTCCTAAATTCACGGTGCCTGTCCACCCAGCAGTAAAATAGGTGCACTGCAACGAGTTGATTGGCAATATGCATGTGGTGAGGTAAAGTGTGGGTACTTCCTTTCCAAGACGCCTGGCCATCTTGAAAGATAAGTTATAATCCTCGAGGAGCTCTCCAGAGCTCCCCCAGTTGAGTTCCTTCTGCTGGCAGTAGTGCGAGCAATCAGCTGCATGTTGATATTTCTGAGATGAGCACTTACACTAAAACAATGTTAAGTTAAATGTACTTAATTTCACATTTCAAAAGAAAATTTGTGACCAAAGATGGAATTTGACTCATCGCCAATATTTGTTTTGTGATGCTGGCAGATTCGTATGTGGACGTCTCCGATTCCAAACAGTATTCCTCTTCTGTGAAGATGTGGACGACGGACTTGTCCGAGACCCACATTCTCCACCGAGGACCACACGCGCTGCACACGAGCCGCGTGTCGAGTGAACCCCAGCAGCGACGTCTCGATGTTCCTGCCTGCCCACTGAATGACACCTAGCAGCGCTACAACACTGGATTAGAGTTGCAGTGCACAGTAGTGAAGAGGCGTGTCTATAAACTTCGTAAATGGAGAGACGGTAGCGCCGACATTTTAAGCTGCTTAAAACATGTCTTACTGGTAAATATCAATAAAAGATTATTTGGGTCTTTTGGTAAAGCCACGTAGATAGAAAAAATAACAATAGAATAGCAATTTTGCCGTCTCAAGGGGGATGCGATCGCCCCCATCGCCTCACCCTTGGATAGAACCCGCACGATTGGCGTGATCACAAAGGTGTACAGCATGCGCTGGACATCTTAAAAGTGTTCAGCAGCCAGTCAATGCAGACGAGGGCTCACATGTTTCTCTGCAGCAGGGCTCGGTGCAGCTGCACGTGACCCTTACGTCATTCTGGTTCCTTCAGAGGCTTGTCCACCTGAACCACTTGACAGTGGAGAGACTGAGATGGGGAAGCAGGGAGCATCTGTTTTAGTAAAGGAGATGGTATCCAACACAGTCCCTACATGTGTGTACTGATTGCTACCTTAAAGAAAGTCTCGTGGTTTAAAAATGGAAGATGTTGCTCACGCACAATTCCCTCTTTCTGTTCTATGTGGAAGAGGATGATGACGGCTCAAGATATCTGTTTTTGAAAGATGTTACATCCAGGAGCTCCAGCATTAACAGTATTTAGAACTGCTTTTTGTACTTCTTTCCCGGCACTTATTAAGCATGGTTGGATATGTATGGTGCGAAAGACGTTCAACATACGTCCAGCAACCTGCTGTGTCAGGATATTTCTTCAAACTCAGCCAAAAAAGTCAATAGTGCAGACTGTCAGTTGAGTCGTAACAAATTATTAAGAGTTATGAATGTGGATTGTGATACATTCCAACGTATTTGCATATTTTCAAATAGTATAAATATCCTATGGTTTGCATCTTGATAGCTTTGTGCAACCCCTTAGTGAATTTGACTGATTTTGAATAAGGCAAGTCTTTAAAGGCAACACAATTTTGTACAAAATTGTATTTAATATAAGATCATGTTTTGTGCAGTCCTTGTGGTACAGTACACGAGTTGGGGGAATCCTTGCATGTCTACATGTCTGTGTCAACCATACGTATGCGCATTATCTGGCAATTGCTGCCCACTGAGCAAAAGTTGCAGATCCTGCTGCTGAACCTGGAGCATGCTACTTCAGAAATAGCGCCTTGCCATTGGCCCCACAAAAACAAAGCACCGGCCTGGGTATTTTATGGCATCACATGCTCCCCTCCATTAACTCCTCAAGTGATGAGATAGTTGTGGGGAGAGTAGAGAAGTCTGTACTTGGGCAGTGTGCGTATGACCACCTCTGGTTTGGCAGCCGAGGTCTTGCTCTAAATCAGTCGAGCGACTTTTCATCAGCTGTGTAACGCTATGTAGAAGCTACCTGGCTTGTTGATACATACAAAGCTCCGGGTCTTCTCGGTCACAGTTATGCCCTCTATGCTTGTGAAACGTGTAGCCCTCTTAAAGGAACATCTGCGCTACTTTTAAACATTTAGGATAGCCATACGATCTATTCTGGATTTAACCAGACTGGATTGTGCAAGGAACTCGCAGAACCTTGGAAGATCTGGACACTTCCATCGGTGACATGTAGCCTGCATACATAGCCACTGCATGCCAGCTTCTGTTTGGCCGGATAGGGCTAAACGGGTGTGGCATATACTAGAGAGATGGAATACAGTGGTACAGAAGGATGCGGAGTTGATTGGACTTGCCGATTACTGGTACCAGCGGTGTTAAGATCAGCCACTGTAGGAAGTTCGTGAAGGACGCTGCTGCGGAGTTGGAGGCAGTCGCCCTCCAGCGCCAACTAGCAGAGCGCTATACGGCTAAAACCCAGAAGGTTAACAGTTGTGACCACGATGTATTTTCCCGTCCGTCATCTCAGCCCATGGCACCTGGGTATGTTCTGTAACCTGCCAGCGGATCTTGAACACTTCGTTTGGCCAAGTGCACTTATCATTACACAAGCGCCGTGGTTATGGTCACCGCCATCTAGTGGTGAATGGCGGTAGTGCATTCATAAGTGGCCACGTGACCATCGCTCGAGTCGATGGGCGTGGCCTTTGTTCACCACGCCCCCTTCCTTACGACGTCACGCGTCGCCTAGCAACTAAAGGCACAACAAGTGGCGGCAGCGGTGGCGGAGGCAGCACGAAGTCTTCTCTCCCAGCACGGAGTCGTCTCGCCGCACGGACGTGGTTTTAAGCTCTATCGACATTCGAGACGACAGCCATCCGAGTGGCGGAGCAGATTCGGGTTAGTGATTCGGGTCAATTTGAAGGCGACATCAATTACAAGTAGGTTAAATTTGCGCTACGACTGCGACTTGTCACGTACGAATATACATCTAAATTCTGCTACACCGCTTAACCACGCCATTTGCTATGGCCGGCCGTTAGGGACGCCGCCGTTAAGGCGGGACCGACAGGGTCCGTATGTTGTGTTTTTTGTGTTATGTCTACTCGTGGTTCCGCTACAACGTTTCGTAGTGACTCCAGCGCTTCTTAGCGTTTGGGCGTGAAGAAAGACCACGCCCCCTTTCTTATTACGTCACTCGCGGGTGACGTAATAAGGAAGACCACGCCCCCTTATTACGTTGCGCTCGGGTGTAAAGGTAGGTAACGCCCCTTTACGGCACGCTGCGAGTAAAGTAATGAAGGGGGCGTAGTTGACCACGCCCCTTTTCCTATTACGGCACGCGCGGGTGAAGAAGGGTGCGTGACTAACCACGCCCCCTTGTTACGTCACGCGCGGGTGATGTCACCGCCAAGCAACGAATCGGCACAGTCGCGGCGGCAGCGCGACGTCTCTCAGCCTCTGGCCGCACTCACGCGGGTTTCGCGTCTACCGAGAGTCGAGACGACGGACGTCCGATGCGTGGCGGTGAGCAGATGCGGGTGAGTGCGGTTCGGGTCAAATTTAAGGCGACATCAATTTCAAGTAGGTTCAACTGCGCTCCGCCTCACGACTGCACTATACCACGCGACTATATTAACACGTTGTACACTTCCACCACAACCGCACAACTCTGGACCGCTTTACCACAACACTTGTTATGGCCAGCCCTTGCTAGGAATGCCGGCGCTAAGACTCGACCGACGGTCAACAGTTCGATTATGTCCCTATGTTATGGTCGTGTTTGTGTCACGTTCACTCGTGTGTGTCGCGTTCACTCGTGTGTGTGTGTGTCGCGTTCACGAGTGTGTGTGTCGCGTTCACGAGTGTGAGTGTCGCGTTCACGAGTGTGTGTGTCGCGTTCACGAGTGTGTGTGTCGCGTTCACGAGTGTGAGTGTCGCGTTCACGAGTGTGAGTGTCGCGTTCACGAGTGTGAGTGTCGCGTTCACGAGTGTGAGTGTCGCGTTCACGAGTGTGAGTGTCGCGTTCACGAGTGTGAGTGTCGCGTTCACGAGTGTGAGCGTCGCGTTCACGAGTGTGAGCGTCGCGTTCACGAGTGTGAGCGTCGCGTTCACGAGTGTGAGCGTCGCGTTCACGAGTGTGAGCGTCGCGTTCACGAGTGTGAGCGTCGCGTTCACGAGTGTGAGCGTCGCGTTCACGAGTGTGAGCGTCGCGTTCACGAGTGTGAGCGTCGCGTTCACGAGTGTGAGCGTCGCGTTCACGAGTGTGAGCGTCGCGTTCACGAGTGTGAGCGTCGCGTTCACGAGTGTGAGCGTCGCGTTCACGAGTGTGAGTGTTGTATATGTCGGGTTATGAAAAACTTATAAAAACGATACAAATTAAGTGAAGATTCGAAAAATGCGCAAATCTCTGTAATCTCTGGACTCAAGGATTAAAAAAACATAATTTTGAAAAAAATTTCACCTTCGTGATACTGATTCACATCGCCTGCGTAGTATGCTCTTTTAAATCGTAGGAGGTAATCTCGCGGATCCTCATCCACGCCCTGGGTCATTGATTTTACAGCATTAAACCCCTCAGACAGTGTTGAATATTCTCCAAACTTCCGAATCACTGCCAGGCTCAGTTTGAAATCATTCCTAACCTTGAATGGTAATGACTTTACCCATGGTATAGACTGTTCATGTAAATTTCTTTTCAGCAGACTCGCTTTCTCATCCCTTCTCCTCAGTCCTCTGATCATTGCCTCTGCTTCTACTGTTGCGATGCGAGTGTATATATCTCTGTTCTTATTGTGTGGATCACAATAGGAAATTCATATGAGAGCTTTGTCCATCAATTTCAGAGTTTTACTATCGAATGAGTATTCGGAAAGTTGGTCGTCATCAGAGGAGTCAGCGTCAGACGAGCTGTCACTGCAATTGTGGCACTGCTTAACATAACTCTTGCAGTGTATTTTGCCCCTGTGATGTGACTTGTGTTCTTTAGGTTTCCTATATTGGTCTCGTGACTCGTGCCTGTCGTGATGTCTGTGTCTGTCACCTGTGGTGCGGATTGTTTTGTGTTGGTGGTTTTTGCGTAGCCCGCGTCTCTCTGGAGAGGTGTCCCTTTGATCTGTGCTGTGTTGGGCATGTTTGAGTGGTGTGCGTTTTTCTAGAGAGCTGTCTCTGCTTTCCTGGTCGTGTTGCCAAGTTTCCGCCCTTTTTGCCTCTGCTCTTAGTGCAGCATATTCTGGCAACTTTCTTTTAAGATTTTGTCTCCCTCTGACTTCGGGGTTGTCGGTCTCCCTTTTTGCCTGCTGCATCTGTATTTCTCCATCCCTTCTCTCGCGTTGCGAGGGGGTTTGTTTGTTAAAGTTATTTTGATTGATAACCATACTTTCTGTGCGATTTGTCCCTGGACTATGTCCTCAAGAATGTGGTAGACTGCTACCTTCATATTTGTTCTGTGAATCAACGTCTGAGTTTCGCTGGTGTCGCGAGCACTGATTCCTTCATATTTACGAGGGTGTGAGGACATTTTACCTCTTCGATTAGAGACGGTTTCTCGCCTGTTTCCTTTCCGAAATTTTCCTCATTCCACAATCTCTGCCTGTCTGCCTGTGTGAGAAGGCATGAGTCCTGTCCTGCTTTTTCTGAAGTTTTTACATCGCGTTCGCCTTCGTCACATTTTATCCAGTCAAGTAGTTCCTCTCGACATGTCGTAGTGTCATCGATACAGCTCCCCTCCCATGTGTTTTTCTGCCTTGTCTGTTCTGTAGCAGACCAGCCTGTGTTTTAATACGAGTTCCCAGTATTCCGCAATCCATTCAAAAATTCCTATTAATCCTAGCATCTCATTTGTGGCAGAAGCTACTCTGGCATTCCACTTCAGAGCGCATATAAAACAATTGTATCACAGAATGTAGTCGGTTTGACTCGAGCTACTCTGGTATTCCGCTCCAGATTGCGTATATCTAACACAATTTTATAACAGGATGCAATCGGTTCGATATGAGATTATCTTAATCCCACTGTATTCGTTATACTCTGCTACTCTGGAATTTCGCCTCGGAGAGCATTTTAGTTTTTAGTTTTACGCCCGTTTACAATCACAGGGCAATGTTGAATCACAATACTCTGGTTAACACAACAGTGATTTGTTCCTTGGCTTGCACAAGTCCAAAAAGTTATAGAAAGTGGGGGGTAAATAGTTGATCTAAAAGGTTTCCGAAAATTGTCGACCCCCACCCCCTCAAAAAATATCTTTACCCCCACGTAGGTATATATACCTACACATCCTACATACAACAGAGGAAGTAGTATCTATTGACTCTGTAGCTGTATCGACTGACTGTACAGTAGTATCTACTGAGCCAGTAGTAGCCACTGACTGTGTAGTAGTATTTACTGACTAATAACTACTGACCATAGTAGTATTGACTGGGCCTACAGTAGTATCTACCGACTCTATAGTAGTAATGACTAACTGTATAGTAGTATCTGCTGACTCTAGTAGCTAGTCACCGTAGTAGTATGTACTGACTGTATAGTAGTATATACTGGCTGCAGCAGTATTGACTGACTAGTGGTATATACTAAATGTTTTAGTATCTACTAACTCAATATAGCATGATCTAGCAACTCGATAGCAGTATCTACTATCACTACAGCAGTGCATACCGACTGAGGTGGTACCTGTTATCACTACAGCAGTGCATACTGACAGTGGTGGCACCTGCTATGACTACAGCAGTGCATACCGACTTTGGTGGTACCTGCTATGATTACAGCAGTGCATACTGACTGGTGGTACCTGCTATGATTACAGCAGTGCATATTGTGGTGGTACCTGCTATGATTACAGCAGTGCATACCGACTGTGGTGGTACCTGGTTTCACTACAGCAGTGCATACCGACTGTGGTGTTACCTGCTATGATGACAGCAGTACATACTGTGGTGGTGGTGGTACCTGCTCTGATGAGAGCAGTACATACTGTGGTGGTGGTACCTGCCATGATTGAAGCAGTGCATACTGACTGTACTCATCACCCACCACTCACCACTCACCCTCACCACTAACCCTCACCACTCACCCTCACCCTTACTACTCACCACTCACCCTCACCACTCATTCTCACCACTCACCCTCACCACTCACGCTCACCACTCACCCTCACCACTCTCCCTCACCACTGACCCTCACCACCACCACTCACCCTATTCCCGTTTTAAAAACGTGCTTGCATGTCGCCAAGTATGCTTAACATTTCGAACAGACACACACATTCACAAATGTAGCTTTTTACATTTAACATACAAAACGTCAGCATGTACTGCTGTCATCATAGCAGGTACCACCACCACAGTCAGGGTGAGTGGTGAGTGGTGAGGGTGAGTGGTGAGGGTGAGTGGTGAGAGTGAGTGGTGAGAGTGAGTGGTTAATTGGTTAGGGTGACTGGTTAGGGTGAGTGGTGGTGGTGAGTGGTGAGCCTGAGTAGTGAGTAGTGAGGGTGAGTAGTGAGTGGCGAGGGTGAGTGGTGAGGGTGAGTGGTGAGGGTGAGTGGTGAGGGTGAGTGGTGAGAGTGAGTGGTGAGAGTGAGTGGTTAATTGGTTAGGGTGACTGGTTAGGGTGAGTGGTGGTGGTGAGTGGTGAGCCTGAGTAGTGAGTAGTGAGGGTGAGTGGTTAGGGTGAGTGGTTAGGGTGAGTGGTGAGAGTGAGTGGCGAGGGTGAGTGGCGAGGGTGAGTGGTGAGTGGTGAGCGTGAGTGGTGAGAGTGAGTGGTTAATTGGTTAGGGTGAGTGGTTAGGGTGAGTGGTGAGGGTGAGTGGTGAGTGGTGAGCGTGAGTGGTGAGAGTGAGCGGTGAGAGTGAGTGGTGAGCGTGAGTAGTGAGTGGTGATGGTGAGTGATGAGCGTGAGGGTGAGTGGTGAGTGGTGAGGGTGAGCGTGAGTGGTGAGCATGAGTGGTGAGCATAAGTGGTGAGTGGTGAGCATGAGTGGTGAGGGGTGAGCGTGAGGGGTGAGTGGTGAGGGTGAGTGGTGAGCAATGAGGGTGAGTGGTGGTGGTGAGGGTGAGTGGTGAGGGTGAGTGGTGGGTGAGTGAGTGAGAGTGAGGGGTGAGTGGTGAGGGTGAGTGGTGAGGGTGAGTGGTGAGGGTGAGGGTGAGTGGTGAGGGTGAGTGAGTGGTGAGCGGTAAGGGTGAGTGAGTGGTGAGCGGTAAGGGTGAGTGGTGATGGTGAGTGGTGAGTGAGTGGTAAGGGTGAGTGGTGAGTGAGTGGTAAGGGTGAGTGGTGAGGGTGAGTGGTGAGGGTGAGTGGTGAGGGTGAATGATGAGCGGTGAGTGGTGAGTGGTGACGGTGAGGGTGAGGCGTGAGTGGCGAGGGTGAGTGGCGAGGGTGAGTGGCGAGTGGTGAGGGTGAGTGTGAGTGGTGAGGGGTGAGTGAGTGGTGAGGGTGAGTGGTGAGCAGTGAGGGGTGATGGTGAGTGGTGAGGGTGAGTGGTGACGGTGAGTGGTGAGTGGTGAGCGGTGAGGGTGAGTGGTGACGGTGAGTGGTGACGGTGAGTGGTGAGGGTGAGTGGTGAGCAGTGAGGGTGAGTGGTGACGGTGAGTGGTGAGGGTGAGTGGTGAGAGTGGTGAGGGTGAGTGGTGAGGGTGAGTGAGTGGTGAGGGGTGAGGCGTGAGTGTGAGTGGTTAAGGTGGGGCGTGAGTGGTGGTAGGGAGGGGTGAGTGGTGTGTGTGAGTGGTGAGCGGGAGTGGCGAGTGGTGAGCGGTGAGCGGTGTGGGGTGAGAGTGGTGTGAGTGGTGAGGGTGAGTGTGAGTGGTGAGGGGTGAGGCGTGAGTGGTGGTAGGGAGTGGTGAGTGGTGAGTGGTGAGGAGTGAGTGGTGAGCGGTGAGGGTGAGTGGTGATGGTGAGGGTGAGTGGTGATGGTGAGTGGTGAGCGGTGAGGGTGAGTGGTGATGGTGAGTGGTGAGCGGTGAGGGGTGAGTGGTGAGTGAGGGGTGAGGAGTGAGTGGTGAGGGTGAGTGGTGAGTGTGCGTGGTGAGTGGTGAGGGTGAGTGGTGTGAGTGGTGAGCGGTGAGGGAGTGGTGAGAGTGAATGATGAGCGGTGAGGGGTGAGGGTGAGTGGTGAAGGTGAGGGTGAGTGGTAAGGGTGAGGCTTGAGTGGTAGGGGTGAGTGTGAGTGGTGAGGGTGAGTGAGCGGTGAGGGTGAGTGTGAGTGGTGAGGGGTGGGTGAGTGGTGAGCAGTGAGGGGTGATGGTGAGTGGTGAGGGTGAGTGGTGACGGTGAGTGGTGAGTGGTGAGCGGTGAGTGGTGAGCGGTGAGGGAGTGGTGAGGTTGAGTGGTTAGGGTGAATAATGAGTGGTGAGGGTGAGCGGTGAGGGTGAGGGTGAGGCGTGAGTGGTGAGGGTGAGTGGTGAGAGTGGTGAGGGTGAGTGGTGAGGGTTGAGTGGTGAGGGTGAGTGGTGAGGGTGAGTGAGTGGTGAGGGTGAGTGATGAGCGGTTAGGGGAGATGGTGAGTGGTGAGGGGTGAGGGGTGAGTGGTGAGGGGTGAGTGTGAGGTGAGAGTGGTGAGTGGTGAGTGGTGAGCGGTGAGCGGTGAGGGGTGAGCGTGAGGGGTGAGGTTGAGTGGTGAGAGTGAGTGTGCGTGGTGAGTGGTGAGCGTGAGGGTGAGTGGTGAGAGTGAGTGTGTGTGGTGAGTGGTGAGAGTGAGTGTGCGTGGTGAGCGGTGAGTGGTGAGGGTGAGTGGTGAGGGAGTGGTGAGGGGGAGTGGTGAGAGTGAGTGTGCGTGGTGAGTGGTGAGCGTGAGGCGTGAGGGGGAGTGGTGAGCGGTGAGGGAGTGGTGAGGTTGAGTGGTGAGGGGGAATGATGAGCGGTGAGTGGTGAGTGGTGACGGTGAGGGTGAGTGGTGAGTGGTTAGAGTGGTGAGTGGTGAGGGTGAGTGGTGAGGGTGAATGATGAGCGGTGAGTGGTGACGGTGAGGGGTGAGTGGTGAGGGTGAGTGGTGAGGGTGAGTGGTGAGGGTGAGTGGTGAGGGTGAGTGGTGAGGGTGAGTGGTGAGGGTGAGTGGTGAGGGTGAGTGTGAGTGGTGAGAGGTGAGTGAGTGGTGAGGGTGAGTGGTGAGCGGTGAGGGGTGATGGTGAGTGTGCGTGGTGAGGGGTGAGTGTGAGGGGTGAGTCGTGAGTGAGTGGTGAGGGTGAGTGAGTGATGAGCGGTTAGGGGTGCGGGTGAGAGGTGAGTGAGTGGTGTGGGTGAGTGGTGAGCGGTGAGGGTGAGTGGTGAGGGTGAGTGGTGAGAGTGGTGAGAGTAGTGAGGGTGAGTGTGAGTGGTGAGGGTGCGTGGTGAGTGGTGAGTGGTGAGGGTGAGTGGTGTGAGTGGTGAGCGGTGAGGGAGTGGTGAGGTTGAGTGGTTAGGGTGAATGATGAGTGGTGAGGGTGAGGTGTGAGGGTGAGGCGTGAGTGGTGAGGGTGAGTGGTGAGAGTGGTGAGGGTGAGTGGTGAGTGGTGAGTGGTGAGGGGTGAGTGGTGAGTGGTGAGGGTGAGTGGTGAGGGTGAGTGGTTAGAGTGGTGAGGGTGAGTGGTGAGGGTGAGTGGTGAGGGGTGAGTGGTGAGGGTGAGTGAGTGGTGAGGGTGAGTGAGTGGTGAGGGTGAGTGATGAGCGGTTAGGGGAGATGGTGAGGGGTGAGGGGTGAGTGGTGAGGGGTGAGTGTGAGGCGTGAGTGGTGAGAGTGGTGAGTGGTGAGTGGTGAGCGGTGAGGGGTGAGCGTGAGGGGTGAGGTTGAGTGGTGAGAGTGAGTGTGCGTGGTGAGCGGTGAGTGGTGAGGGTGAGTGGTGAGGGAGTGGTGAGGGGGAGTGGTGAGTGTGCGTGGTGAGTGGTGAGCGTGAGGCGTGAGGGGGAGTGGTGAGCGGTGAGGGAGTGGTGAGGTTGAGTGGTGAGGGGGAATGATGAGCGGTGAGTGGTGACGGTGAGTGGTGAGGGTGAGGCGTGAGTGGTGAGGGTGAGTGGTGAGTGGTTAGAGTGGTGAGTGGTGAGGGTGAGTGGTGAGGGTGAATGATGAGCGGTGAGTGGTGACGGTGAGGGGTGAGTGGTGAGGGTGAGTGGTGAGCGGTGAGGGGTGATGGTGAGTGTGCGTGGTGAGGGGTGAGTGTGAGGGGTGAGTGGTGAGTGAGTGGTGAGGGTGAGTGCGTGATGAGCGGTTAGGGGTGCGGGTGAGTGGTGAGTGAGTGGTGTGGGTGAGTGGTGAGCGATGAGGGTGAGTGGTGACGGTGAGAATGGTGAGGGTGAGTGGTGAGAGTGGTGAGAGTAGTGAGGGTGAGTGTGAGTGGTGAGGGGTTAGTGTGAGTGGTTAGGGTGAGGCGTGAGTGGTGGTAGGGAGTGGTGAGTGGTGAGGGGTGAGTGGTGAGTGGGAGTGGTGAGCGGCAGTGGCAAGTGGTGACGGTGAGTGGTGAGTGGTGAGCGTGAGTGGTGAGGGTGAGGCATGAGTGGTAGGGGTGAGGGTGAGTGGGGAGTGGTGAGTGAGTGGTGAGGGTGGGTGGTGATGGTGAGTGGTGATGGTGAGCGGTGAGTGGTGAGGGTGAGTGGTGAGGGTGGGTGGTGAGTGGTGATTGGTGAGGCGTGAGTGGTGAGGGTGTGAGTGGTGAGGGTGTGAGTGGTGAGGGTGTGAGTGGTGAGGGTGTGAGTGGTGAGGGTGTGAGTGGTGAGGGTGTGAGTGGTGAGGGTGTGAGTGGTGAGGGTGTGAGTGGTGAGGCTGTGAGTGGTGAGCAGTGAGCGGTGATGGTGAAGAGTGAGTGGTGATGGTGAGGGTGAGCAGTGAGGGTGAGTGGGGATGGTGAGTGGTTATGGTGAGCGGTGATGGAGAGGGTGAGTGGTGATTGGTGAGGCGTGAGTGGTGAGGGTGAGTGGTGAAAGTGGTGAGTGGTGAGGGTGCGAGTGGTGAGGGTGTGAGGGTGAGTGGTGAGTGTGAGTGGTGAGGGTGAGTGGTGGTGGTGAGTGTTGAGGGGTGAGGGTGAGTTGGGAGGGTGAGGGGTGAGGGTGAGTGGGGAAGGGTGAGTGGTGAGGGGTGAGTGGTGAGTGTGAGTGGTGAGGGTGAGGCGTGAGTGGTGAGAGTGGTGAGCGGTGAGTGGTGAGCGTGAGGGGTGAGGTTGAGTGAGTGTGACTGGTGAGTGGTGAGCGTGAGGGGTGATGGTGAGTGGTGAGAGTGAGTGTGTGTGGTGAGTGGTGAGCGGTGAGGGTGAGCGGTAAGGGTGAGCAGTGAGGGTGAGTGGTGATGGTGAGTGGTGATGGTGAGCGGTGATGGTGAGCGGTGAGTGGTGAGCGGTGAGGATGAGTGGAGAGGGTGAGTGGTGATTGGTGAGTGGTGGTGGTGAGGGTGAGTGGTGAGGGTGTGAGTGGTGAGGGTGTGAGTGGTGAGGGTGTGAGTGGTGAGGTTGTGAGTGGTGAGTGTGAGTGGTGAGGGGTGGTGGTGAGTGAGGGGTGGTGGTGAGTGAGGGGTGGGGGTGAGTGGGGAGAGTGAGGGGTGGGGGTGAGTGGGGAGGGTGAGTGGGGAGGGTGAGTGGTGAGGGGTGAGTGGTGAGTGTGAGTGGTGAGGGTGAGGCGAGAGTGGTGAGTGGTGAGCGGTGAGTGGTGAGCGTGAGGGGTGAGGTTGAGTGGTGAGAGTGAGTGTGCGTGGTGGATGGTGAACGTGAGGGGTGAGGGTGAGTGGTGAGAGTGAGTGTGCGTGGTGAGCGGTGATTGGTGAGTGGTGAGGGGGAGTGGTGAGGGTGACTGATGAGCGGTGAGGGGTGAGTGTGAGTGGTGATGGTGAGTGGTGAGTGAACGATGAGTGGTGAGTGAGCATGAGTGGTGAGGGTGAGGGAGAGTGGTGAGAGTGAGTGGTGAGGGTGAGCCTGAGTGGTGAGTGTGAGTGGTGAGCGTGAGGGGTGAGTGGTGAGAGTGAGTGTGCATGTTGAGTGGTGAGCATGAGGCGTGAGGGTGAGTGGTGGTGAGTGGTGAGCGGTGAGGGAGTGGTGACGGTGAGTAGTGAGGGTGAGTGGTGAGGGTGAGTGGTTAGAGTGGTTAGAGTGGTTAGAGTGGTTAGAGTGGTGAGTGGTGAGGGGTGAGGGTGAGTGGTGAGGGTGAGGTGTGAGTGGTGAGGGTGAGTGGTGAGGGTGAGTGATGAGGGTGAGTGTTGAGGGTGAGGGTGAGTGGTGAGGGTGAGGGTGAGTGTTGAGGGTGAGTGAGTGGTGAGTGGTGAGTGTTGAGGGTGAGTGTGAGTGGTGAGGGGTGGGTGAGTGGTGAGGGTGAGTGGTGAGCGGTGAGGGGTGATGGTGAGTGGTGAGTGAGTGGTGAGGGTGAGTGAGTGGTGATGGTGAGTGAGTGGTGAGGGTGAGTGATGAGCGGTGAGGGGTGAGGGTGAGTGGTGAGTGAGTGGTGTGGGTGAGTGGTGAACGGTCAGGGTGAGTGGTGAGGGTGAGTGGTGAGCGGTGAGTGGTGAGGGTGAGTGATGAGAGTGTTGAGAGTAGTGAGGGTGAGTGTGAGTGGTGAGGGGTGAGTGTGAGTGGTTAGGGTGAGGCGTGAGTGGTGGTAGGGAGTGGTGAGGGGTGAGTGGTGAGTGGTGAGGGTGAGGGGTGAGGGTGAGTGGTGAGGAGTGAGTGGTGATGGTGAGTGGGAGTGGCGAGTGATGAGCGATGAGCGGTGTGGGGTGAGAGTGGTGTGAGTGAGGGTGAGTGTGAGTGGTGAGGGGTGAGTGGTTAGTGTGAGTGATTAGGGTGAGGCGTGAGTGGTTGTAGGGAGTGGTGAGTGGTGAGGAGGGCGTGGTGAGTGTGAATGGTGAGCGGTGAGGGTGAGTGGTGAGGGTGAATGGTGAGGGTGATGGTGAGGAGTGAGTGGTGATGGTGAGTGGTGAGCGGTGATGGTGAGTAGTGTGGGTGAGTGGTGAGCGGTGAGTGGTGAGTGGGAGTGGTGAGCGGCAGTGGCGAGTGGTGACTGGTGAGGGGTGACGGTGAGTGGTGAGTGGTGAGCGTGAGTGGTAAGGGTGAGGCTTGAGTGGTAGGGGTGAGTGTGAGTGGTGAGGGTGAGTGAGCGGTGAGGGGTGGTGGTGCGTGGTGAGGGTGAGTGGTGAGGGTGAGTGTGAGTGGTTAGCGTGAGGCGTGAGTGGTGGTGGGGAGTGGTGAGTGGTGAGGGGTGAGTGGTGAGTGTGAGTGGTGAGGGTGAGGCGTGAGTGGTGAGCGGTGAGGGTGAGGGGTGAAGGTGAGTGGTGAGTGGTGAGGGGTGAGTGGTGAGTGGTTAGGGTGAGGCGTGAGTGGTGAGGGATGAGTGGTGGGGGTGAGTGGTGAGTAGTGAATGTGAGTGGTGAGGGTGAGTGGTGGTGGTGGGGGTGAGTGGTGGTGGTGAGGGTGAGTGGTGGTGGTGAGGGGTATATATTTTTGCCTTTGATGAGAGCAGTACATACTGTGGTGGTGGTACCTGCTATTTTGACAGCAGTACATGCTGACGTTATATATGTTAAATGCAAAAGCTAAATTTGTGAATGTGTGTGTCTGTTCGAAATGTTAAGCATACAGTTCTTGGTGATATGCAGTTTCTAAAACGGGAATAGGGCGATTCTAAAGTAATCTACAACCTTCGATGATTTCTTTGCGCGATTCAAAGAATTGATTCATGGCGCGCTCGGGTTAAATTTTTATTACAGAGTTTTATTTTCATTGGTATGTTATGTTTTAAAGTTATCAGAAGATTTTAAATGTATTTTTGCCCAAGGCAGCGCTGGGTATATCGAGTTTATAGCACAAAGTCTTCGCCTGACAAGTGTGGGGTGTCGAGGCCTAGTACCGTGCAGAGCCTCCGGCCTTGCCTAGATTGCCCAGCCGGCCGAGGCTGGGTGCTAGGCCGTCCCCCCCCTCCCCCCCGCGCTAGAATAATACTGTCCAATCGCTATAATTGTATTATCTACCGACCCTATAATAGTAATTGCACACATTGGGGTGGGAGAGAAGACGTGAAACTTTGATGAGTTTACCTCAGCGTCGCGTGTACATTTTTGTGCATTTGGAATGGGAATGAGCAATGGCGTCCGCCCTGCATCGATGGCGTGCTGCCCGTTGCCAGGGGCAACCGCCCGTTGCCAGGGGCAACCCTCGGTCGGCGTCTCGCGCATGCGCAACGGCGTGCTTCGTCGCGCGCTGGTCAGAACACTTAAATAAATAAATAAGGAGAAATCACACTAAATCGATAATCGGACCGCTTTAAAGTTTAGGAACGAAAAAACGGAAATGCCTATTCCCACCGCAGGGCTCGGGGCATGCCTCCCGGCTAAATTTTCTCTCGGCGAACCCCACGGTCCGAGAGCCAAATCCCCCGCAAGCGAGCGTACGCAGACAGACAAACGGACAGACAGACAAAAAAATTATTATATAGGTTAGATATCTTAGTGTGTTATGTTAGGTCTCCAAATTCATATCTCAACGCAGGATACAATTCTTATAAATAAGATGTTATGCATGAACTTAGGAACAAAAACATAACACTCTAATATGTGAACTCTCATGCTTGGAATTTTTAACGCAGTAATCCTGGAGATGTTCTCCTTATTGATCCGTGCAATTAACCCTCAGTGATTACGTTGTCAAACTGGGTAATCAGAACAATCAATTAATTCCACGGAGTAACGCGAGCATATCCGGCGACAGGTAGAGTCTTTAAAACAGGTATGCAATGATATTCATACGAAAGGCAATAAAAGCAAATTACTATACCCCAAAGGCAAAAGTATATGTCAATAGATTCATAGGCAAGATTTTATATATATATGTTTAACGAAATGTCTTGGAACAATGGTGTACGAAGGCGTGCGTGTGCCCTCTTACGGAAGATTATTATCTCTAGCTAAGCTTTAATTAATTCGTGGACAAGGTTCCATGACAAAGAAACAGGTTTAAAACGATATTCTCTCTTCATGAGCGTGTAGATTCGTGATGAAGGTGACGAAGGTTTCAAGGGTTTAGTTCGTCTCGATGAATCTATTGGTAATTAATGCGATTTAGAAGTAAAATAATAAAAACGACTAATGCACTTAGAAACGACCTATTCTTATCACTCGATGAGCCACGATGCCTTCACAGCCAGCTGATAGTTCATGCACTTTTATGATTAGTCTTCTTATGATTGGCTAGGGTTGGTTCCATTGTGTGGGTGAGGTAGCTTGTCTCTTTGATAAATTATCGTGTGAGTCTGGGGATGTAGATGTGTGCGTGTGTGATTTTGATTCCTTGGGTCAATTCTTTATATTAATCAGACGCCGGGCGCGTCGTGGGTTTGTGAGTGTGGGGGGGGTGGGATACGAACGGCTTGGAGTTTTCCTCTCGCTCGGGCGTGGCTGCAGTGAGCCGCCAGTTTTCTCTCTCCAGTGCTAGATGAGCGGCATCGGCACGATGTTGTGCTTGAAGAGTATCGGTCGTTCGTAGCGCTTGGTGGTGCCCGGTGGCCCCCGGTGGTTCCCGGTGACCTCCGGTGGTGCCCGGTGGCCCTGGTGGTGCCCGGCGGCGCTTGGCGGTGCTCGTTCGCTCGTGTGCTGGTGGCTGACACCTGTGCTCTGGGCACTGGGCGATGCGGCTGTGCGCGCGCTCCGGCTCCGGGTTATCTGGCGATGAACGATGCTCTCGTTCATTGCTTGATCGATGTTGGGCACTTTCCGCTATTTCACGAGAGTAATAGCTGGAATTTTCGCCAGCTTTACTCGCACGGCAGCGGCTCGGTGGAGCGATACTTCTTCTGTTGGCGCTTCTCCTGTGTTGGTGGTGATGATCTCCTGTGTCGGTGGTGATGGTCTCCTGCGTCGGTGGTGATGATGATCTCACGGCGCTTTTGCTGCGCGCTCACTTTCAAAAGTTGTGAATTGTATTCGCACACCTCTTAAACAGCTGTGAAAGCTTAGGACATTACCACTTGTCGCAATCCTTGACTTTGCGAATGTATCAACACATCAGCGTAAATGTAGCATAACACTTTCAGTGATACTCTTGTCGGCTCATGCCGAACCCAGCTGTAGTAAGACTGACAATTTGTGAATCGTGTTCGTACTTCGAATTGTATAATCCCTCCCCTCTCTTTCTTCACAAAAGGCCTGACTTTGATGTCGCTTGCTGTGGGGAGGGGGAGTGGTATGTGTGTCCGTGTGTTCCATTTTATTGGGGGTGATAATTGGCTTCCTCGGGTTCTCTCGCCAACAAAGGAATTTGCTCCAGATAGCCCCCACTCGTGCCTCTCCTCAGCCTCTAATGATTAACTTGGAAGGAGGGGGATTTCTCCGTCTCCGGCGGTGGGTGTGACTCTTTGTCTTACACAAACTTCCAATTTTTTCCATTTTCTGTTTGGAAGTTAAAATGAGACTCACTTTACTTCTTATAACATTACTTGTAATTTTGATTGTAAGTGATTCAAGGTATGTTGTTGTTTTTATGGGGAGATGTTCTTTGCTTGTGTATGCAAATCTTGCTATCCGTGCTGCGGGAAGACAAAGGCGGTTGGGAGGCTCTTTCCCTATGGAGTACATTCTATCTTGGTTAGTTATGACTGACTTATTTCACCTTTCATTCTTCTAGATGACTATTTGCCTATTACTCATAATTATTATTTGGTTTGTGTTTATTCAAGATTTGTGATTTAGCATTATTATTCCCACGTATATTCATAGGGTTTTACTAACCTTCGTTCCACTGCCTGTATCCTGGGTTTGTGCTGTTTGTTCTCGAGTTATTATTATTATCTGATATCCCGAGGCAAGGGAATTCATTTTGGCTTGGGTCGCGTAGATAAAGATAAAAATAAATGATATTTATATAAAAAAATGAATGGGAAATAATAGTAACTGATGTAGATTTTAGCCTGGTTTTTGTTTACTTGGAGTGAGTGTGAGGCGTACTGCGATAATGTTCACTTAATCTTCGTCGCTAAGTTTGGATTTTCGTTATTGGAAGAACCATGAAAAAGTTAACTACAACGAAACTCCTGTGTTCTCTTTCGTCCGGGGGGGGGGGGGCGTGTGTTTTCTTTTTTATGACTGACCCCTTTCCGTTGGTGGGAGGGAGGGGTGTCACCTTTGTCTCTCCTTTGTATGGGGGGGGGGGGTCCTTTCATTATTTTGTATGGTTCATATCCGGCTTCCTGTCGCGAGCGTTTCACGGCAGCTGATCGCAAGGGGGGGGGGGGGGTTCCGTTGTTTGCGCTCCCAAGTGACCTCGCAATTTATTGTATGAAGAAAATGTATTGGCAGAATTATTCTTAATATTAATTTTGGAAAAAGAGTCACATTTACAACAGTCCGCCCTTTTAAAAATGATCAGTGGTCAACTTGGCCACTGGCTATTTTTAAACAAAATAAATTCCCTTTTTTCCATTATGAACTCATCAACCGCTCTCGTGTTTCGGCTGCTATTTCCTTACAACGCGCGCATACGTATCACAACTTAGCATGGTTACATTTGAAATAAGCAAAGAAAAAAAAGTTAAACATCGAGGCAACACGTTACATCGGTTCTTATCCATCATAGCTACTGTGAATTTTTTTTTTTAGTTCCTGGGAAACGCTAGGTAGCGGTTTCGAACGCACTTATGCGTTGTCTTCCTCATGTTACCTCCTTGCTACATTTTTACCAAGTTATGAGTGTTTATTTTGCCACTTTTGGTTTTATTTTGACATGCTGCTTTCCACGTAATTTCCTTCAGACTTGGTTCGTTTATGGCATTTTCAAAATCATTTACAATATTTTCATGGCCAGATATTTTAGAGCAACCATTTACCCTTTTATGCAACATCACAACATTATCAACCTGGTTCATAATTTTTATGGCTTTGATCATTCGATCACGGTTTGCTGGTTCGTTTTTGTAACTTCTCATGTCACTCTCTCCTGCTGTGAGGCTGTGTGGTGTGAAGTCGTGTTGCACATAACCAGAATCCGCACACACCACCAATTTTTGTGCTTCGTTGTCGGTGGCAATTGCCCTCTCTGCAACAATATGCGCATTTGTCGATTCAGTGAGTCGATTCAATTCCGTGCCCCATGGTGTCTCCCTTTTTGTTCTTTTGAGTGTGCTGGATTTCAACACAATTCCCGATACGTCATGGATCTTCATCTCTATTTCAGCATTCTGATCTACATCCATCCTTAATGTGTCAATGCACAATTTTTCATTCAAAGGCTGACGCCCGCATTCCTCAGGGTGTGTCTCCGTGTCCCGATCCCCTGCACCCTTCGGAGTACAATCGTGCGATTTTATGACACCCCAGGTGGCTTTTCCCATTACCTGGCGATCCGGTTTTTCTCTTCCTCCCTGTTGTTTATTATCATCTCCTGTCGGATCGCACCTCAATGCAGTTATGTTTTTACGTTCGATAGGTGTCTCTTACAGGAGCGATGCTTGCGTTCTCTACTACATTATCCGAATTGGTACTCGACGCATTTTAGTGTTTCTCGATCGTGGTTATCCTTCTGGTTTGCCTTGCAACTAGCAGCCTGCTTACATTTTTCAATGGGGCTGTGATTTTGCTTTAATTCAGCGGGTGGTGTGCTTTCTGGCAGCTCATGCTCAATGTGGGCGATTCATCACGTGTTTGTGCCGCATTTTGTATCTCAGTTAAGCCCATTTGTTTTTCCGTATTACCTGTTTCTCTATTCCCTCCTGGTATAGCCGGTGGGGGAATCGGTCGGAAATTGGCAGATTGTGTTTGACCTCCCATGTGCCGTCGCATTGGGTACTGATATGATTCTGCATTTGACCTCCACATCCTGCGATTCTCGTAAATACTTGGCTTTGGGCGCCTCCAATTTGTGTGCCAACCTCCCGCTGGATTGTTATCTTGCTATCTGTGTGTGTAATTATGTTCGTAGCTCGTGGGTGCTTGCTCCTCTTTGCATGGATTGGCTCGTATTTGGAGTGCAATGGCTGCTTGTGTGATTTTTATTTCTCTCTGAGAGGATGGGTTCGTTATCCCTCTCCCTGTGTGTTGGGTCCGAATTATGGCTCTTAGTTTTGTGTGGCCATGCCATGTAAGCTTTATTCTTTATGCGGTGTAAGGAGGCTGTCTCTGGGTCCAAAACCATTCCCACAATTTCTGTAATCTCTGGACTCAAGGATTAAAAAAACAATATTTTGAACATTTTGTCACCTTCGTGATACTGATTCACATCGCCTGCATAGTATGCTCTTTTAAATCGTAGGAGGTAATCTCGCGGATCCTCGTCCACGCCCTGGGTCATTGATTTTACAGCATTAAACCCCTCAAACAGTTTCGATTTAAAGCTTTCGTGACTGCAGGGATTCATCTTCTTGGTTCTTTCGGTAAAGTCACGTAGAAGGGAAGTAATAAAATAATAAAAAGAAAACATAATATAACAATTCTCACGACGTTTCGGCCACAACGCAAGCAGCCGTCCTCAGGCGAAGAATGAGACATTATCAAGCTAGGAGCTTATATAGGTGTAGCGAGGAGGAGCGCCTTAACAAAAGAATGTGCATATGAAGAGGAATTTAGCATACCAATGGGCAATGCGTAGGAGGTGGGCGGAGGGGTTTCAAAGTCCCATTATGCCCATGCATTATGCAGGATCAACAGCACCACGGGGGGGCGCAAGGAACAGCGTTAATAAAGGAAAGGAATGTTAATGATATGTAGCTGCATTTACCAAACAACCATGTAGAAAACCAAAGTAAAAAACTACATAAAAAACTAAAATATAAACTGATACTTACTATACTCTACAATAAGCTGAGTTACTAACAACAAATAATAAATTACAATTCTACGTCGTAAGAAGTATATAATATACTTCCATCTAAACTTTATTCTCTTAGCATATACAGTACTATATACTGCCATAGATAAACCCAACATTAAATTATATACTGTATTGCTGTAAACCACCCTATACTTTATACATTTTAATATAACACTATGTATTATTCAACTCACCCTAATGTGTATCGAAATGGTTTATTACGTCCTTCCAATGATTGCTAAGCCTGAATCCATCTTCTCGGTTAAAATTGTCTCTGTGTTTGTATATGTGGATCGCCTCATGAACGAATCTCTCATGATAGCCAGATGGCTTGCAGAGAACCTCCGTCTTGGAGAAGTCAATGTCATGTGAGCCCACTGAGTTGTAACAGTGGTCTGCCACGGCTGAGGTGTTTGTCCTACCGTGTTTTAGATCAGCTTTATGTTCACGAATGCGGTCTGAGACGTGTCGTTTGGTTTCCCCAATGTAACTGCTACCACAGAGGCAACTTAGTTTGTAGACGCCAGGGTACTGTATGTCTGGAATCACATCTTTTACAGACGGTACCAGATCACGGATTTTATGTACTGTGTTGAATCGGACCTGGATCTTGTGTTTAATCAGGATTTTGGAGATCTTTTTTGTGACCCCAGCAATGTAGGGTAAGGTGATGGTCTTGAAAGGCTCCTCAACAGGATCATTCTTGATGGTTGGAGTGATTTCTTTGCGGATTGTGTAGTCGGAGTAACCATTAGCCTTAAGAGCTTGGCGTACGTGTTTGAGTTCACTGGAAATGTGTTCATGGTCGGAGATGCATTGGGCTCTATGATATAGAGTCTTGATGAGGGAATTCTTCTGGGATGGATGGTGGTGGGAATCCGGTTTTAGATAAGCATCCGTGTGGGTGGCTTTCCTGTAGACAGAGTGGCTCATTGAACCATCAGGTTTCCTTTTGATTAGGACATCCAAAAAGGGTAGCTTGCCATCATTTTCGACTTCCATGGTGAATCTGATGGCTGGGTGTATGGAATTGATGTGGTCGAGAAATTGGTCTAGAGCAGGCCGGCCATGTGGCCAGATGACAAAAATGTCGTCTACGTACCTCTTCCATAAGGTCGGGCGTAGAGTGGCAGTCTGGATGGCGTCCGTCTCAAATTTCTCCATGAAGATATTGGCTACAACCGGAGATAGGGGGGAGCCCATTGGGGTGCCCTCAATTTGCTTGTAGAAGGTTCAATTCCAGGTGAAGTATGTATTGGTTAAGCAGTGTCTCACCAGGGGGGGTACCCCAGCATTTAGTCCTTGATGAACCAAGTCTTCAATGATTGCGATGGTGTCAGGCACAGGCACCTTGGTGAACAAGGAAACCACATCAAAACTGACAAGCAGGTCGTCTGGGGACAGGGCAATCCCCTTGATTGTCGATACCAGGTCAGTAGAGTTTAGTACTGCAGAGGTGTTTTTTCCAGTGAAAGGCCGTAGGATTTCGGACAAAAAACGAGCCAGTTTGTAAGTGGGGGAGTTGATAGTAGAGACAATGGGACGAAGAGGTGTATCTTCTTTATGTATCTTTGGCAAGCCGTACAATCTTGGTGGCCTGGCTGCAGAAGGTTTCAACGAGAACTGTTTGGTCTGATCAATTAATGCGGTTGAAGCAGAAATGATGTTGTTGGTTTTGGAGACGAGGCTGTTGGTGGGGTCTCTTTTTATTTTTGTATAGCTGCCATCGTTGAGTAGTTCTTGAATTTTGTTGTTGTATTCTATTTTGTCCATATAATTGCTCGAGTAGATGTAGCTCTCAAGAGCTTGAGTCACATCGCTGCAGACGTAGCAAGATCTGAAATCTCTGTAACCCTCAAAAACGCTAAGATGCCAGCTAGCAACATCAGCAAAGATGAGCGTTTTGAATTAGCTCAATTAAAAAAGAGGGATGACATTGCCATCCTCTCAGCCGACAAAGGCAATGCCACTGTCATCATGGACAAAATAGAATACAACAACAAAATTCAAGAACTACTCAACGATGGCAGCTATACAAAAATAAAAAGAGACCCCACCAACAGCCTCGTCTCCAAAACCAACAACATCATTTCTGCTTCAACCGCATTAATTGATCAGACCAAACAGTTCTCGTTGAAACCTTCTGCAGCCAGGCCACCAAGATTGTACGGCTTGCCAAAGATACTTAAAGAAGATACACCTCTTGAGGTTGAGTGGTGAGGGGGAATGATGAGCGGTGAGTGGTGAGTGGTGACGGTGAGTGGTGAGGGTGAGGCGTGAGTGGTGAGGGTGAGTGGTGAGGGTGAGTGGTGAGGGTGAGTGGTTAGAGTGGTGAGTGGTGAGGGTGAGTGGTGAGGGTGAATGATGAGCGGTGAGTGGTGGCGGTGAGGGGTGAGTGGTGAGGGTGAGTGGTGAGGGTGAGTGGTGAGGGTGAGTGGTGAGGGTGTGTGGTGAGGGTGTGTGGTGAGGGTGAGTGGTGAGGGTGAGTGTGAGTGGTGAGGGGTGAGTGAGTGGTGAGGGTGAGTGGTGAGCGGTGAGGGGTGATGGTGAGTGTGCGTGGTGAGGGGTGAGTGTGAGGGGTGAGTGGTGAGTGAGTGGTGAGGGTGAGTGAGTGATGAGCGGTTAAGGGGTGCGGGTGAGTGGTGAGTGAGTGGTGTGGGTGAGTGGTGAGCGGTGAGGGTGATTGGTGACGGTGAGAATGGTGAGGGTGAGTGGTGAGAGTGGTGAGAGTAGTGAGGGTGAGTGTGAGTGGTGAGGGGTTAGTGTGAGTGGTTAGGGTGAGGCATGAGTGGTGGTAGGGAGTGGTGAGTGGTGAGGGGTGAGTGGTGAGTGTGAATGGTGAGGGTGAATGGTGAGGGTGAGTGAGTGGTGATGGCGAGGAGTGAGTGGTGAGTGGTGATGGTGAGGAGTGAGTGGTGATGGTGAGTGGTGAGCGGTGATGATGAGTAGTGTGGGTGAGTGGTGATGGTGAGTGGTGATGGTGAGTGGTGAGTGGGAGTGGTGAGCGGCAGTGGCAAGTGGTGACGGTGAGTGGTGAGTGGTGAGCGTGAGTGGTGAGGGTGAGGCATGAGTGGTAGGGGTGAGGGTGAGTGGGGAGTGGTGAGTGAGTGGTGAGGGTGGGTGGTGATGGTGAGTGGTGATGGTGAGCGGTGAGTGGTGAGGGTGAGTGCAGAGGGTGGGTGGTGAGTGGTGATTGGTGAGGCATGAGTGGTGAGAGTGGTGAGTGGTGATTGGTGAGGCGTGAGTGGTGAGAGTGGTGAGTGGTGAGGGTGTGAGTGGTGAGGGTGTGAGTGGTGAGGCTGTGAGTGGTGAGCAGTGAGCGGTGGCGGTGAGTGGTGAGTGAGTGGTGATGCTGAAGAGTGAGTGGTGATGGTGAGGGTGAGCAGTGAGGGTGAGTGGGGATGGTGAGTGGTTATGGTGAGCGGTGATGGAGAGGGTGAGTGGTGATTGGTGAGGCGTGAGTGGTGAGGGTGAGTGGTGAAAGTGGTGAGTGGTGAGGGTGCGAGTGGTGAGGGTGTGAGGGTGAGTGGTGAGTGTGAGTGGTGAGGGTGAGTGGTGGTGGTGAGTGTTGAGGGGTGAGGGTGAGTGGGGAGGGTGAGGGGTGAGGGTGAGTGGGGAAGGGTGAGTGGTGAGGGGTGAGTGGTGAGCGGTGAGTGGTGAGCGTGAGGTTGAGTGAGTGTGACTGGTGAGTGGTGAGCGTGAGGGGTGATGGTGAGTGGTGAGAGTGAGTGTGTGTGGTGAGTGGTGAGCGGTGAGGGTGAGCGGTAAGGGTGAGCAGTGAGGGTGAGTGGTGATGGTGAGCGGTGATGGTGAGCGGTGAGTGGTGAGCGGTGAGGATGAGTGGAGAGGGTGAGTGGTGATTGGTGAGTGGTGGTGGTGAGGGTGAGTGGTGAGAGTGTGAGTGGTGAGGGTGTGAGTGGTGAGGGTGTGAGTGGTGAGGGTGTGAGTGGTGAGGTTGTGAGTGGTGAGGGTGAGTGGTGAGTGTGAGTGGTGAGGGGTGGTGGTGAGTGAGGGGTGGGGGTGAGTGAGGGGTGGGGGTGAGTGGGGAGGGTGAGTGGGGAGGGTGAGTGGTGAGGGGTGAGTGGTGAGTGTGAGTGGTGAGGGTGAGGCGAGAGTGGTGAGTGGTGAGCGGTGAGTGGTGAGCGTGAGGGGTGAGGTTGAGTGGTGAGAGTGAGTGTGCGTGGTGGATGGTGAGCGTGAGGGGTGAGGGTGAGTGGTGAGAGGGAGTGTGTGTGGTGAGTGGTGAGGGGTGAGGGTGAGTGGTGAGAGTGAGTGTGCGTGGTGAGCGGTGATTGGTGAGCGGTGAGGGGGAGTGGTGAGGGTGACTGATGAGCGGTGAGGGGTGAGTGTAAGTGGTGAGTGGTGAGTGAACGATGAGTGGTGAGTGAGCATGAGTGGTGAGGGTGAGGGAGAGTGGTGAGAGTGAGTGGTGAGGGTGAGCCTGAGTGGTGAGTGTGAGTGGTGAGCGTGAGGGGTGAGTGGTGAGAGTGAGTGTGCATGTTGAGTGGTGAGCGTGAGGCGTGAGGGTGAGTGGTGGTGAGTGGTGAGCGGTGAGGGAGTGGTGACGGTGAGTGGTGACGGTGAGTGGTGAGGGTGAGTGGTGAGGGTGAGTGGTTAGAGTGGTTAGAGTGGTTAGAGTGGTGAGTGGTGAGGGGTGAGGGTGAGTGGTGAGGGTGAGGTGTGAGTGGTGAGGGTGAGTGGTGAGGGTGAGTGATGAGGGTGAGTGTTGAGGGTGAGGGTGAGTGTTGAGGGTGAGGGTGAGTGTTGAGGGTGAGTGAGTGGTGAGTGTTGAGGGTGAGTGTGAGTGGTGAGGGGTGAGTGAGTGGTGAGGGTGAGTGGTGAGGGTGAGTGGTGAGCGGTGAGGGGTGATGGTGAGTGGTGAGTGAGTGGTGAGGGTGAGTGAGTGGTGATGGTGAGTGAGTGGTGAGGGTGAGTGATGAGCGGTGAGGGGTGAGGGTGAGTGGTGAGTGAGTGGTGTGGGTGAGTGGTGAACGGTCAGGGTGAGTGGTGAGGGTGAGTGGTGAGCGGTGAGTGGTGAGAGTGGTGAGGGTGAGTGATGAGAGTGTTGAGAGTAGTGAGGGTGAGTGTGAGTGGTGAGGGGTGAGTGTGAGTGGTTAGGGTGAGGCGTGAGTGGTGGTAGGGAGTGGTGAGGGGTGAGGGTGAGGGGTGAGGAGTGAGTGGTGATGGTGAGTGGGAGTGGCGAGTGATGAGCGATGAGCGGTGTGGGGTGAGAGTGGTGTGAGTGAGGGTGAGTGTGAGTGGTGAGGGGTGAGTGGTTAGTGTGAGTGATTAGGGTGAGGCGTGAGTGGTGGTAGGGAGTGGTGAGTGGTGAGGAGGGCGTGGTGAGTGTGAATGGTGAGCGGTGGCGGTGAGTGGTGAGTGAGTGGTGAGTGAGTGGTGATGGTGAAGAGTGAGTGGTGATGGTGAGGGTGAGCAGTGAGGGTGAGTGGGGATGGTGAGGGGTTATGGTGAGCGGTGATGGAGAGGGTGAGTGGTGATTGGTGAGGCGTGAGTGGTGAGGGTGAGTGGTGAAAGTGGTGAGTGGTGAGGGTGCGAGTGGTGAGGGTGTGAGGGTGAGTGGTGAGTGTGAGTGGTGAGGGTGAGTGGTGGTGGTGAGTGTTGAGGGGTGAGGGTGAGTGGGGAGGGTGAGGGGTGAGGGTGAGTGGGGAAGGGTGAGTGGTGAGGGGTGAGTGGTGAGTGTGAGTGGTGAGGGTGAGGCGTGAGTGGTGAGAGTGGTGAGTGGTGAGCGGTGAGTGGTGAGCGTGAGGTTGAGTGAGTGTGACTGGTGAGTGGTGAGCGTGAGGGGTGAGAGTGAGTGTGTGTGGTGAGTGGTGAGCGGTGAGGGTGAGCGGTAAGGGTGAGCAGTGAGGGTGAGCAGTGATGGTGAGCGGTGATGGTGAGCGGTGAGTGGTGAGCGGTGAGGATGAGTGGAGAGGGTGAGTGGTGATTGGTGAGTGGTGGTGGTGAGGGTGAGTGGTGAGGGTGTGAGTGGTGAGGGTGTGAGTGGTGAGGGTGTGAGTGGTGAGGGTGTGAGTGGTGAGGTTGTGAGTGGTGAGGGTGAGTGGTGAGTGTGAGTGGTGAGGGGTGGTGGTGAGTGAGGGGTGGTGGTGAGTGAGGGGTGGGGGTGAGTGGGGAGGATGAGTGGGGAGGGTGAGTGGTGAGGGGTGAGTGGTGAGTGTGAGTGGTGAGGGTGAGGCGAGAGTGGTGAGTGGTGAGCGGTGAGTGGTGAGCGTGAGGGGTGAGGTTGAGTGGTGAGAGTGAGTGTGCGTGGTGGATGGTGAGCGTGAGGGGTGAGGGTGAGTGGTGAGAGGGAGTGTGTGTGGTGAGTGGTGAGGGGTGAGTGGTGAGAGTGAGTGTGCGTGGTGAGCGGTGATTGGTGAGCGGTGAGGGGGAGTGGTGAGGGTGACTGAGCTGTGAGGGGTGAGTGTGAGTGGTGATGGTGAGTGGTGAGTGAACGATGAGTGGTGAGTGAGCATGAGTGGTGAGGGTGAGGGAGAGTGGTGAGAGTGAGTGGTGAGGGTGAGCCTGAGTGGTGAGTGTGAGTGGTGAGCGTGAGGGGTGAGTGGTGAGAGTGAGTGTGCATGTTGAGTGGTGAGCGTGAGGCGTGAGGGTGAGTGGTGGTGAGTGGTGAGCGGTGAGGGAGTGGTGACGGTGAGTGGTGACGGTGAGTGGTGACGGTGAGTGGTGAGGGTGAGTGGTGAGGGTGAGTGGTGAGGGTGAGTGATGAGGGTGAGTGTTGAGGTTGAGGGTGAGTGTTGAGGGTGAGGGTGAGTGTTGAGGGTGAGTGGTGAGTGGTGAGTGTTGAGGGTGAGTGTGAGTGGTGAGGGGTGAGTGAGTGGTGAGGGTGAGTGGTGAGGGTGAGTGGTGAGCGGTGAGGGGTGATGGTGAGTGGTGAGTGAGTGGTGAGGGTGAGTGAGTGGTGATGGTGAGTGAGTGGTGAGGGTGAGTGAGCGGTGAGGGGTGAGGGTGAGTGGTGAGTGAGTGGTGTGGGTGAGTGGTGAACGGTCAGGGTGAGTGGTGAGGGTGAGTGGTGAGCGGTGAGTGGTGAGAGTGGTGAGGGTGAGTGATGAGAGTGTTGAGAGTAGTGAGGGTGAGTGTGAGGGGTGAGTGTGAGTGGTTAGGGTGAGGCGTGAGTGGTGGTAGGGAGTGGTGAGGGGTGAGTGGTGAGTGGTGAGGGTGAGTGGTGAGGAGTGAGTGGTGATGGTGAGTGGGAGTGGCGAGTGATGAGCGATGAGCGGTGTGGGGTGAGAGTGGTGTGAGTGAGGGTGAGTGTGAGTGGTGAGGGGTGAGTGGTTAGTGTGAGTGATTAGGGTGAGGCGTGAGTGGTGGTAGGGAGTGGTGAGTGGTGAGGAGGGCGTGGTGAGTGTGAATGGTGAGCGGTGAGGGTGAGTGGTGAGGGTGAATGGTGAGGGTGATGGTAAGGAGTGAGTGGTGATGGTGAGTGGTGAGCGGTGATGGTGAGTAGTGTGGGTGAGTGGTGAGCGGTGAGTGGTGAGTGGGAGTGGTGAGCGGCAGTGGCGAGTGGTGACTGGTGAGGGGTGACGGTGAGTGGTGAGTGGTGAGCGTGAGTGGTAAGGGTGAGGCTTGAGTGGTAGGGGTGAGTGTGAGTGGTGAGGGTGAGTGAGCGGTGAGGGTGAGTGTGAGTGGTGAGGGGTGGGTGAGTGGTGAGCAGTGAGGGGTGATGGTGAGTGGTGAGGGTGAGTGGTGACGGTGAGTGGTGAGCGGTGAGGGTGAGTGGTGACGGTGAGTGGTGACGGTGAGTGGTGAGGGTGAGTGGTGAGCAGTGAGGGTGAGTGGTGACGGTGAGTGGTGGTGGTGAGGGTGAGTGGTGAGGGTGAGTGGTGAGAGTGGTGAGGGTGAGTGGTGAGGGTGAGTGAGTGGTGAGGGGTGAGGCGTGAGTGTGAGTGGTTAAGGTGGGGCGTGAGTGGTGGTAGGGAGGGGTGAGTGGTGTGTGTGAGTGGTGAGCGGGAGTGGCGAGTGGTGAGCGGTGAGGGGTGAAGGTGAGTGGTGAGGGTGAGTGTGAGTGGTGAGGGGTGAGTGGTGAGTGGTTAGGGTGAGGCGTGAGTGGTGGTGGGGAGTGGTGAGGGATGAGTGGTGGTGGTGGGGGTGAGTGGTGGTAGTGAGGGTGAGTGGTGGTGGTGAGGGGTATATATTTTTGCCTATGATGAGAGCAGTACATACTGTGGTGGTGGTACCTGCTATTTTGACAGCAGTACATGCTGACGTTATGTATGTTAAATGCAAAAGCTAAATTTGTGAATGTGTGTGTCTGTTCGAAATGTTAAGCATACAGTTCTTGGCGATATGCAGTTTCTAAAACGGGAATAGGGCGATTCTAAAGTAATCTACAACCTTCGATGATTTCTTTGCGCGATTCAAAGAATTGATTCATGGCGCGCTTGGGTTAAATTTTTATTACAGAGTTTTATTTTCATTGGTATGTTATGTTTTAAAGTTATCAGAAGATTTTAAATGTATTTTTGCCCAGGGCAGCGCTGGGTATATCGAGTTTATAGCACAAAGTCTTCGCCTGACAAGTGTGGGGTGTCGAGGCCTAGTACCGTGCAGAGCCTCCGGCCTTGCCTAGATTGCCCAGCCGGCCGAGGCTGGGTGCTAGGCCGTCCCCCCCCCCCCCCCCCGCGCTAGAATAATACTGTCCAATCACTATAATTGTATTATCTACCGACCCTATAATAGTAATTGCACACATTGGGGTGAGAGAGAAGACGTGAAACTTTGATGAGTTTACCTCAGCGTCGCGTGTACATTTTGTGCATTTGGAACGGGAATGAGCAATGGCGTCCGCCCTGCATCGATGGCGTGCTGCCCGTTGCCAGGGGCAACCGCCCGTTGCCAGGGGCAACCCTCGGTCGGCGTCTCGCGCATGCGCAACGGCGTGCTTCGTCGCGCGCTGGTCGGCACACTTAAATAAATAAATAAGGAGAAATCACACTAAATCGATAATCGGACCGCTTTAAAGTTTAGGAACGAAAAAACGGAAATGCCTATTCCCACCGCGGGGCTCGGGGCATGCCTCCCGGCTAAATTTTCTCTCGGCGAACCCCACGGTCCGAGAGCCAAATCCCCCGCAAGCGAGCGTACGCAGACAGACAAACGGACAGACAGACAAAAAAATTATTATATAGGTTAGATATCTTAGTGTGTTATGTTAGGTCTCCAAATTCATATCTCAACGCAGGATACAATTCTTATAAATAAGATGGTATGCATGAACTTAGGAACAAAAACATAACACTCTAATATGCGAACTCTCATGCTTGGAATTTTTAACGCAGTAATCCTGGAGATGTTCTCCTTATTGATCCGTGCAATTAACCCTCAGTGATTACGTTGTCAAACTGGGTAATCAGAACAATCAATTAATTCCACGGAGTAACGCGAGCATATCCGGCGACAGGTAGAGTCTTTAAAACAGGTATGCAATGATATTCATACGAAAGGCAATAAAAGCAAATTACTATACCCCAAAGGCAAAAGTATATGTCAATAGATTCATAGGCAAGATTATATATATATGTTTAACGAAATGTCTTGGAACAATGGTGTACGAAGGCGTGCGTGTGCCCTCTTACGGAAGATTATTATCTCTAGCTAAGCTTTAATTAATTCGTGGACAAGGTTCCATGACAAAGAAACAGGTTTAAAACGATATTCTCTCTTCATGAGCGTGTAGATTCGTGATGAAGGTGACGAAGGTTTCAAGGGTTTAGTTCGTCTCGATGAATCTATTGGTAATTAATGCGATTTAGAAGTAAAATAATAAAAACGACTAATGCACTTAGAAACGACCTATTCTTATCACTCGATGAGCCACGATGCCTTCACAGCCAGCTGATAGTTCATGCACTTTTATGATTAGTCTTCTTATGATTGGCTAGGGTTGGTTCCATTGTGTGGGTGAGGTAGCTTGTCTCTTTGATAAATTATCGTGTGAGTCTGGGGATGTAGATGTGTGCGTGTGTGATTTTGATTCCTTGGGTCAATTCTTTATATTAATCAGACGCCGGGCGCGTCGTGGGTTTGTGAGTGTGGGGGGGTGGGATACGAACGGCTTGGAGTTTTCCTCTCGCTCGGGCGTGGCTGCAGTGAGCCGCCAGTTTTCTCTCTCCGGTGCTAGATGAGCGGCGTCGGCACGATGTTGTGCTTGAAGAGTATCGGTCGTTCGTAGCGCTTGGTGGTGCCCGGTGGCCCCCGGTGGTTCCCGGTGACCTCCGGTGGTGCCCGGTGGCCCTGGTGGTGCCCGGCGGCGCTTGGCGGTGCTCGTTCGCTCGTGTGCTGGTGGCTGACACCTGTGCTCTGGGCACTGGGCGATGCGGCTGTGCGCGCGCTCCGGCTCCGGGTTATCTGGCGATGAACGATGCTCTCGTTCATTGCTTGATCGATGTTGGGCACTTTCCGCTATTTCACGAGAGTAATAGCTGGAATTTTCGCCAGCTTTACTCGCACGGCAGCGGCTCGGTGGAGCGATACTTCTTCTGTTGGCGCTTCTCCTGTGTTGGTGGTGATGATCTCCTGTGTCGGTGGTGATGGTCTCCTGCGTCGGTGGTGATGATGATCTCACGGCGCTTTTGCTGCGCGCTCACTTTCAAAAGTTGTGAATTGTATTCGCACACCTCTTAAACAGCTGTGAAAGCTTAGGACATTACCACTTGTCGCAATCCTTGACTTTGCGAATGTATCAACACATCAGCGTAAATGTAGCATAACACTTTCAGTGATACTCTTGTCGGCTCATGCCGAACCCAGCTGTAGTAAGACTGACAATTTGTGAATCGTGTTCGTACTTCGAATTGTATAATCCCTCCCCTCTCTTTCTTCACAAAAGGCCTGACTTTGATGTCGCTTGCTGTGGGGAGTGGGAGTGGTATGTGTGTCCGTGTGTTCCATTTTATTGGGGGTGATAATTGGCTTCCTCGGGTTCTCTCGCCAACAAAGGAATTTGCTCCAGATAGCCCCCACTCGTGCCTCTCCTCAGCCTCTAATGATTAACTTGGAAGGAGGGGGATTTCTCCGTCTCCGGCGGTGGGTGTGACTCTTTGTCTTACACAAACTTCCAATTTTTTCCATTTTCTGTTTGGAAGTTGAAATGAGACTCACTTTACTTCTTATAACATTACTTGTAATTTTGATTGTAAGTGATTCAAGGTATGTTGTTGTTTTTATGGGGAGATGTTCTTTGCTTGTGTATGCAAATCTTGCTATCCGTGCTGCAGGAAGACAAAGGCGGTTGGGAGGCTCTTTCCCTATGGAGTACATTCTATCTTGGTTAGTTATGACTGACTTATTTCACCTTTCATTCTTCTAGATGACTATTTGCCTATTACTCATAATTATTATTTGGTTTGTGTTTATTCAAGATTTGTGATTTAGCATTATTATTCCCACGTATATTCATAGGGTTTTACTAACCTTCGTTCCACTGCCTGTATCCTGGGTTTGTGCTGTTTGTTCTCGAGTTATTATTATTATCTGATATCCCGAGGCAAGGGAATTCATTTTGGCTTGGGTCGCATAGATAAAGATAAAAATAAATGATATTTATATAAAAAAATGAATGGGAAATAATAGTAACTGATGTAGATTTTAGCCTGGTTTTTGTTTACTTGGAGTGAGTGTGAGGCGTACTGCGATAATGTTCACTTAATCTTCGTCGCTAAGTTTGGATTTTCGTTATTGGAAGAACCATGAAAAAGTTAACTACAACGAAACTCCTGTGTTCTCTTTCGTCCGGTGGGGGGGGGGGGGGGCGTGTGTTTTCTTTTTTATGACTGACCCCTTTCCGTTGGTGGGAGTGAGGGGTGTCACCTTTGTCTCTCCTTTGTATGGGGTGGGGGGGGGTCCTTTCATTATTTTGTATGGTTCATATCCGGCTTCCTGTCGCGAGCGTTTCACGGCAGCTGATCGCAAGGGGGGGGGGGGTTCCGTTGTTTGCGCTCCCAAGTGACCTCGCAATTTATTGTATGAAGAAAATGTATTGGCAGAATTATTCTTAATATTAATTTTGGAAAAAGAGTCACATTTACAACAGTCCGCCCTTTTAAAAATGATCAGTGGTCAACTTGGCCACTGGCTATTTTTAAACAAAATAAATTCCATTTTTTCCATTATGAACTCATCAACCGCTCTCGTGTTTCGGCTGCTATTTCCTTACAACGCGCGCGTACGTATCACAACTTAGCATGGTTACATTTGAAATAAGCAAAGAAAAAAAAGTTAAACATCGAGGCAACACGTTACATCGGTTCTTATCCATCATAGCTACTGTGAATTTTTTTTTTTAGTTCCTGGGAAACGCTAGGTAGCGGTTTCGAACGCACTTATGCGTTGTCTTCCTCATGTTACCTCCTTGCTACATTTTTACCAAGTTATGAGTGTTTATTTTGCCACTTTTGGTTTTATTTTGACATGCTGCTTTCCACGTAATTTCCTTCAGACTTGGTTCGTTTATGGCATTTTCAAAATCATTTACAATATTTTCATGGCTAGATATTTTAGAGCAACCATTTACCCTTTTATGCAACATCACAACATTATCAACCTGGTTCATAATTTTTATGGCTTTGATCATTTGATCACGGTTTGCTGGTTCGTTTTTGTAACTTCTCATGTCACTCTCTCCTGCTGTGAGGCTGTGTGGTGTGAAGTCGAGTTGCACATAACCAGAATCCGCACGCACCACCAATTTTTGTGCTTCGTTGTCGGTGGCAATTGCCCTCTCTGCAACAATATGCGCATTTGTCGATTCAGTGAGTCGATTCAATTCCGTGCCCCATGGTGTCTCCCTTTTTGTTCTTTTGAGTGTGCTGGATTTCAACACAATTCCCGATACGTCATGGATCTTCATCTCTATTTCAGCATTCTGATCTACATCCATCCTTAATGTGTAAATGCACAATTTTTCATTCAAAGGCTGACGCCCGCATTCCTCAGGGTGTGTCTCCGTGTCCCGATCCCCTGCACCCTTCGGAGTACAATCGTGCGATTTTATGACACCCCAGGTGGCTTTTCCCATTACCTGGCGATCCGGTTTTTCTCTTCCTCCCTGTTGTTTATTATCATCTCCTGTCGGATCGCACCTCAATGCAGTTATGTTTTTACGTTCGATAGGTGTCTCTTACAGGAGCGATGCTTGCGTTCTCTACTACATTATCCGAATTGGTACTCGACGCATTTTAGTGTTTCTCGATCGTTGTTATCCTTCTGGTTTGCCTTGCAACTAGCAGCCTGCTTACATTTTTCAATGGGGCTGTGATTTTGCTTTAATTCAGCGGGTGATGTGCTTTCTGGCAGCTCATGCTCAATGTGGGCGATTCATCACGTGTTTGTGCCGCATTTTGTATCTCAGTTAAGCCCATTTGTTTTTCCGTATTACCTGTTTCTCTATTCCCTCCTGGTATAGCCGGTGGGGGAATCGGTCGGAAATTGGCAGATTGTGTTTGACCTCCCATGTGCCGTCGCATTGGGTACTGATATGATTCTGCATTTGACCTCCACATCCTGCGATTCTCGTAAATACTTGGCTTTGGGCGCCTCCAATTTGTGTGCCAACCTCCCGCTGGATTGTTATCTTGCTATCTGTGTGTGTAATTATGTTCGTAGCTCGTGGGTGCTTGCTCCTCTTTGCATGGATTGGCTCGTATTTGGAGTGCAATGGCTGCTTGTGTGATTTTTATCTCTCTCTGAGAGGATGGGTTCGTTATCCCTCTCCCTGTGTGTTGGGTCCGAATTATGGCTCTTAGTTTTGTGTGGCCATGCCATGTAAGCTTTATTCTCTATGCGGTGTAAGGAGGCTGTCTCTGGGTCCAAAACCATTCCCACAATTTCTGTAATCTCTGGACTCAAGGATTAAAAAAACAATATTTTGAACATTTTGTCACCTTCGTGATACTGATTCACATCGCCTGCATAGTATGCTCTTTTAAATCGTAGGAGGTAATCTCGCGGATCCTCGTCCACGCCCTGGGTCATTGATTTTACAGCATTAAACCCCTCAAACAGTTTCGATTTAAAGCTTTCGTGACTGCAGGGATTCATCTTCTTGGTTATTTCGGTAAAGTCACGTAGAAGGGAAGTAATAAAATAATAAGAAGAAAACATAATATAACAATTCTCACGACGTTTCGGCCACAACGCAAGCAGCCGTCCTCAGGCGAAGAATGAGACATTATCAAGCTAGGAGCTTATATAGGTGTAGCGAGGAGGAGCGCCTTAACAAAAGAATGTGCATATGAAGAGGAATTTAGCATACCAATGGGCAATGCGTAGGAGGTGGGCGGAGGGGTTTCAAAGTCCCATTATGCCCATGCATTATGCAGGATCAACAGCACCACGGGGGGGCGCAAGGAACAGCGTTAATAAAGGAAAGAAATGTTAATGATATGTAGCTGCATTTACCAAACAACCATGTAGAAAACCAAAGTAAAAAACTACATAAAAAACTAAAATATAAACTGATACTTACTATACTCTACAATAAGCTGAGTTACTAACAACAAATAATAAATTACAATTCTACGTCGTAAGAAGTATATAATATACTTCCATCTAAACTTTATTCTCTTAGCATATACAGTACTATATACTGCCATAGATAAACCCAACATTAAATTATATACTGTATTGCTGTAAACCACCCTATACTTTATACATTTTAATATAACACTATGTATTATTCAACTCACCCTAATGTGTATCGAAATGGTTTATTACGTCCTTCCAATGATTGCTAAGCCTGAATCCATCTTCTCGGTTAAAATTGTCTCTGTGTTTGTATATGTGGATCGCCTCATGAACGAATCTCTCATGATAGCCAGATGGCTTGCAGAGAACCTCCGTCTTGGAGAAGTCAATGTCATGTGAGCCCACTGAGTTGTAACAGTGGTCTGCCACGGCTGAGGTGTTTGTCCTACCGTGTTTTAGATCAGCTTTATGTTCACGAATGCGGTCTGAGACGTGTCGTTTGGTTTCCCCAATGTAACTGCTACCACAGAGGCAACTTAGTTTGTAGACGCCAGGGTACTGTATGTCTGGAATCACATCTTTTACAGACGGTACCAGATCACGGATTTTATGTACTGTGTTGAATCGGACCTGGATCTTGTGTTTAATCAGGATTTTGGAGATCTTTTTTGTGACCCCAGCAATGTAGGGTAAGGTGATGGTCTTGAAAGGCTCCTCAACAGGATCCTTCTTGATGGTTGGAGTGATGGCTTTGCGGATTGTGTAGTCGGAGTAACCATTAGCCTTAAGAGCTTGGCGTACGTGTTTGAGTTCACTGGAAATGTGTTCATGGTCGGAGATGCATTGGGCTCTATGATATAGAGTCTTGATGAGGGAATTATTCTGGGATGGATGGTGGTGGGAATCCGGTTTTAGATAAGCATCCGTGTGGGTGGCTTTCCTGTAGACAGAGTGGCTCATTGAACCATCAGGTTTCCTTTTGATTAGGACATCCAAAAAGGGTAGCTTGCCATCATTTTCGACTTCCATGGTGAATCTGATGGCTGGGTGTATGGAATTGATGTGGTCGAGAAATTGGTCTAGAGCAGGCCGGCCATGTGGCCAGATGACAAAAGTGTCGTCTACGTACCTCTTCCATAAGGTCGGGCGTAGAGTGGCAGTCTGGATGGCGTCCGTCTCAAATTTCTCCATGAAGATATTGGCTACAACCGGAGATAGGGGGGAGCCCATTGGGGTGCCCTCAATTTGCTTGTAGAAGGTTCCATTCCAGGTGAAGTATGTATTGGTTAAGCAGTGTCTCACCAGGGGGGGTACCCCAGCATTTAGTCCTTGATGAACCAAGTCTTCAATGATTGCGATGGTGTCAGGCACAGGCACCTTGGTGAACAAGGAAACCACATCAAAACTGACAAGCAGGTCGTCTGGGGACAGGGCAATCCCCTTGATTGTCGATACCAGGTCAGTAGAGTTTAGTACTGCAGAGGTGTTTTTTCCAATGAAAGGCCGTAGGATTTCGGACAAAAAACGAGCCAGTTTGTAAGTGGGGGAGTTGATAGTAGAGACAATGGGACGAAGAGGTGTATCTTCTTTATGTATCTTTGGCAAGCCGTACAATCTTGGTGGCCTGGCTGCAGAAGGTTTCAACGAGAACTGTTTGGTCTGATCAATTAATGCGGTTGAAGCAGAAATGATGTTGTTGGTTTTGGAGACGAGGCTGTTGGTGGGGTCTCTTTTTATTTTTGTATAGCTGCCATCGTTGAGTAGTTCTTGAATTTTGTTGTTGTATTCTATTTTGTCCATGATGACAGTGGCATTGCCTTTGTCGGCTGAGAGGATGACAATGTCATCCCTCTTTTTTAATTGAGCTAATTCAAAACGCTCATCTTTGCTGATGTTGCTAGCTGGCATCTTAGCGTTTTTGAGGGTTACAGAGATTTCAGATCTTGCTACGTCTGCAGCGATGTGACTCAAGCTCTTGAGAGCTACATCTACTCGAGCAATTATATGGACAAAATAGAATACAACAACAAAATTCAAGAACTACTCAACGATGGCAGCTATACAAAAATAAAAAGAGACCCCACCAACAGCCTCGTCTCCAAAACCAACAACATCATTTCTGCTTCAACCGCATTAATTGATCAGACCAAACAGTTCTCGTTGAAACCTTCTGCAGCCAGGCCACTAAGATTGTACGGCTTGCCAAAGATACATAAAGAAGATACACCTCTTCGTCCCATTGTCTCTACTATCAACTCCCCCACTTACAAACTGGCTCGTTTTTTGTCCGAAATCCTACGGCCTTTCACTGGAAAAAACACCTCTGCAGTACTAAACTCTACTGACCTGGTATCGACAATCAAGGGGATTGCCCTGTCCCCAGACGACCTGCTTGTCAGTTTTGATGTGGTTTCCTTGTTCACCAAGGTGCCTGTGCCTGACACCATCGCAATCATTGAAGACTTGGTTCATCAAGGACTAAATGCTGGGGTACCCCCCCTGGTGAGACACTGCTTAACCAATACATACTTCACCTGGAATGGAACCTTCTACAAGCAAATTGAGGGCACCCCAATGGGCTCCCCCCTATCTTTGGTTGTAGCCAATATCTTCATGGAGAAATTTGAGACGGACGCCATCCAGACTGCCACTCTACGCCCGACCTTATGGAAGAGGTACGTAGACGACACTTTTGTCATCTGGCCACATGGCCGGCCTGCTCTAGACCAATTTCTCGACCACATCAATTCCATACACCCAGCCATCAGATTCACCATGGAAGTCGAAAATGATGGCAAGCTACCCTTTTTGGATGTCCTAATCAAAAGGAAACCTGATGGTTCAATGAGCCACTCTGTCTACAGGAAAGCCACCCACACGGATGCTTATCTAAAACCGGATTCCCACCACCATCCATCCCAGAAGAATTCCCTCATCAAGACTCTATATCATAGAGCCCAATGCATCTCCGACCATGAACACATTTCCAGTGAACTCAAACACGTACGCCAAGCTCTTAAGGCTAATGGTTACTCCGACTACACAATCCGCAAAGCCATCACTCCAACCATCAAGAAGGATCCTGTTGAGGAGCCTTTCAAGACCATCACCTTACCCTACATTGCTGGGGTCACAAAAAAGATCTCCAAAATCCTGATTAAACACAAGATCCAGGTCCGATTCAACACAGTACATAAAATCCGTGATCTGGTACCGTCTGTAAAAGATGTGATTCCAGACATACAGTACCCTGGCGTCTACAAACTAAGTTGCCTCTGTGGTAGCAGTTACATTGGGGAAACCAAACGACACGTCTCAGACCGCATTCGTGAACATAAAGCTGATCTAAAACACGGTAGGACAAACACCTCAGCCGTGGCAGACCACTGTTACAACTCAGTGGGCTCACATGACATTGACTTCTCCAAGACGGAGGTTCTCTGCAAGCCATCTGGCTATCATGAGAGATTCGTTCATGAGGCGATCCACATATACAAACACAGAGACAATTTTAACCGAGAAGATGGATTCAGGCTTAGCAATCATTGGAAGGACGTAATAAACCATTTCGATACACATTAGGGTGAGTTGAATAATACATAGTGTTATATTAAAATGTATAAAGTATAGGGTGGTTTACAGCAATACAGTATATAATTTAATGTTGGGTTTATCTATGGCAGTATATAGTACTGTATATGCTAAGAGAATAAAGTTTAGATGGAAGTATATTATATACTTCTTACGACGTAGAATTGTAATTTATTATTTGTTGTTAGTAACTCAGCTTATTGTAGAGTATAGTAAGTATCAGTTTATATTTTAGTTTTTTATGTAGTTTTTTACTTTGGTTTTCTACATGGTTGTTTGGTAAATGCAGCTACATATCATTAACATTCCTTTCCTTTATTAACGCTGTTCCTTGCGCCCCCCCGTGGTGCTGTTGATCCTGCATAATGCATGGGCATAATGGGACTTTGAAACCCCTCCGCCCACCTCCTACGCATTGCCCATTGGTATGCTAAATTCCTCTTCATATGCACATTCTTTTGTTAAGGCGCTCCTCCTCGCTACACCTATATAAGCCCCTCAAACAGTGTTGAATATTCTCCAAACTTCTGAATCACTGCCAGGCTCAGTTGTTTGAAATCATTCCTAACCTTGTATGGTAATGACTTTACCCATGGTATTGTCTGTTCATGTAAACTTCTTTTCAGCAGACTCGCTTTCTCATCCCTTCTCCCCAGACCTCTGATCATTGCCTCCACTTCTACTGTTGCGATGCGAGTGTGTATATCTCTGTTCTTATTGTGTGGATCAAAATAGGGAATTCGTATGAGAGCTTTGTCCATCAATTTCAGAGTTTTACTATCGAATGAGTATTCGGAAAGTTGGTCGTCATCAGAGGAGTCAGCGTCAGACGAGCTGTCACTCCAATTGTGGCACTGCTTAACATAACTCCTGCAGTGTATTTTGCCCCTGTGATGTGACTTGTGTTCCTTAGGTTTCCTATGTTGGTCTCGTGACTCGTGCCTGTCGTGATGTCTGTGTCTGTCACCTGTGGTGCGGATTGTTTTGTGTTGGTGGTTTTTGCGTAGCCCGCGTCTCTCTGGAGAGGTGTCCCTTTGATATGTGCTGTGTCGGGCGTGTTTGAGTGGTGTGCATTTTTCTAGCGAGCTGTCTCTGCTTTCCTGCTCGTGTTGCCAAGTTACCGCCCTTTTTGTCTCTGCTCTTAGTGCAGCATATTCTGCAACTTTCTTTTAAGATTTTGTCTCCCTCTGACTTCGGGGTTGTCAGTCTCCCTTGTTGCTTGCTGCATCTGTATTTATCCATCCCTTCTCTAGTGTTGTGAGGGGGTTTCTTTGTCAAAGTTATTTTGATTGATAACCATACTTTCTGTGCGATCTGTCCCTGCACTATGTCCACGTACCCAAGAATGTGGTAGACTGCTACCTTCATATTTGTTCTGTGAATCAACGTCTATGAGTTTCGCTGGTGTCGCGAGCACTGATTCCTTCATATTTACGAGAGTGTGAGGACATTTTACCTCGTCGATTAGAGATGGTTTCTCGCCCGTTTTCTTTCCAAATTTTTCCTCATTCCACAATCTCTGCCTGTCTGCCTGTATGAGAAGGCATGAGTCCTGTCCTGCTTTTTCTAAAATTTTTACACAATGCTTACCCCGAGCTCTCAATACTCTGATATTGTGATGTTTTTGAGTTGTACGCCTTTTGGCGTCATCTGGTCCAACACCAATGGAGACTAGGCTCTAAGAAAAGCTGTCTCGGGTGTGGACCAATCGACTTCAAGAACAATGCATATCATTATCATTATCAGAGTTGTTTATTTTGTTTGCATTTTGACTGCTTTTGTTGTGGTTATTACAAACATGATCCCTTGTATAAAGGTGTCAGTTTTGTTCCAGTTGAAAGGGTAAAAACCTACTATTTTTACATCGTGGTCGCCTTCGTCACATTTTATCCAGTCAAGTAGTTCCTCTCGATATGTCGTAGTGTCATCGATACAGCTCCCCTCCCATGTGTTTCTCTGCCTTGTCTGTTCTGTAGCAGACCAGCCTGTATGTTTTAATACAAGTTCCCAGTATTCCGCAATCCATTCAAAAATTCCTCTTAATCCCTAGCATCTCATGTGTAGCAGAAGCTACTCTGGCATTCCACTTCAGAGCGCATATAAAACAATTGTATCACAGAGTGTAGTCGGTTTGACTCGAGCTACTCTGGTATTCCGCTCCAGAGTGCATATATCTAACACAATTTTATCACAGGATGCAATTGGTTCGATATGAGATTATCTTAATCCCACTGTATTCATTATACTCTGCTACTCTGGAATTTCGCCTCGGAATGCGTTTTTGTTTTTTGTTTTACGCCCGTTTACAATCACAAGGCAATGTTGGATCACAATACTCTGGTTAACACAACAGTGATTCGTTGCTTAATTAATGCATAAAACTGTCTGCTAGAAATCCCGGACGATCCCCCATTATGTTGTATATGTCAGGTTATGAAAAATTGATAAAAATAATAAAAATTAAATAAAGATTCGAAAAATGTGTAATTCTCGGAAAGTATGTAAATTTATGTAATTATGCACATACATTTTGCTAATTGGGGAGCTAATCGTATTAATTTATGCAAACGTTGGCGATTATGTTAATGTGGGCAGTTATGATAATTCGGCTTAACTTCGCTTCCCAGAGTCGTATCATCAATAGGGATAATGCAATTATTCTTGCTTAAACATTTATTGATTATATCTTAGTGTGTTATGTTAAGTCTCCAAATTCATATCTCAACGCAGGATACAGTTCTTATAAATAAGATGTTATGCATGAACTTAGGAACAAAAACATAACACTCTAATATGCGAACTCTCATGCTTGAATTTTTAACACAGTAATCCTGGAGAAGAACTCCTTATTGATCCGTGCAATTAACCCTCAGTGATTACGTCGTCAAACTGGGTAATCAGAACAATCAATTAATTCCACGGAGTAACGCGAGCATATCCGGCGACAGGCAGAGTCTTTAAAACAGGCATGCAATGATATTCATACGAAAGGCAATACAAGCAAATTATTATACCCCAAAGGCAAAAGTATACGTCAATAGATTATTCGGCAAGATTATATATATGTTTAACGAAATGTCTTGGAACAATGGTGTGCAACAGCGTGCGTGTGCCCTCTTACGGAAGATTATTATCTCTGGCTAAGCTTTAATTAATTCATGGACAAGGTTCTATGACAAAGAAACAGGTTTAACACGATATTTTCTCTCTATGAGCGTGTAGATTCGTGATGAAGGTTTCAAGGGTTTATGTCGTCTCGATGAATCTATTGGTAATTAATGCGACTAATGCACTTACAAACGACGTATTCTTATCACTCTGAGCCGCGATGTCTTCACTTTTATGATTAGTCTTCTTATGATTGGCTAGGGTTGGTTCCATTGTGTGAGTGAGGTGGCTTGTTTCTTTGATAAATTCTCGTGTGAGTCCGGGCATGTAGATGTGTGCATGTGTGATTTTGATTCCTTGGGTCAATTCTTTATATTAATCAGACGCCGGGCTTGTCGTGGGTTTGTGAGTGTGGGGGGGTGGGATACGAACGGCTTGGAGTTTTCCTCTCGCTCGGGCGTGGCTGCAGTGAGCCGCCGGCTTTCTCTCTCCGCTGCTAGATGAGCGGCATCAGCACGATGTTGTGTTTGAAGATTCTCGGTCGCTCGTGGCGCTCGGTGGTGCCCGGTGGCCCCCGGTGGCCCCGGTGGTGCCCGGCGGCGCTTGGCGGCGCTCGTTCGCTCTTGCGCTGGTGGCTGACACCTGTGCTCTGGGCACTTGGCGACGCGGCTGTGCGCGCTCTCCGGCTCCGGGTTCTCTGGCGATGAACGATTCTCTCGTTCATTGCTTGATGGATGTTGGGCGCTTTCCGCTATTTCACGAGAGTAATAGCTCGAATTTTTGCTAGCTTTACTCGCACGGCAGCGGCTCAGTGGAGCGATACTTCTGTTGGCGCTTCTCTTGTGTCAGTGGTGATGGTCTCTTGCGTCGGTGGTGATGATGATCTCACGGCGCTTTTGCTGTGTGCTCACTTTCAAAAGTTGTGAATTGTATTCGCACACCTCTTAAACAGCTGTGAAAGCTTAGGACACTACCACTTGTCGCAATCTTTGACTTTGCGATTGTATCAACACATCAGGGTAAATGTAGCATATAACTTTCAGCGATACTCTTGTCGGCTCATGCCGAACCCAGCTGTAGCAAGACTGACAATTTGTGAATCGTGTTCGTACTTCGAATTGTATAATCCCTCCCCTCTCTCTCTTCACAAAAGGCCTGACTTACTTTGATGTCGCTTGCTGTGGGGAGGGGGAGTGGTATATGTGTCCGTGTGTTCCATTTTATTGGGAGTAATAATTGGCTTCCTCGGGTTCTCTCGCCAACAAGGGAATTGGCCCCCACTCGTGCCTCTCCTCAGCCTCTAATTATTGACTTGAAAGGAGGGAGGTTTCTCCGTCTCCGGCGGTGGGTGTGACTCTTTGTCTCACACAAACTTCCAAGTTTTTCCGTTTTCTCTTTGGAAGTTAAAATGAGACTCACTTTACTTCTTATAACATTACTTGTAATTTTGATTGTAAGTGATTCAAGGTATGTTTTAGCCGGGTTCACAGTATTTCCATCGAGGTTTGATTTTTTTTATGGGGAGATGTTCTTTGCTTGTGTGTGCAAATCTTGCTATCCGTGCTGCGGGAAGACAAAGGTGGTTGGGAGGCTCTTTCCCTATGGAGTACATTCTATCTCGGTTAGGTATGACTGACTTATTTCGCCTTTAATTCTTCTAGATGACCCTTTGTCTACTACTCGTAATTATTTTTTGGTTTGTGTTTATTCAAGATTTGTGATTTAGCATTATTATTACCACGAATATTCATAGGGTTTTACTAACCTTCGTTCCACTGCCTGTATCCTGGGTTTGTGCTGTTTGTTCTCGAGTTATTATTATTATTATCTGATGTCCCGAGGCTAGGAAATTTGTTTTGGCTTGGTCGCGTAGATAAAGATAAAAATAAATGACATTTGTATTAAAATGATGAAAGGGGAAATAATAGTAACTGATGTAGATTTTAGCCTGGTTATTTTTTACTTGGAGTGAGTGTGAGGCGTACTGCGATAATGTTCACTTAATCTTTGTCGCTAAGTTTGGATTTTCGTTATTAGAAGAAACGTGAAAAAGTTAACCAAAACTTAACGCCTGTGTTCTCTTTCGTCCGGGGGGGGCGGGGCGTGTGGTTTTTTTTTTATGACTGACCCCTTTCCGTTGGTGGGATGGAGGGGTGTCACCTTAGTCTCTCTTTTGTATGGGGGGGTGGTATGTCCTTTCATTATCTTTTATGGTTCATCTCCGGCTTCCTGTCACGAGCGTGTCACGGCAGCTGCTTGCGAGGGGGGTGGGGGGTTCTGTTGTTTGCGCTCCAAGTGACCCTGCGATTGATTGTATGAAGAAAAATTATTGGCAGAATTATTCTTAATAGGAATTTAGGAAAAAGGCTCACATATACAACAGTGTCACGTTCACGAGTGTGTGTCACATTCACTCGTGTGTGTGTCACGTTCACTCGTGTGTGTGTGTGTGTCACGTTCACTGGTGTGTTTGTCGCGTTCACTGATGTGTGTCGCGTTCACTCGTGTGTGTGTGTCACGTTCACGAGCGCGGGTGTCGCGTTCACGAGCGCGGGTGTCGCCTTCACGAGCGCGTGTGTCGCGTTCACGAGCGCGGGTGTCGCGTTCACGAGCGCGGGTGTCGCCTTCACGAGCGCGGGTGTCGCCTTCACGAGCGCGGGTGTCGCCTTCACGAGCGCGGGTGTCGCCTTCACGAGCGCGGGTGTCGCCTTCACGAGCGCGGGTGTCGCGTTCACGAGCGCGGGTGTCGCGTTCACGAGCGCGGGTGTCGCCTTCACGAGCGCGGGTGTCGCGTTCACGAGCGCGGGTGTCGCCTTCACGAGCGCGGGTGTCGCGTTCACGAGCGCGGGTGTCGCGTTCACGAGCGCGGGTGTCGCCTTCACGAGCGCGGGTGTCGCGTTCACGAGCGCGGGTGTCGCCTTCACGAGCGCGGGTGTCGCGTTCACGAGCGCGGGTGTCGCGTTCACGAGCGCGGGTGTCGTGTTCACGAGCGCGGGTGTCGCCTTCACGAGCGCGGGTGTCGCGTTCACGAGCGCGGGTGTCGCCTTCACGAGCGCGGGTGTCGCGTTCACGAGCGCGGGTGTCGCCTTCACGAGCGCGGGTGTCGCGTTCACGAGCGCGGGTGTCGCCTTCACGAGCGCGGGTGTCGCGTTCACGAGCGCGGGTGTCGCCTTCACGAGCGCGGGTGTCGCGTTCACGAGCGCGGGTGTCGCCTTCACGAGCGCGGGTGTCGCGTTCACGAGCGCGGGTGTCGCCTTCACGAGCGCGGGTGTCGCGTTCACGAGCGCGGGTGTCGCCTTCACGAGCGCGGGTGTCGCGTTCACGAGCGCGGGTGTCGCGTTCACGAGCGCGAGTGTCGCCTTCACGAGCGCGGGTGTCGCGTTCACGAGCGCGGGTGTCGCCTTCACGAGCGCGGGTGTCGCCTTCACGAGCGCGGGTGTCGCCTTCACGAGCGCGGGTGTCGCCTTCACGAGCGCGAGTGTCGCCTTCACGAGCGCGAGTGTCGCCTTCACGAGCGCGAGTGTCGCCTTCACGAGCGCGAGTGTCGCCTTCACGAGCGCGGGTGTCGCCTTCACGAGCGCGGGTGTCGCCTTCACGAGCGCGGGTGTCGCCTTCACGAGCGCGAGTGTCGCCTTCACGAGCGCGAGTGTCGCCTTCACGAGCGCGAGTGTCGCGTTCACGAGCGCGGGTGTCGCGTTCACGAGCGCGTGTGTCGCGTTCACGAGCGCGGGTGTCGCGTTCACAATTGTGAGTGTCGCGTTTACAATTGTGAGTGTCGCGTTCACGAGCGCGGGTGTCGCGTTCACGAGCGCGTGTGTCGCGTTCACGAGCGCGGGTGTCGCGTTCACGAGCGCGGGTGTCGCGTTCACGAGCGCGGGTGTCGCGTTCACAATTGTGAGTGTCGCGTTCACGAGTGTGTGTCTGTGTCGCTTTCACGATTGTGAGTGTCGCGTTCACGAGTGTGTGTCTGTGTCACGTTCACTCATGTGTCACGTTTACGAGTGTGTATGTCGCGTTCACGATTGTGTGTCGCGTTCACGAGTGTGAGTGTCACGTTCACGCGCGTGGCCCATAAAAAAGAAAGACCAGTCAAAAAAAATGGCCAGTAAAAAAGATGTGGCCATCAAAAAGAAGTAACCGGTTAAAAAAGAATGGCCATTAAAAAAAAGTGACCACAAGAAATTGGCCCATAAAAAAAGAAAGACCAGTCAAAAAAAAATTGGTCAATAAAAAATATAATTGGCCATCACGCAAAGTGAGGCGGAGGCGGCGGAGGCGCGGCGGAGGCGCGGCGGCGGAGACGGCGGAGGCGGCGGCGGCGGCGGCGGCGGCGGAGGAGGAGGTGGTAGGTTGCCGGTAAAAAAAAAGAGACCGGTAAAAAAAAATTTACCTGGAAAAAAAAAAGTGGTCATAAAAAAAAGTGAAAAAGAATTGGCCGGTAAAAAAGATGAATGGCCATAAAAAAAATGACTGGTTAAAAAAGAGTGGCCATTATAAAAAAAAAGTGGCCGACCAAAAAAGGAATTGGGCCATAAAAAAGGCCAGTCGAAAAAAATTGGCCAGTAAAAAAGATAAGTGGCCATAAAAAAAGTGACCGGTTAAAAAAGAATGGCCATTAAAAAAAGAGATTGACCACAAAAAATTGGCCCGTAAAAAAAGAAAGACCAGTCAAAAAAAAAGAATGTGGTCATCAAAAAAAATAACCGGTAAAAAAAAGTGGCCATTAAAGATGTGGCCATTAAAAAAAGTGACTGGTTAAAAAACAGTGGCCATTAAAGAAAAAATTGACTGGTAAAAGAATGAGTGGTCATAAAAAAAAATTGAAAAAAATTGGCCGGTAACAAAAAATAAATGCCATCAAAAAAAGTGACCGGTTAAAAAAGAGTAGTCATTAAAAAACAAGTGGCTGACCAAAAAAGAATTGGCCCATAAAAAAAGATCTGTCAAAAAAAATTGATCAGTAAAAATATGTGGCCATCAAAAAAAGTGACCAGTTAAAAAAGAATGGCCATTAAAAAAAGTGACCACAAGAAATTGGCCCATAAAAAAAGAAAGACCAGTCAAAAAAAAATTGGTCAATAAAAAATATAATTGACCATCACGCAAAGTGAGGCGGCGGAGGCAGGGGAGGCGGCGAAGGCAGCGTAGGAGGAGGTAGGTCGCTGGTAAAAAAAAAGAGACCAGTAAAAAAACAAATTGACTTGTAAAAAAAAAGTGGTCATAAAAAAAAGTTTAAAAATTGCCTGGTAAAAAAGATAAATGGCCATAAAAAAATGACTGGTTAAAAAAAGAGTGGCCATTAAAAAAAAGTGGCCGCCCACAAAAGAATTGGGCCATAAAAAAAGAGCAGTCAAAAAAAATTGGCCAGTAAAAAAGATGTGGCCATCAAAAAGAAGTGACTGGTTAAAAAAGAGTGGCCATTAAAAAAAAGTGGCTGACCAAAAAAGATTTGGCCCGTAAAAAAAGACCAGTAAGAAAGATGTGGCCATCAAAAAAAGTGACCGGTTAAAAAAGAATGGCCATTAAAAAAAAGTGACCACAAGAAATTGGCCCGTAAAAAGAGAAAGACCAGTCAAAAAAAAATTGGTCAATAAAAAATATAATTGACCATCACAAAAGTGGGGCAGAGGCGGTAGCGGGCGGAGGTGATGGCGGCGGAGGAGGAGGTAGGTGGCCAGTAAAAAAAAGAGACCAGTAAAAAAAAAATTGACTGGTTAAAAAAAAGTGGCCATTAAAGAAAAAATTGACTGGTAAAAAAAAAGTGGTCATAAAAAAAAGTGAAAAAAATTGGCCAGTAAAAAAGAAAAATGGACATCAAAAAAATGACTGGTTAAAAAAGAGTGGCCATTAAAAAAAAGTGGCCGACCAAAAAAGGAATTGGGCCATAAGAAGAAAGACCAGTAAATAAAAAAATTGGTGAGTTAAAGAATGTGGCCATGAAAAAAAATTACTGGTTAAAAAAATGTGGCAATTATAAAATAAAAAAAACAGTCCAAAAAAATTGGTCAGTAAAAAAATAATTGGCCATCACACAAAGTGAGGCGGAGGCAGCGTAGGCGGAGGAATCGGAGCAGAGGAGGCAGAGGAGGAGGAGGTAAGTGGCCCGTAAAAAAAGAGAGACCAGTAAAAAATAAATTTGGGCAATAAAAATATAAGTGGACATCAAAAAGAGTGACTGGTTAAAAAAAGTGGCCATCAAAAAAAGTGACTGGTTAAAAAAGGGTGACCATTAAAGAAAAAATTGACTGCTAAAAAAAAAGTTGTCTTAAAAAAAAAGTGAAAAAAATTGGCCGGTAAAAAAAGAATGACCAGTCAAAAAAATGTGGTGAGTTAAAGAATGTGGCCATCAAAAAAAATTACCAGTTAAAAAATGAGTGGCAATTAAAAAAGAAAAAAAGTCAAAAAAAATTGGTCAGTAAAAAAATAATTGGCCATCACAAAAAGTGAGGTGATGGAGGATGCGGACGAGGAGGCGGATGAGGAGGTGGACGAGGAGGCGGACGAGGAGGCGGACGAGGAGGCGGACGAGGAGGCGGAAGAGGAGGCGGAAGAGGAGGCGGACGAGGAGGCGGACGAGGAGGCGGACGAGGAGGCGGATGAGGAGGCGGACGAGGAGGTAGGTGGCCCGTGATAAAAAAAAGAGACCAGTAAAAGAAAAATTGACTGGTAAAAAAAAAGTGGTCATAAAGAGAAGTTAAAAAATTGGCCAGTAAAAAAGATAAATGGCCATCAAAAAAATGACTTGTTAAAAAAGAGTGGCCATTAAAAAAAAGTGGCCGACTAAGCAAGGAATTGGGTCATAAAAAAAGACCAGTCAAAAAAAATTACCCAGTAAAAAAGATAAGTGGCCGTAAAAAAAAGTGACCGGTTAAAAAGAATGGCCATTAAAAAAAAGTGACCACAAGAAATTGGCCCGTAAAAAGAGAAAGACCAGTCAAAAAAAAATTGGTCAATAAAAAATATAATTGACCATCACAAAAGTGGGACAGAGGTGGCAGCGGCGGAGGTGATGGCGGCGGAGGTTGGCGGAGGAGGAGGTAGGTGGCCGGTAAAAAAAAGAGACCAGTAAAAAAAAAATTGCTCACAAAAAGTTTACAAATTGGCTGGTAAAAAAGATAAATGGCCATAAAAAAATGACTGGTTAAAAAAGAGTGGCCATTAAAAAAAAGTGGCCGACCAAAAAAGGAATTGGGCCATAAAAAGAAAGACCAGTCAAAAAAAATTGGTGAGTTAAAGAATATGGCCATGAAAAAAATTTACTAGTGAAAAAAATGTGGCAATTATAAAAGAAAAAAACAGTACAAAAAAATTGGTCAGTAAAAAAATAATTGGCCATCACACAAAGTGAGGCGGAGGAGGCGGAGCAGAGGAGGCGGAGGAGGAGCAGGTAGGTGGTCTGTAAAAAAAGAGAGACCAGTAAAACATTAATTTGGGCAATAAAAATATAAGTGGACATCAAAAAGAGTGACTGGTTAAAAAAAAGTGGTCATCAAAAAAAGTGACTGGTTAAAAAAGGGTGACCATTAAAGAAAAAATTGACTGCTAAAAACAAATGTGGTCATAAAAAAAAGTGAAAAAAATTGGCCGGTAACAAAAGAAAAACCAGTCAAAAAAATGTGGTGAGTTAAAGAATGTGGCCATCAAAAAAAATTACTAGTTAAAAAATGAGTGGCAATTAAAAAGAAAAAAGTAAAAAAAAATTGGTCATTAAAAAAATAATTGCCCATCACAAAAAGTGAGGTGGTGGAGGATGCGGAGGAGGAGGCGGACGAGGAGACGGACGAGGAGACGGACGAGGAGGTGGACGAGGAGGTGGACGAGGAGGCGGACGAGGAGGCGGACGAGGAGGCGGACGAGGAGACGGACGAGGAGGCGGACGAGGAGGCGGACGAGGAGGTAGGTGGCCCGTCAAAAAAAAAGACCAGTAAAATAAAAATTGACTGGTAAAAAAAAAGTGGTCATAAAGAGAAGTAAAAAAATTGGCCAGTAAAAAAGATAAGTGGCCATCAAAAAAAGTGACGGGTTAAAAAAGAGTGGCCATTAAAAAAAAGTGGCTGACCAAAAAAGAATTGGCCCATGAAAAAAGACCTGTCAAAAAAATTAGCCAGTAAAAAAGATGTGGCCATCAAAAAGAAGTGACCGGTTAAAAAAGAATGGCCATTAAAAGAAGTGACCACAAGAAATTGGCCCGTAAAAAAGGAAGACCAGTCAAAAAAAAATTGGTCAATAAAAAATATAATTGACCATTACGCAAAGTGAGGCGGCGGAGGCGACGGAGACGGCGGTGGAGGCGGCGGAGGAGGAGGAGGTAGGTCGCCGGTAAAAAAAAAGAGACCAGTAAAAACAAAATTGACTCGTAAAAAAAAAGTGGTCATAAAAAAAAGTTAAAAAATTGGCTGGTAAAAAAGATAAATGGCCATGAAAAAATGACTGGTTAAAAAGAGTGGCCATTAAAAAAAAAGTGGCTGACCAAAAAAGAATTGGGCCATAAAAAAAGAGCAGTCAAAAAAAATTGGCCAGTAAAAAAGATAAGTGGTCATCAAAAAAAATAACCGGTAAAAAAAAGTGGCCATTAAAAAAGATGTGGCCATCAAAAAGAAGTGACTGGTTAAAAAAGAGTGGCCATTAAAAAAAGTGGCTGACCAAAAAAGATTTGGCCCATAAAAAAAGACCAGTAAAAAAGATGTGGCCATCAAAAAAAGTGACCGGTTAAAAAAGAATGGCCATTAAAAAAAAGTGACCACAAGAAATTGGCCCGTAAAAAGAGAAAGACCAGTCAAAAAAAAATTGGTCAATAAAAAATATAATTGACCATCACAAAAGTGGGGCAGAGGCGAAAGCGGGCGGAGGTGATGGCGGCGGAGGAGGAGGTAGGTGGCCAGTAAAAAAAAGAGACCAGTAAAAAAAAAATTGACTGGTTAAAAAAAAGTGGCCATTAAAGAAAAAATTAACTGGTAAAAAAATAGTGGTCATAAAAAAAAGTGAAAAAAAATGGCCAGTAAAAAAGAAAAATGGACATCAAAAAAATGACTGGTTAAAAAAGAGTGGCCATTAAAAAAAAGTGGCCGACCAAAAAAGGAATTGGGCCATAAGAAGAAAGACCAGTAAATAAAAAAATTGGTGAGTTAAAGAATGTGGCCATGAAAAATAATTACTAGTGAAAAAAATGTGGCAATTATAAAAGAAAAAAACAGTCCAAATAAATTGGTCAGTAAAAAAATAATTGGCCATCACACAAAGTGAGGCGGAGGCGGAGCAGAGGAGGCGGAGGAGGAGCAGGTAGGTGGTCCGTAAAAAAAGAGAGACCAGTAAAAAATAAATTTGAGCAATAAAAATATAAGTGGACATCAAAAAGAGTGACTGGTTAAAAAGAGTGGCCATCAAAAAAAGTGACTGGTTAAAAAAGGGTGACCATTAAAGAAAAAATTGACTGCTAAAAAAAAAGTTGTCTTAAAAAAAAAGTGAAAAAAATTGGCCGGTAAAAAAAGAAAGACCAGTCAAAAAAATGTGGTGAGTTAAAGAATGTGGCCATCAAAAAAAATTACCAGTTAAAAAATGAGTGGCAATTAAAAAAGAAAAAAGTCAAAAAAAATTGGTCAGTAAAAAAATAATTGGCCATCACAAAAAGTGAGGTGGTGGAGGATGCGGACGAGGAGGCGGATGAGGAGGTGGACGAGGAGGTGGACGAGGAGGCGGACGAGGAGGCGGACGAGGAGGCGGACGAGGAGGCGGACGAGGAGGCGGACGAGGAGGCGGACGAGGAGGCGGACGAGGAGGCGGACGAGGAGGCGGACGAGGAGGCGGACGAGGAGGCGGACGAGGAGGCGGACGAGGAGGCGGATGAGGAGGCGGACGAGGAGGTAGGTGGCCCGTGAAAAAAAAAAAAGAGACCAGTAAAAGAAAAATTGACTGGTAAAAAAAAAGTGGTCATAAAGAGAAGTTAAAAAATTGGCCGGTAAAAAAGATAAATGGCCATGAAAAAAAGTGACCGGTTAAAAAAGAATGGCCATTAAAAAAAGATGGACCACAAAAATTGGCCCGTAAAAAAAGAAAGACCAGGCCAAATAAATTGGTCAGTAAAAAAGATAACTGGCCATGAAAAAACGTGACTGGTTAAAAAAGAGTGGCCATTAAAAAAAAGTGGCTGACCAAAAACGAATTGGCCCGTAAAAAAGACCTGTCAAAAAAAATGGCCAGTAAAAAAGATGTGGCCATCAAAAAGAAGTGACCGGTTAAAAAAGAATGGCCATTAATAAAAGTTATCACAAGAAATTGGCCCGTAAAAAAAGAAAGACCAGTCAAAAAAAAGTTGGTCAATAAAAATATAATTGACCATCACACAAAGTGAGGCGGAGACGGCGGAGGCGGCGGCGGAGGAGGAGGTAGGTTGCCGGTAAAAAAAAAAGAGACCATTAAAAAAAATATTTACTTGTTAAAAAAAAGTGGTCATAAAAAAAAGTTTAAAAATTGGCCGGTAAAAAAGATAAATGGCCATCAAAAATAATGACCGGTTAAAAAAGAGTGGCCATTAAAAAAAAGTGGCTGACCAAAAAAGGAATTGGGCCATAAAAAAGACCAGTCTAAAAAAATTGGTCAGTAAAAAAGATAAGATAAGAAAAAGTGACCGGTTAAAAAAGAATGGCCATTAAAAAAAGATTGACCACAAAAAATTGGCCCGTAAAAAAAGACCAGTCAAAAAAATTGGCCAGTAAAAGAATGTGGCCATCAAAAAAAATAACCGGTAAAAAAAGTGGCCATTAAAGACGTGGCCATTAAAAAAAGTGACTGGTTAAAAAAGATAAATGGCCATCAAAAAAAAAATACCGGTTAAAAAAGAGTGGACATTAAAAAAGAAGTTGACCAAAAAAGAATTAGCTCATAAAAAAAGACCTGTCAAAAAAATTTGGCCAGTAAAAAAGATGTGGCCATCAAAAAAAGTGACCGGTTAAAAAAGAATGGCCATTAAAGAAAAAATTGACTGGTAACAAAAGTGGTCATAAAAAAAGTGAAAAAAATTGCCCGGTAAAAAAGATAAATGGCCATCAAAAAGAAGTGACCGGTTAAAAAAGAATGGCCATTAAAAAAAGAGTGACCACAAAAAATTGGCGCGTAAAAAAGAAAGACCAGTCAAAAAAAATTGGTGAGTTAAAGAATGTGGCCATCAAAAAAAATTACCAGTTAAAAAATGAGTGGCAATTAAAAAAGAAAAAAAGTCAAAAAAAATTGGTCAGTAAAAAAATAATTGGCCATCACAAAAAGTGAGGTGGTGGAGGATGCGGAGGAGGAGGCGGACGAGGAGACGGACGAGGAGACAGACGAGGAGACGGACGAGGAGGCGGATGAGGAGGCGGATGAGGAGGCGGACGAGGAGGCGGACGAGGAGGCGGACGAGGAGGCGGACGAGGAGGCGGACGAGGAGGCGGACGAGGAGGCGGACGAGGAGGCGGACGAGGAGGCGGACGAGGAGGCGGACGAGGAGGCGGACGAGGAGGCGGACGAGGAGGCGGACGAGGAGGTAGGTGGCCCATAAAAAAAAAAGAGACCAGTAAAAGAAAAATTGACTGGTAAAAAAAAAGTGGTCATAAAGAGAAGTTAAAAAATTGGCCGGTAAAAAAGATGAATGGCCATGAAAAAAAGTGACCGGTTAAAAAAGAATGGCCATTAAAAAAAGATGGACCACAAAAAATTGGCCCGTAAAAAAAGAAAGACCAGGCCAAATAAATTGGTCAGTAAAAAAGATAAGTGGCCATGAAAAAACGTGACTGGTTAAAAAAGAGTGGCCATTAAAAAAAAGTGGCTGACCAAAAAAGAATTGGCCCATAAAAAAAGACCTGTCAAAAAAAATGGCCAGTAAAAAAGATGTGGCCATCAAAAAGAAGTGACCGGTTAAAAAAGAATGGCCATTAATAAAAGTTATCACAAGAAATTGGCCCGTAAAAAAAGAAAGACCAGTCAAAAAAAATTGGTCAATAAAAATATAATTGACCATCACACAAAGTGAGGCGGAGACGGCGGAGGCGGCGGCGGAGGAGGAGGTAGGTTGCCGGTAAAAAAAAAGAGACCAGTAAAAAAAATATTTACTTGTAAAAAAAAAAGTGGTCATAAAAAAATGTTTAAAAATTGGCCGGTAAAAAAGATAAATGGCCATCAAAAAAAATGACCGGTTAAAAAAGAGTGGCCATTAAAAAAAAGTGGCTGACCAAAAAAGGAATTGGGCCATAAAAAAGACCAGTCTAAAAAAATTGGTCAGTAAAAAAGATAAGATAAGAAAAAGTGACCGGTTAAAAAAGAATGGCCATTAAAAAAAGATTGACCACAAAAAATTGGCCCGTAAAAAAAGACCAGTCAAAAAAATTGGCCAGTAAAAGAATGTGGCCATCAAAAAAAATAACCGGTAAAAAAAAGTGGCCATTAAAGACGTGGCCATTAAAAAAAGTGACTGGTTAAAAAAGAGTGGCCATTAAAGAAAAATTGACTGGTAAAAAAATAAGTGGTCATAAAAAAAAGTGAAAAAAATTGGCCGGTAAAAAAGATAAATGGCCATCAAAAAAAGAATACCGGTTAAAAAAGAGTGGACATTAAAAAAGAAGTTGACCAAAAAAGAATTAGCTCATAAAAAAGACCTGTCAAAAAAATTGGCCAGTAAAAAAGATGTGGCCATCAAAAAAAGTGACCGGTTAAAAAAGAATGGCCATTAAAGAAAAAATTGACTGGTAACAAAAGTGGTCATAAAAAAGTGAAAAAAATTGCCCAGTAAAAAAGATAAATGGCCATCAAAAAGAAGTGACCGGTTAAAAAAGAATGGCCATTAAAAAAAGAGTGACCACAAAAAATTGGCGCGTAAAAAAGAAAGACCAGTCAAAAAAAAATGGTGAGTTAAAGAATGTGGCCATGAAAAAAAATGACTAGTCAAAAAATGTGGCAATTAAAAAAGAAAAAAACTGTCAAAAAAAATTGGTCAGTAAAAAAATAACTGGCCATCACAAAACGTGAGGTGGTGGAGGATGCGGAGGAGGAGGCGGACGAGGAGACGGACGAGGAGGCGGACGAGGAGGCGGACGAGGAGGCGGACGAGGAGGCGGACGAGGAGGCGGACGAGGAGGCGGACGACGAGGCGGACGAGGAGGCGGACGAGGAGGCGGACGAGGAGGCGGACGAGGAGGTAGGTGGCCCGTCAAAAAAAGAGACCAGTAAAAAAAAATTGACTGGTAAAAAAAAAGTGGCCATAAAAAGAAGTTTAAAAATTGGCTGGTAAAAAATATAAATGGCCATCAAAAAAAATTACCGGTTAAAAAAGAGTGCCCATTAAAAAAAAAGTGGCCGAGCAAAAAAGGAATTGGGCCATAAAAAAGACCAGTCAAAACAAATTGGACATTAAAAAAGATAAGTGGCAATAAAGAAAAAATACCGGTTAAAAAAGAATGGCCATTAAAAAAAGATTGACCACATCAAATTGGCCCCTAAAAAAAAAAGACCAGTCAAAAAAATATTGGTCAGTAAAGAATAGTTGGCTATCAAAAAAAATACCGGTTAAAAAAAAGGGGCCATTAAAAAAGATACGTGGCCATCAAAAAAAGTGACCGGTTCAAAAAGAGTGGCCATTAAAGAAAAAACTTGACTGGTAAAAAAAAAGTGGCCATAAAAAAAGTGAAAAAAATTGGCCAGTAAAAGAATGTGGCCATCAAAAAAAAATAACCGGTAAAAAAAAGTGGCCATTAAAGACGTGGCCATTAAAAAAAGTGACTGGTTAAAAAAGAGTGGCCATTAAAGAAAAATTGACTGGTAAAAAAATAAGTGGTCATAAAAAAAAGTGAAAAAAATTGGCCGGTAAAAAAGATAAATGGCCATCAAAAAAAGAATACCGGTTAAAAAAGAGTGGACATTAAAAAAGAAGTTGACCAAAAAAGAATTAGCTCATAAAAAAAGACCTGTCAAAAAAAATTGGCCAGTAAAAAAGATGTGGCCATCAAAAAAAGTGACCGGTTAAAAAAGAATGGCCATTAAAGAAAAAATTGACTGGTAACAAAAGTGGTCATAAAAAAAGTGAAAAAAATTGCCCGGTAAAAAAGATAAATGGCCATCAAAAAGAAGTGACCGGTTAAAAAAGAATGGCCATTAAAAAAAGAGTGACCACAAAAAATTGGCGCGTAAAAAAGAAAGACCAGTCAAAAAAAAATGGTGAGTTAAAGAATGTGGCCATGAAAAAAAATGACTAGTCAAAAAATGTGGCAATTAAAAAAGAAAAAAACTGTCAAAAAAAAATTGGTCAGTAAAAAAATAACTGGCCATCACAAAACGTGAGGTGGTGGAGGATGCGGAGGAGGAGGCGGACGAGGAGACAGACGAGGAGGCGGACGAGGAGGCGGACGAGGAGGCGGACGAGGAGGCGGACGAGGAGGCGGACGAGGAGGCGGACGAGGAGGCGGACGACGAGGCGGACGACGAGGCGAACGAGGAGGCGGACGAGGAGGCGGACGAGGAGGCGGACGAGGAGGTAGGTGGCCCGTCAAAAAAAGAGACCAGTAAAAAAAAATTGACTGGTAAAAAAAAAGTGGCCATAAAAAGAAGTTTAAAAATTGGCTGGTAAAAAATATAAATGGCCATCAAAAAAAATTACCGGTTAAAAAAGAGTGCCCATTAAAAAAAAAGTGGCCGAGCAAAAAAGGAATTGGGCCATAAAAAAGACCAGTCAAAACAAATTGGACATTAAAAAAGATAAGTGGCAATAAAGAAAAAATACCGGTTAAAAAAGAATGGCCATTAAAAAAAGATTGACCACATCAAATTGGCCCCTAAAAAAAAAAGACCAGTCAAAAAAATATTGGTCAGTAAAGAATAGTTGGCTATCAAAAAAAATACCGGTTAAAAAAAAGGGGCCATTAAAAAAGATACGTGGCCATCAAAAAAAGTGACCGGTTCAAAAAGAGTGGCCATTAAAGAAAAAACTTGACTGGTAAAAAAAAAGTGGCCATAAAAAAAGTGAAAAAAATTGGCCAGTAAAAGAATGTGGCCATCAAAAAAAATAACCGGTAAAAAAAAGTGGCCATTAAAGACGTGGCCATTAAAAAAAGTGACTGGTTAAAAAAGAGTGGCCATTAAAGAAAAATTGACTGGTAAAAAAATAAGTGGTCATAAAAAAAAGTGAAAAAAATTGGCCGGTAAAAAAGATAAATGGCCATCAAAAAAAGAATACCGGTTAAAAAAGAGTGGACATTAAAAAAGAAGTTGACCAAAAAAGAATTAGCTCATAAAAAAAGACCTGTCAAAAAAAATTGGCCAGTAAAAAAGATGTGGCCATCAAAAAAAGTGACCGGTTAAAAAAGAATGGCCATTAAAGAAAAAATTGACTGGTAACAAAAGTGGTCATAAAAAAAGTGAAAAAAATTGCCCGGTAAAAAAGATAAATGGCCATCAAAAAGAAGTGACCGGTTAAAAAAGAATGGCCATTAAAAAAAGAGTGACCACAAAAAATTGGCGCGTAAAAAAGAAAGACCAGTCAAAAAAAAATGGTGAGTTAAAGAATGTGGCCATGAAAAAAAATGACTAGTCAAAAAATGTGGCAATTAAAAAAGAAAAAAACTGTCAAAAAAAAATTGGTCAGTAAAAAAATAACTGGCCATCACAAAACGTGAGGTGGTGGAGGATGCGGAGGAGGAGGCGGACGAGGAGACAGACGAGGAGGCGGACGAGGAGGCGGACGAGGAGGCGGACGAGGAGGCGGACGAGGAGGCGGACGAGGAGGCGGACGACGAGGCGGACGACGAGGCGAACGAGGAGGCGGACGAGGAGGCGGACGAGGAGGCGGACGAGGAGGCGGACGAGGAGGTAGGTGGCCCGTCAAAAAAAGAGACCAGTAAAAAAAAATTGACTGGTAAAAAAAAAGTGGCCATAAAAAGAAGTTTAAAAATTGGCTGGTAAAAAATATAAATGGCCATCAAAAAAAATTACCGGTTAAAAAAGAGTGCCCATTAAAAAAAAAGTGGCCGAGCAAAAAAGGAATTGGGCCATAAAAAAGACCAGTCAAAACAAATTGGACATTAAAAAAGATAAGTGGCAATAAAGAAAAAATACCGGTTAAAAAAGAATGGCCATTAAAAAAAGATTGACCACATCAAATTGGCCCCTAAAAAAAAAAGACCAGTCAAAAAAATATTGGTCAGTAAAGAATAGTTGGCTATCAAAAAAAATACCGGTTAAAAAAAAGGGGCCATTAAAAAAGATACGTGGCCATCAAAAAAAGTGACCGGTTCAAAAAGAGTGGCCATTAAAGAAAAAACTTGACTGGTAAAAAAAAAGTGGCCATAAAAAAAGTGAAAAAAATTGGCCAGTAAAAGAATGTGGCCATCAAAAAAAATAACCGGTAAAAAAAAGTGGCCATTAAAGACGTGGCCATTAAAAAAAGTGACTGGTTAAAAAAGAGTGGCCATTAAAGAAAAATTGACTGGTAAAAAAATAAGTGGTCATAAAAAAAAGTGAAAAAAATTGGCCGGTAAAAAAGATAAATGGCCATCAAAAAAAGAATACCGGTTAAAAAAGAGTGGACATTAAAAAAGAAGTTGACCAAAAAAGAATTAGCTCATAAAAAAAGACCTGTCAAAAAAAATTGGCCAGTAAAAAAGATGTGGCCATCAAAAAAAGTGACCGGTTAAAAAAGAATGGCCATTAAAGAAAAAATTGACTGGTAACAAAAGTGGTCATAAAAAAAGTGAAAAAAATTGCCCGGTAAAAAAGATAAATGGCCATCAAAAAGAAGTGACCGGTTAAAAAAGAATGGCCATTAAAAAAAGAGTGACCACAAAAAATTGGCGCGTAAAAAAGAAAGACCAGTCAAAAAAAAATGGTGAGTTAAAGAATGTGGCCATGAAAAAAAATGACTAGTCAAAAAATGTGGCAATTAAAAAAGAAAAAAACTGTCAAAAAAAAATTGGTCAGTAAAAAAATAACTGGCCATCACAAAACGTGAGGTGGTGGAGGATGCGGAGGAGGAGGCGGACGAGGAGACAGACGAGGAGGCGGACGAGGAGGCGGACGAGGAGGCGGACGAGGAGGCGGACGAGGAGGCGGACGAGGAGGCGGACGACGAGGCGGACGACGAGGCGAACGAGGAGGCGGACGAGGAGGCGGACGAGGAGGCGGACGAGGAGGTAGGTGGCCCGTCAAAAAAAGAGACCAGTAAAAAAAAATTGACTGGTAAAAAAAAGTGGCCATAAAAAGAAGTTTAAAAATTGGCTGGTAAAAAATATAAATGGCCATCAAAAAAAATTACCGGTTAAAAAAGAGTGCCCATTAAAAAAAAAGTGGCCGAGCAAAAAAGGAATTGGGCCATAAAAAAGACCAGTCAAAACAAATTGGACATTAAAAAAGATAAGTGGCAATAAAGAAAAAATACCGGTTAAAAAAGAATGGCCATTAAAAAAAGATTGACCACATCAAATTGGCCCCTAAAAAAAAAAGACCAGTCAAAAAAATATTGGTCAGTAAAGAATAGTTGGCTATCAAAAAAAATACCGGTTAAAAAAAAGGGGCCATTAAAAAAGATACGTGGCCATCAAAAAAAGTGACCGGTTCAAAAAGAGTGGCCATTAAAGAAAAAACTTGACTGGTAAAAAAAAAGTGGCCATAAAAAAAGTGAAAAAAATTGGCCAGTAAAAGAATGTGGCCATCAAAAAAAATAACCGGTAAAAAAAAGTGGCCATTAAAGACGTGGCCATTAAAAAAAGTGACTGGTTAAAAAAGAGTGGCCATTAAAGAAAAATTGACTGGTAAAAAAATAAGTGGTCATAAAAAAAAGTGAAAAAAATTGGCCGGTAAAAAAGATAAATGGCCATCAAAAAAAGAATACCGGTTAAAAAAGAGTGGACATTAAAAAAGAAGTTGACCAAAAAAGAATTAGATCATAAAAAAAGACCTGTCAAAAAAAATTGGCCAGTAAAAAAGATGTGGCCATCAAAAAAAGTGACCGGTTAAAAAAGAATGGCCATTAAAGAAAAAATTGACTGGTAACAAAAGTGGTCATAAAAAAAGTGAAAAAAATTGCCCGGTAAAAAAGATAAATGGCCATCAAAAAGAAGTGACCGGTTAAAAAAGAATGGCCATTAAAAAAAGAGTGACCACAAAAAATTGGCGCGTAAAAAAGAAAGACCAGTCAAAAAAAAATGGTGAGTTAAAGAATGTGGCCATGAAAAAAAATGACTAGTCAAAAAATGTGGCAATTAAAAAAGAAAAAAACTGTCAAAAAAAATTGGTCAGTAAAAAAATAACTGGCCATCACAAAAAGTGAGGTGGTGGAGGATGCGGAGGAGGAGGCGGACGAGGAGACGGACGAGGAGGCGGACGAGGAGGCGGACGAGGAGGCGGGCGAGGAGGCGGACGAGGAGGCGGACGAGGAGGCGGACGAGTAGGCGGACGAGGAGGTAGGTGGCCCGTCAAAAAAAGAGACCAGTAAAATAAAAATTGACTGGTAAAAAAAAGTGGTCATAAAGAGAAGTAAAAAAATTGGCCAGTAAAAAAGATAAGTGGCCATCAAAAAAAGTGACGGGTTAAAAAAGAGTGGCCATTAAAAAAAAGTGGCTGACCAAAAAAGAATTGGCCCATGAAAAAAGACCTGTCAAAAAAATTAGCCAGTAAAAAAGATGTGGCCATCAAAAAGAAGTGACCGGTTAAAAAAGAATGGCCATTAAAAGAAGTGACCACAAGAAATTGGCCCGTAAAAAAGGAAGACCAGTCAAAAAAAAATTGGTCAATAAAAAATATAATTGACCATTACGCAAAGTGAGGCGGCGGAGGCGACGGAGACGGCGGTGGAGGCGGCGGAGGAGGAGGAGGTAGGTCGCCGGTAAAAAAAAAGAGACCAGTAAAAACAAAATTGACTCGTAAAAAAAAAGTGGTCATAAAAAAAAGTTTAAAAATTGGCCAGTAAAAAAGATAAGTGGTCATCAAAAAAAATAACCGGTAAAAAAAAGTGGCCATTAAAAAAGATGTGGCCATCAAAAAGAAGTGACTGGTTAAAAAAGAGTGGCCATTAAAAAAAGTGGCTGACCAAAAAAGATTTGGCCCATAAAAAAAGACCAGTAAAAAAGATGTGGCCATCAAAAAAAGTGACCGGTTAAAAAAGAATGGCCATTAAAAAAAAGTGACCACAAGAAATTGGCCCGTAAAAAGAGAAAGACCAGTCAAAAAAAAATTGGTCAATAAAAAATATAATTGACCATCACAAAAGTGGGGCAGAGGCGAAAGCGGGCGGAGGTGATGGCGGCGGAGGAGGAGGTAGGTGGCCAGTAAAAAAAAAATTGACTGGTTAAAAAAAAGTGGCCATTAAAGAAAAAATTAACTGGTAAAAAAATAGTGGTCATAAAAAAAAGTGAAAAAAAATGGCCAGTAAAAAAGAAAAATGGACATCAAAAAAATGACTGGTTAAAAAAGAGTGGCCATTAAAAAAAAGTGGCCGACCAAAAAAGGAATTGGGCCATAAGAAGAAAGACCAGTAAATAAAAAAATTGGTGAGTTAAAGAATGTGGCCATGAAAAAAAATTACTAGTGAAAAAAATGTGGCAATTATAAAAGAAAAAAACAGTCCAAATAAATTGGTCAGTAAAAAAATAATTGGCCATCACACAAAGTGAGGCGGAGGCGGAGGAGGCGGAGCAGAGGAGGCGGAGGAGGAGCAGGTAGGTGGTCCGTAAAAAAAGAGAGACCAGTAAAAAATAAATTTGGGCAATAAAAATATAAGTGGACATCAAAAAGAGTGACTGGTTAAAAAAGTGGCCATCAAAAAAAGTGACTGGTTAAAAAAGGGTGACCATTAAAGAAAAAATTGACTGCTAAAAAAAAAGTTGTCTTAAAAAAAAAGTGAAAAAAATTGGACGGTAAAAAAAGAAAGACCAGTCAAAAAAATGTGGTGAGTTAAAGAATGTGGCCATCAAAAAAAATTACCAGTTAAAAAATGAGTGGCAATTAAAAAAGAAAAAAGTCAAAAAAAATTGGTCAGTAAAAAAATAATTGGCCATCACAAAAAGTGAGGTGGTGGAGGATGCGGAGGAGGAGGCGGACGAGGAGACGGACGAGGAGACGGACGAGGAGGCGGACGAGGAGGCGGACGAGGAGGCGGACGAGGAGACGGACGAGGAGACGGACGAGGAGACGGACGAGGAGGCGGACGAGGAGGCGGACGAGGAGGCGGACGAGGAGGCGGACGAGGAGGCGGACGAGGAGGTAGGTGGCCCGTGAAAAGAAAAAAAGAGACCAGTAAAAGAAAAATTGACTGGTAAAAAAAAAGTGGTCATAAAGAGAAGTTAAAAAATTGGCCGGTAAAAAAGATAAATGGCCATGAAAAAAAGTGACCGGTTAAAAAAGAATGGCCATTAAAAAAAGATGGACCACAAAAATTGGCCCGTAAAAAAAGAAAGACCAGGCCAAATAAATTGGTCAGTAAAAAAGATAAGTGGCCATGAAAAAACGTGACTGGTTAAAAAAGAGTGGCCATTAAAAAAAAGTGGCTGACCAAAAACGAATTGGCCCATAAAAAAGACCTGTCAAAAAAAATGGCCAGTAAAAAAGATGTGGCCATCAAAAAGAAGTGACCGGTTAAAAAAGAATGGCCATTAATAAAAGTTATCACAAGAAATTGGCCCGTAAAAAAAGAAAGACCAGTCAAAAAAAAGTTGGTCAATAAAAATATAATTGACCATCACACAAAGTGAGGCGGAGACGGCGGAGGCGGCGGCGGAGGAGGAGGTAGGTTGCTGGTAAAAAAAAAAGAGACCAGTAAAAAAAATATTTACTTGTTAAAAAAAAGTGGTCATAAAAAAAAGTTTAAAAATTGGCCGGTAAAAAAGATAAATGGCCATCAAAAATAATGACCGGTTAAAAAAGAGTGGCCATTAAAAAAAAGTGGCTGACCAAAAAAGGAATTGGGCCATAAAAAAGACCAGTCTAAAAAAATTGGTCAGTAAAAAAGATAAGATAAGAAAAAGTGACCGGTTAAAAAAGAATGGCCATTAAAAAAAGATTGACCACAAAAAATTGGCCCGTAAAAAAAGACCAGTCAAAAAAATTGGCCAGTAAAAGAATGTGGCCATCAAAAAAAATAACCGGTAAAAAAAAGTGGCCATTAAAGACGTGGCCATTAAAAAAAGTGACTGGTTAAAAAAGATAAATGGCCATCAAAAAAAAAATACCGGTTAAAAAAGAGTGGACATTAAAAAAGAAGTTGACCAAAAAAGAATTAGCTCATAAAAAAAGACCTGTCAAAAAAAATTGGCCAGTAAAAAAGATGTGGCCATCAAAAAGAGTGACCGGTTAAAAAAGAATGGCCATTAAAGAAAAAATTGACTGGTAACAAAAGTGGTCATAAAAAAAGTGAAAAAAATTGCCCGGTAAAAAAGATAAATGGCCATCAAAAAGAAGTGACCGGTTAAAAAAGAATGGCCATTAAAAAAAGAGTGACCACAAAAAATTGGCGCGTAAAAAAGAAAGACCAGTCAAAAAAAATTGGTGAGTTAAAGAATGTGGCCATGAAAAAAAAATGACTAGTTAAAAAATGTGGCAATTAAAAAAGAAAAAAACTCAAAAAAAATTGGTCAGTAAAAAAATAACTGGCCATCACAAAAAGTGAGGTGGTGGAGGATGCGGAGGAGGAGGCGGACGAGGAGACAGACGAGGAGACGGACGAGGAGACGGACGAGGAGGCGGATGAGGAGGCGGATGAGGAGGCGGAGGAGGAGGCGGACGAGGAGGCGGACGAGGAGGCGGACGAGGAGGCGGACGAGGAGGCGGACGAGGAGGCGGACGAGGAGGCGGACGAGGAGGCGGACGAGGAGGCGGACGAGGAGGCGGACGAGGAGGCGGACGAGGAGGCGGACGAGGAGGTAGGTGGCCCATAAAAAAAAAAGAGACCAGTAAAAGAAAAATTGACTGGTAAAAAAAAAGTGGTCATAAAGAGAAGTTAAAAAATTGGCCGGTAAAAAAGATGAATGGCCATGAAAAAAAGTGACCGGTTAAAAAAGAATGGCCATTAAAAAAAGATGGACCACAAAAAATTGGCCCGTAAAAAAAGAAAGACCAGGCCAAATAAATTGGTCAGTAAAAAAGATAAGTGGCCATGAAAAAACGTGACTGGTTAAAAAAGAGTGGCCATTAAAAAAAAGTGGCTGACCAAAAAAGAATTGGCCCATAAAAAAAGACCTGTCAAAAAAAATGGCCAGTAAAAAAGATGTGGCCATCAAAAAGAAGTGACCGGTTAAAAAAGAATGGCCATTAATAAAAGTTATCACAAGAAATTGGCCCGTAAAAAAAGAAAGACCAGTCAAAAAAAATTGGTCAATAAAAATATAATTGACCATCACACAAAGTGAGGCGGAGACGGCGGAGGCGGCGGCGGAGGAGGAGGTAGGTTGCCGGTAAAAAAAAAGAGACCAGTAAAAAAAATATTTACTTGTAAAAAAAAAAGTGGTCATAAAAAAATGTTTAAAAATTGGCCGGTAAAAAAGATAAATGGCCATCAAAAAAAATGACCGGTTAAAAAAGAGTGGCCATTAAAAAAAAGTGGCTGACCAAAAAAGGAATTGGGCCATAAAAAAGACCAGTCTAAAAAAATTGGTCAGTAAAAAAGATAAGATAAGAAAAGTGACCGGTTAAAAAAGAATGGCCATTAAAAAAAGATTGACCACAAAAAATTGGCCCGTAAAAAAAGACCAGTCAAAAAAATTGGCCAGTAAAAGAATGTGGCCATCAAAAAAAATAACCGGTAAAAAAAAGTGGCCATTAAAGACGTGGCCATTAAAAAAAGTGACTGGTTAAAAAAGAGTGGCCATTAAAGAAAAATTGACTGGTAAAAAAATAAGTGGTCATAAAAAAAGTGAAAAAAATTGGCCGGTAAAAAAGATAAATGGCCATCAAAAAAAGAATACCGGTTAAAAAAGAGTGGACATTAAAAAAGAAGTTGACCAAAAAAGAATTAGCTCATAAAAAAGACCTGTCAAAAAAAATTGGCCAGTAAAAAAGATGTGGCCATCAAAAAAAGTGACCGGTTAAAAAAGAATGGCCATTAAAGAAAAAATTGACTGGTAACAAAAGTGGTCATAAAAAAAGTGAAAAAAATTGCCCGGTAAAAAAGATAAATGGCCATCAAAAAGAAGTGACCGGTTAAAAAAGAATGGCCATTAAAAAAAGTGACCACAAAAAATTGGCGCGTAAAAAAGAAAGACCAGTCAAAAAAAAATGGTGAGTTAAAGAATGTGGCCATGAAAAAAAATGACTAGTCAAAAAATGTGGCAATTAAAAAAGAAAAAAACTGTCAAAAAAAATTGGTCAGTAAAAAAATAACTGGCCATCACAAAAAGTGAGGTGGTGGAGGATGCGGAGGAGGAGGCGGACGAGGAGACAGACGAGGAGGCGGACGAGGAGGCGGACGAGGAGGCGGGCGAGGAGGCGGACGAGGAGGCGGACGAGGAGGCGGACGAGGAGGCGGACGAGGAGGCGGACGAGGAGGCGGACGAGGAGGCGGACGAGGAGGCGGACGAGGAGGCGGACGAGGAGGCGGACGAGGAGGCGGACGAGGAGGCGGACGAGGAGGCGGACGAGGAGGTAGGTGGCCCGTCAAAAAAAGAGACCAGTAAAAAAAAATTGACTGGTAAAAAAAAAGTGGCCATAAAAAGAAGTTTAAAAATTGGCTGGTAAAAAATATAAATGGCCATCAAAAAAAATTACCGGTTAAAAAAGAGTGCCCATTAAAAAAAAAGTGGCCGAGCAAAAAAGGAATTGGGCCATAAAAAAGACCAGTCAAAACAAATTGGACATTAAAAAAGATAAGTGGCAATAAAGAAAAAATACCGGTTAAAAAAGAATGGCCATTAAAAAAAGATTGACCACATCAAATTGGCCCCTAAAAAAAAAAGACCAGTCAAAAAAATATTGGTCAGTAAAGAATAGTTGGCTATCAAAAAAAATACCGGTTAAAAAAAAGGGGCCATTAAAAAAGATACGTGGCCATCAAAAAAAGTGACCGGTTCAAAAAGAGTGGCCATTAAGGAAAAAACTTGACTGGTAAAAAAAAAGTGGCCATAAAAAAGTGAAAAAAATTGGCTGCTAAACAAGATAATGGCCATCAAAAAAAATGACTGGTTAAAAAAGAGTGGCCATTAAAAATGAAATGGCCGACCAAAAAAGAATTGGCCTATAAAAAGACCAGTCGAAAAAAATTGGCCAGTAAAAAAGATGTGGCCATTAAAAAAGTGACAGGTTAAAAAGAATGGCCATTAAAAAAAGAGTGACCACAAAAAATTGGCCCCTAAAAAAAGAAAGACCAGTCAAAACAAATTGGTGAGTTAAAGCATGTGGCCATGAAAAAAAATTACTAGTTAAAAAAATGTGGCAATTATAAAAAAAAAAACAGTCCAAAAACATTGGTCAGTAAAAAAATAATTGGCCATCATACAAAGTGAGGCGGAGGCAGCGTAGGCGGAGGAGTCGGAGCAGAGGAGGCAGAGGAGGAGGAGGTAGGTGGTCCGTAAAAAAAAGAGACCAGTAAAAGAAAAATTGACTGGTAAAAAAAAGTGGCCATAAAAAGAAGTTTAAAAATTGGCTGGTAAAAAATATAAATGGCTATCAAAAAAAATTACTGGTTAAAAAAAGAGTGCCCATTAAAAAAAAGTGGCCGACCAAAAAAGGAATTGGGCCATAAAAAAGACCAGTCAAAACAAATTGGACATTAAAAAAGATAAGTGGCAATAAAAAAAAAATACCGGTTAAAAGAGAATGGCCATTAAAAAAAGATTGACCACATCAAATTGGCCCCTAAGAAAAAAAAGACCAGTCAAAAAAAGATTGGTCAGTAAAAAATAGTTGGCTATCAAAAAAAATACCGGTTAAAAAAAAGGGGCCATTAAAAAAGATACGTGGCCATCAAAAAAAGTGACCGGTTCAAAAAGAGAGTGGCCATTAAAGAAAAAACTTGACTGGTAAAAAAAAAGTGGCCATAAAAAAAGTGAAAAAAATTGGCTGCTAAAAAAGATAATGGCCATCAAAAAAAATTACTGGTTTAAAAAGAGTGGCCATTAAAAATGAAGTGGCCGACCAAAAAAGAATTGGCCTATAAAAAGACCAGTCCAAAAAAATTGGCCAGTAAAAAAGATGTGGCCATTAAAAAAAGTGACCGGTTAAAAAAGAATGGCCATTAAAAAAAGAGTGACCACAAAAAATTGGCCCCTAAAAAAAGAAAGACCAGTCAAAAAAAATTGGTGCGTTAAAGAATGTGGCCATGAAAAAAAATTACTGGTTAAAAAAATGTGGCAATTATAAAATAAAAAAACAGTCCAAAAAAATTGGTCCGTAAAAAAATAATTGGCCATCACACAAAGTGAGGCGGAGGCAGCGTAGGCGGAGGAATCGGAGCAGAGGAGGCAGAGGAGGAGGAGGTAAGTGGCCCGTAAAAAAAGAGAGACCAGTAAAAAATTAATTTGGGCAATAAAAATATAAGTGGACATCAAAAAGAGTGACTGGTTAAAAAAGTGGCCATCAAAAAAAGTGACTGGTTAAAAAAGGGTGACCATTAAAGAAAAAATTGACTGCTAAAAAAAAGTTGTCTTAAAAAAAAAGTGAAAAAAATTGGCCGGTAAAAAAAGAAAGACCAGTCAAAAAAATGTGGTGAGTTAAAGAATGTGGCCATCAAAAAAAATTACCAGTTAAAAAATGAGTGGCAATTAAAAAAGAAAAAAAGTCCAAAAAAATTGGTCAGTAAAAAAATAATTGGCCATCACAAAAAGTGAGGTGGTGGAGGATGCGGAGGAGGAGGCGGACGAGGAGACAGACGAGGAGACGGACGAGGAGGCGGATGAGGAGGCGGACGAGGAGGCGGACGAGGAGGCGGACGAGGAGGCGGACGAGGAGGCGGACGAGGAGGCGGACGAGGAGGCGGACGAGGAGGCGGACGAGGAGGCGGACGAGGAGGCGGACGAGGAGGCGGATGAGGAGGCGGACGAGGAGGTAGGTGGCCCATAAAAAAAAAAGAGGCCAGTAAAAGAAAAATTGACTGGTAAAAAAAAAGTGGTCATAAAGAGAAGTTAAAAAATTGGCCGGTAAAAAAGATGAATGGCCATGAAAAAAAGTGACCGGTTAAAAAAGAATGGCCATTAAAAAAAGATGGACCACAAAAAATTGGCCCGTAAAAAAAGAAAGACCAGGCCAAATAAATTGGTCAGTAAAAAAGATAAGTGGCCATCAAAAAGAAGTGACCGGTTAAAAAAGAATGGCCATTAATAAAAGTTATCACAAGAAATTGGCCCGTAAAAAAAGAAAGACCAGTCAAAAAAAATTGGTCAATAAAAATATAATTGACCATCACACAAAGTGAGGCGGAGACGGCGGAGGCGGCGGCGGAGGAGGAGGTAGGTTGCCGGTAAAAAAAAAGAGACCAGTAAAAAAAATATTTACTTGTAAAAAAAAAAGTGGTCATAAAAAAATGTTTAAAAATTGGCCGGTAAAAAAGATAAATGGCCATCAAAAAAAATGACCGGTTAAAAAAGAGTGGCCATTAAAAAAAAGTGGCTGACCAAAAAAGGAATTGGGCCATAAAAAAGACCAGTCTAAAAAAATTGGTCAGTAAAAAAGATAAGATAAGAAAAAGTGACCGGTTAAAAAAGAATGGCCATTAAAAAAAGATTGACCACAAAAAATTGGCCCGTAAAAAAAGAAAGACCAGGCCAAATAAATTGGTCAGTAAAAAAGATAAGTGGCCATGAAAAAACGTGACTGGTTAAAAAAGAGTGGCCATTAAAAAAAAGTGGCTGACCAAAAAAGAATTGGCCCATAAAAAAAGACCTGTCAAAAAAAATGGCCAGTAAAAAAGATGTGGCCATCAAAAAGAAGTGACCGGTTAAAAAAGAATGGCCATTAATAAAAGTTATCACAAGAAATTGGCCCGTAAAAAAAGAAAGACCAGTCAAAAAAAATTGGTCAATAAAAATATAATTGACCATCACACAAAGTGAGGCGGAGACGGCGGAGGCGGCGGCGGAGGAGGAGGTAGGTTGCCGGTAAAAAAAAAGAGACCAGTAAAAAAAATATTTACTTGTAAAAAAAAAAGTGGTCATAAAAAAATGTTTAAAAATTGGCCGGTAAAAAAGATAAATGGCCATCAAAAAAAATGACCGGTTAAAAGAGAGTGGCCATTAAAAAAAAGTGGCTGACCAAAAAAGGAATTGGGCCATAAAAAAGACCAGTCTAAAAAAATTGGTCAGTAAAAAAGATAAGATAAGAAAAAGTGACCGGTTAAAAAAGAATGGCCATTAAAAAAAGATTGACCACAAAAAATTGGCCCGTAAAAAAAGACCAGTCAAAAAAATTGGCCAGTAAAAGAATGTGGCCATCAAAAAAAATAACCGGTAAAAAAAAGTGGCCATTAAAGACGTGGCCATTAAAAAAAGTGACTGGTTAAAAAAGAGTGGCCATTAAAGAAAAATTGACTGGTAAAAAAATAAGTGGTCATAAAAAAAAGTGAAAAAAATTGGCCGGTAAAAAAGATAAATGGCCATCAAAAAAAGAATACCGGTTAAAAAAGAGTGGACATTAAAAAAGAAGTTGACCAAAAAAGAATTAGCTCATAAAAAAAGACCTGTCAAAAAAAATTGGCCAGTAAAAAAGATGTGGCCATCAAAAAAAGTGACCGGTTAAAAAAGAATGGCCATTAAAGAAAAAATTGACTGGTAACAAAAGTGGTCATAAAAAAAGTGAAAAAAATTGCCCGGTAAAAAAGATAAATGGCCATCAAAAAGAAGTGACCGGTTAAAAAAGAATGGCCATTAAAAAAAGAGTGACCACAAAAAATTGGCGTGTAAAAAAGAAAGACCAGTCAAAAAAAAATGGTGAGTTAAAGAATGTGGCCATGAAAAAAAATGACTAGTCAAAAAATGTGGCAATTAAAAAAGAAAAAAACTGTCAAAAAAAATTGGTCAGTAAAAAAATAACTGGCCATCACAAAAAGTGAGGTGGTGGAGGATGCGGAGGAGGAGGCGGACGAGGAGACGGACGAGGAGGCGGACGAGGAGGCGGGCGAGGAGGCGGGCGAGGAGGCGGACGAGGAGGCGGACGAGGAGGTGGACGAGTAGGCGGACGAGGAGGTAGGTGGCCCGTCAAAAAAAGAGACCAGTAAAAAAAAATTGACTGGTAAAAAAAAGTGGCCATAAAAAGAAGTTTAAAAATTGGCTGGTAAAAAATATAAATGGCCATCAAAAAAAATTACCGGTTAAAAAAGAGTGCCCATTAAAAAAAAAGTGGCCGAGCAAAAAAGGAATTGGGCCATAAGAAAGACCAGTCAAAACAAATTGGACATTAAAAAAGATAAGTGGCAATAAAGAAAAAATACCGGTTAAAAAAGAATGGCCATTAAAAAAAGATTGACCACATCAAATTGGCCCCTAAAAAAAAAAGACCAGTCAAAAAAATATTGGTCAGTAAAGAATAGTTGGCTATCAAAAAAAATACCGGTTAAAAAAAGGGGCCATTAAAAAAGATACGTGGCCATCAAAAAAAGTGACCGGTTCAAAAAGAGTGGCCATTAAAGAAAAAACTTGACTGGTAAAAAAAAAGTGGCCATAAAAAAAGTGAAAAAAATTGGCTGCTAAAAAAGATAATGGCCATCAAAAAAAAATTCTGGTTTAAAAAGAGTGGCCATTAAAAATGAAGTGGCCGACCAAAAAAGAATTGGCCTATAAAAAGACCAGTCCAAAAAAATTGGCCAGTAAAAAAGATGTGGCCATTAAAAAAAGTGACAGGTTAAAAAGAATGGCCATTAAAAAAAGAGTGACCACAAAAAATTGGCCCCTAAAAAAAGAAAGACCAGTCAAAAAAAATTGGTGCGTTAAAGAATGTGGCCATGAAAAAAAATTACTGGTTAAAAAAATGTGGCAATTATAAAATAAAAAACAGTCCAAAAAAATTGGTCAGTAAAAAAATAATTGGCCATCACACAAAGTGAGGCGGAGGCAGCGTAGGCGGAGGAATCGGAGCAGAGGAGGCAGAGGAGGAGGAGGTAAGTGGCCCGTAAAAAAAGAGAGACCAGTAAAAAATTAATTTGGGCAATAAAAATATAAGTGGACATCAAAAAGAGTGACTGGTTCAAAAAAGTGGCCATCAAAAAATGTGACTGGTTAAAAAAGGGTGACCATTAAAGAAAAAATTGACTGCTAAAAAAAAAGTTGTCTTAAAAAAAAGTGAAAAATATTGGCCGGTAAAAAAAGAAAGACCAGTCAAAAAAATGTGGTGAGTTAAAGAATGTGGCCATCAAAAAAAATTACCAGTTAAAAAATGAGTGGCAATTAAAAAAGAAAAAAAGTCAAAAAAAATTGGTCAGTAAAAAAATAATTGGCCATCACAAAAAGTGAGGTGGTGGAGGATGCGGAGGAGGAGGCGGACGAGGAGACGGACGAGGAGACAGACGAGGAGACGGACGAGGAGGCGGACGAGGAGGCGGACGAGGAGGCGGACGAGGAGACGGACGAGGAGACAGACGAGGAGGCGGACGAGGAGGCGGACGAGGAGGCGGACGAGGAGGCGGACGAGGAGGCGGACGAGGAGGCGGACGAGGAGGCGGACGAGGAGGCGGACGAGGAGGCGGACGAGGAGGATGCGGAGGAGGAGGCGGACGAGGAGGCGGGCGAGGAGGCGGGCAAGGAGGCGGACGAGGAGGCGGACGAGGAGGCGGACGAGGAGGCGGACGAGGAGGCGGACGAGGAGGCGGACGAGGAGGCGGACGAGGAGGTAGGTGGCCCGTCAAAAAAAGAGACCAGTAAAAAAAAATTGACTGGTACAAAAAAAGTGGCCATAAAAAGAAGTTTAAAAATTGGCTGGTAAAAAATATAAATGGCCATCAAAAAAAATTACCGGTTAAAAAAGAGTGCCCATTAAAAAAAAAAGTGGCCGAGCAAAAAAGGAATTGGGCCATAAAAAAGACCAGTCAAAACAAATTGGACATTAAAAAAGATAAGTGGCAATAAAGAAAAAATACCGGTTAATAAAGAATGGCCATTAAAAAAAGATTGACCACATCAAATTGGCCCCTAAAAAAAAAAGACCAGTCAAAAAAATATTGGTCAGTAAAGAATAGTTGGCTATCAAAAAAAATACCGGTTAAAAAAAAGGGGCCATTAAAAAAGATACGTGGCCATCAAAAAAAGTGACCGGTTCAAAAAGAGTGGCCATTAAGGAAAAAACTTGACTGGTAAAAAAAAAGTGGCCATAAAAAAAGTGAAAAAAATTGGCTGCTAAAAAAGATAATGGCCATCAAAAAAAATGACTGGTTAAAAAAGAGTGGCCATTAAAAATGAAATGGCCGACCAAAAAAGAATTGGCCTATAAAAAGACCAGTCGAAAAAAATTGGCCAGTAAAAAAGATGTGGCCATTAAAAAAAGTGACAGGTTAAAAAGAATGGCCATTAAAAAAAGAGTGACCACAAAAAATTGGCCCCTAAAAAAAGAAAGACCAGTCAAAAAAAATTGGTGAGTTAAAGCATGTGGCCATGAAAAAAAATTACTAGTTAAAAAAATGTGGCAATTATAAAAAAAAACAGTCCAAAAACATTGGTCAGTAAAAAAATAATTGGCCATCATACAAAGTGAGGCGGAGGCAGCGTAGGCGGAGGAGTCGGAGCAGAGGAGGCAGAGGAGGAGGAGGTAGGTGGTCCGTAAAAAAAAGAGACCAGTAAAAGAAAAATTGACTGGTAAAAAAAAGTGGCCATAAAAAGAAGTTTAAAAATTGGCTGGTAAAAAATATAAATGGCTATCAAAAAAAATTACTGGTTAAAAAAAGAGTGCCCATTAAAAAAAAGTGGCCGACCAAAAAAGGAATTGGGCCATAAAAAAGACCAGTCAAAACAAATTGGACATTAAAAAAGATAAGTGGCAATAAAAAAAAAATACCGGTTAATAAAGAATGGCCATTAAAAAAAGATTGACCACATCAAATTGGCCCCTAAAAAAAGACCAGTCAAAAAAATTGGCCAGTAAAAGAATGTGGCCATCAAAAAAAATAACCGGTAAAAAAAAGTGGCCATTAAAGACGTGGCCATTAAAAAAAGTGACTGGTTAAAAAAGAGTGGCCATTAAAGAAAAATTGACTGGTAAAAAAATAAGTGGTCATAAAAAAAGTGAAAAAAATTGGCCGGTAAAAAAGATAAATGGCCATCAAAAAAAGAATACCGGTTAAAAAAGAGTGGACATTAAAAAAGAAGTTGACCAAAAAAGAATTAGCTCATAAAAAAGACCTGTCAAAAAAAATTGGCCAGTAAAAAAGATGTGGCCATCAAAAAAAGTGACCGGTTAAAAAAGAATGGCCATTAAAGAAAAAATTGACTGGTAACAAAAGTGGTCATAAAAAAGTGAAAAAAATTGCCCGGTAAAAAAGATAAATGGCCATCAAAAAGAAGTGACCGGTTAAAAAAGAATGGCCATTAAAAAAAGAGTGACCACAAAAAATTGGCGCGTAAAAAAGAAAGACCAGTCAAAAAAAAATGGTGAGTTAAAGAATGTGGCCATGAAAAAAAATGACTAGTCAAAAAATGTGGCAATTAAAAAAGAAAAAAACTGTCAAAAAAAATTGGTCAGTAAAAAAATAACTGGCCATCACAAAAAGTGAGGTGGTGGAGGATGCGGAGGAGGAGGCGGACGAGGAGGCGGGCAAGGAGGCGGACGAGGAGGCGGGCAAGGAGGCGGACGAGGAGGCGGACGAGGAGGCGGACGAGGAGGCGGACGAGGAGGCGGACGAGGAGGCGGACGAGGAGGCGGACGAGGAGGCGGACGAGGAGGTAGGTGGCCCGTCAAAAAAAGAGACCAGTAAAAAAAAATTGACTGGTACAAAAAAAGTGGCCATAAAAAGAAGTTTAAAAATTGGCTGGTAAAAAATATAAATGGCCATCAAAAAAAATTACCGGTTAAAAAAGAGTGCCCATTAAAAAAAAAAGTGGCCGAGCAAAAAAGGAATTGGGCCATAAAAAAGACCAGTCAAAACAAATTGGACATTAAAAAAGATAAGTGGCAATAAAGAAAAAATACCGGTTAAAAAAGAATGGCCATTAAAAAAAGATTGACCACATCAAATTGGCCCCTAAAAAAAAAAGACCAGTCAAAAAAATATTGGTCAGTAAAGAATAGTTGGCTATCAAAAAAAATACCGGTTAAAAAAAAGGGGCCATTAAAAAAGATACGTGGCCATCAAAAAAAGTGACCGGTTCAAAAAGAGTGGCCATTAAGGAAAAAACTTGACTGGTAAAAAAAAAGTGGCCATAAAAAAAGTGAAAAAAATTGGCTGCTAAAAAAGATAATGGCCATCAAAAAAAATGACTGGTTAAAAAAGAGTGGCCATTAAAAATGAAATGGCCGACCAAAAAAGAATTGGCCTATAAAAAGACCAGTCGAAAAAAATTGTCCAGTAAAAAAGATGTGGCCATTAAAAAAAGTGACAGGTTAAAAAGAATGGCCATTAAAAAAAGAGTGACCACAAAAAATTGGCCCCTAAAAAAAGAAAGACCAGTCAAAAAAAATTGGTGAGTTAAAGCATGTGGCCATGAAAAAAAATTACTAGTTAAAAAAATGTGGCAATTATAAAAAAAAACAGTCCAAAAACATTGGTCAGTAAAAAAATAATTGGCCATCATACAAAGTGAGGCGGAGGCAGCGTTGGCGGAGGAGTCGGAGCAGAGGAGGCAGAGGAGGAGGAGGTAGGTGGTCCGTAAAAAAAAGAGACCAGTAAAAGAAAAATTGACTGGTAAAAAAAAGTGGCCATAAAAAGAAGTTTAAAAATTGGCTGGTAAAAAATATAAATGGCTATCAAAAAAAATTACTGGTTAAAAAAAGAGTGCCCATTAAAAAAAAGTGGCCGACCAAAAAAGGAATTGGGCCATAAAAAAGACCAGTCAAAACAAATTGGACATTAAAAAAGATAAGTGGCAATAAAAAAAAATACCGGTTAAAAAAGAATGGCCATTAAAAAAAGATTGACCACATCAAATTGGCCCCTAAGAAAAAAAAGACCAGTCAAAAAAAGATTGGTCAGTAAAAAATAGTTGGCTATCAAAAAAAATACCGGTTAAAAAAAAGGGGCCATTAAAAAAGATACGTGGCCATCAAAAAAAGTGACCGGTTCAAAAAGAGAGTGGCCATTAAAGAAAAAACTTGACTGGTAAAAAAAAAGTGGCCATAAAAAAAGTGAAAAAAATTGGCTGCTAAAAAAGATAATGGCCATCAAAAAAAATTACTGGTTTAAAAAGAGTGGCCATTAAAAATGAAGTGGCCGACCAAAAAAGAATTGGCCTATAAAAAGACCAGTCCAAAAAAATTGGCCAGTAAAAAAGATGTGGCCATTAAAAAAAGTGACCGGTTAAAAAAGAATGGCCATTAAAAAAAGAGTGACCACAAAAAATTGGCCCCTAAAAAAAGAACGACCAGTCAAAAAAAATTGGTGCGTTAAAGAATGTGGCCATGAAAAAAAATTACTGGTTAAAAAAATGTGGCAATTATAAAATAAAAAAACAGTCCAAAAAAATTGGTCCGTAAAAAAATAATTGGCCATCACACAAAGTGAGGCGGAGGCAGCGTAGGCGGAGGAATCGGAGCAGAGGAAGCAGAGGAGGAGGAGGTAAGTGGCCCGTAAAAAAAGAGAGACCAGTAAAAAATTAATTTGGGCAATAAAAATATAAGTGGACATCAAAAAGAGTGACTGGTTAAAAAAAGTGGCCATCAAAAAAAGTGACTGGTTAAAAAAGGGTGACCATTAAAGAAAAAATTGACTGCTAAAAAAAAAGTTGTCTTAAAAAAAAAGTGAAAAAAATTGGCCGGTAAAAAAAGAAAGACCAGTCAAAAAAATGTGGTGAGTTAAAGAATGTGGCCATCAAAAAAAATTACCAGTTAAAAAATGAGTGGCAATTAAAAAAGAAAAAAAGTCAAAAAAAATTGGTCAGTAAAAAAATAATTGGCCATCACAAAAAGTGAGGTGGTGGAGGATGCGGAGGAGGAGGCGGACGAGGAGACGGACGAGGAGACGGACGAGGAGGCGGACGAGGAGGCGGACGAGGAGGCGGACGAGGAGGCGGACGAGGAGGCGGACGAGGAGGCGGACGAGGAGGCGGACGAGGAGGCGGACGAGGAGGCGGACGAGGAGGCGGACGAGGAGGCGGACGAGGAGGCGGACGAGGAGGCGGACGAGGAGGCGGACGAGGAGGCGGACGAGGAGGTAGGTGGCCCATAAAAAAAAGAGACCAGTAAAAGAAAAATTGACTGGTAAAAAAAAAGTGGTCATAAAGAGAAGTTAAAAAATTGGCCGGTAAAAAAGATGAATGGCCATGAAAAAAAGTGACCGGTTAAAAAAGAATGGCCATTAAAAAAAGATGGACCACAAAAAATTGGCCCGTAAAAAAAGAAAGACCAGGCCAAATAAATTGGTCAGTAAAAAAGATAAGTGGCCATGAAAAAACGTGACTGGTTAAAAAAGAGTGGCCATTAAAAAAAAGTGGCTGACCAAAAAAGAATTGGCCCATAAAAAAAGACCTGTCAAAAAAAATGGCCAGTAAAAAAGATGTGGCCATCAAAAAGAAGTGACCGGTTAAAAAAGAATGGCCATTAATAAAAGTTATCACAAGAAATTGGCCCGTAAAAAAAGAAAGACCAGTCAAAAAAAATTGGTCAATAAAAATATAATTGACCATCACACAAAGTGAGGCGGAGACGGCGGAGGCGGCGGCGGAGGAGGAGGTAGGTTGCCGGTAAAAAAAAAAGAGACCAGTAAAAAAAATATTTACTTGTAAAAAAAAAAGTGGTCATAAAAAAATGTTTAAAAATTGGCCGGTAAAAAAGATAAATGGCCATCAAAAAAAATGACCGGTTAAAAAAGAGTGGCCATTAAAAAAAAGTGGCTGACCAAAAAAGGAATTGGGCCATAAAAAAGACCAGTCTAAAAAAATTGGTCAGTAAAAAAGATAAGATAAGAAAAAGTGACCGGTTAAAAAAGAATGGCCATTAAAAAAAGATTGACCACAAAAAATTGGCCCGTAAAAAAAGACCAGTCAAAAAAATTGGCCAGTAAAAGAATGTGGCCATCAAAAAAAATAACCGGTAAAAAAAAGTGGCCATTAAAGACGTGGCCATTAAAAAAAGTGACTGGTTAAAAAAGAGTGGCCATTAAAGAAAAATTGACTGGTAAAAAAATAAGTGGTCATAAAAAAAGTGAAACAAATTGGCCGGTAAAAAAGATAAATGGCCATCAAAAAAAGAATATCGGTTAAAAAAGAGTGGACATTAAAAAAGAAGTTGACCAAAAAAGAATTAGCTCGTAAAAAAGACCTGTCAAAAAAAATTGGCCAGTAAAAAAGATGTGGCCATCAAAAAAAGTGACCAGTTAAAAAAGAATGGCCATTAAAGAAAAAATTGACTGGTAACAAAAGTGGTCATAAAAAAAGTGAAAAAAATTGCCCGGTAAAAAAGATAAATGGCCATCAAAAAGAAGTGACCGGTTAAAAAAGAATGGCCATTAAAAAAGGAGTGACCACAAAAAATTGGTGCGTAAAAAAGAAAGACCAGTCAAAAAAAAATGGTGAGTTAAAGAATGTGGCCATGAAAAAAAATGACTAGTCAAAAAATGTGGCAATTAAAAAAGAAAAAAACTGTCAAAAAAAATTGGTCAGTAAAAAAATAACTGGCCATCACAAAAAGTGAGGTGGTGGAGGATGCGGAGGAGGAGGCGGACGAGGAGACAGACGAGGAGGCGGACGAGGAGGCGGACGAGGAGGCGGGCGAGGAGGCGGACGAGGAGGCGGACGAGGAGGCGGACGAGGAGGCGGACGAGGAGGCGGACGAGGAGGCGGACGAGGAGGCGGACGAGGAGGCGGACGAGGAGGCGGACGAGGAGGTAGGTGGCCCGTCAAAAAAAGAGACCAGTAAAAAAAAATTGACTGGTAAAAAAAAGTGGCCATGAAAAGAAGTTTAAAAATTGGCTGGTAAAAAATATAAATGGCCATCAAAAAAAATTACCGGTTAAAAAAGAGTGCCCATTAAAAAAAAAGTGGCCGAGCAAAAAAGGAATTGGGCCATAAAAAAGACCAGTCAAAACAAATTGGACATTAAAAAAGATAAGTGGCAATAAAGAAAAAATACCGGTTAAAAAAGAATGGCCATTAAAAAAAGATTGACCACATCAAATTGGCCCCTAAGAAAAAAAAGACCAGTCAAAAAAAGATTGGTCAGTAAAAAATAGTTGGCTATCAAAAAAAATACCGGTTAAAAAAAAGGGGCCATTAAAAAAGATACGTGGCCATCAAAAAAAGTGACCGGTTCAAAAAGAGAGTGGCCATTAAAGAAAAAACTTGACTGGTAAAAAAAAAGTGGCCATAAAAAAAGTGAAAAAAATTGGCTGCTAAAAAAGATAATGGCCATCAAAAAAAATTACTGGTTTAAAAAGAGTGGCCATTAAAAATGAAGTGGCCGACCAAAAAAGAATTGGCCTATAAAAAGACCAGTCCAAAAAAATTGGCCAGTAAAAAAGATGTGGCCATTAAAAAAAGTGACCGGTTAAAAAAGAATGGCCATTAAAAAAAGAGTGACCACAAAAAATTGGCCCCTAAAAAAAGAAAGACCAGTCAAAAAAAATTGGTGCGTTAAAGAATGTGGCCATGAAAAAAAATTACTGGTTAAAAAAATGTGGCAATTATAAAATAAAAAAACAGTCCAAAAAAATTGGTCCGTAAAAAAATAATTGGCCATCACACAAAGTGAGGCGGAGGCAGCGTAGGCGGAGGAATCGGAGCAGAGGAGGCAGAGGAGGAGGTAAGTGGCCCGTAAAAAAAGAGAGACCAGTAAAAAATTAATTTGGGCAATAAAAATATAAGTGGACATCAAAAAGAGTGACTGGTTATAAAAAGTGGCCATCAAAAAAAGTGACTGGTTAAAAAAGGGTGACCATTAAAGAAAAAATTGACTGCTAAAAAAAAGTTGTCTTAAAAAAAAAGTGAAAAAAATTGGCCGGTAAAAAAAGAAAGACCAGTCAAAAAAATGTGGTGAGTTAAAGAATGTGGCCATCAAAAAAAATTACCAATTAAAAAATGAGTGGCAATTAAAAAAGAAAAAAAGTAAAAAAAAATTGGTCAGTAAAAAAATAATTGGCCATCACAAAAAGTGAGGTGGTGGAGGATGCGGAGGAGGAGGCGGACGAGGAGACGGACGAGGAGACAGACGAGGAGACGGACGAGGAGGCGGATGAGGAGGCGGACGAGGAGGCGGACGAGGAGGCGGACGAGGAGGCGGACGAGGAGGCGGACGAGGAGGCGGACGAGGAGGCGGACGAGGAGGCGGACGAGGAGGCGGACGAGGAGGCGGACGAGGAGGCGGACGAGGAGGCGGACGAGGAGGCGGACGAGGAGGCGGACGAGGAGGCGGACGAGGAGGCGGACGAGGAGGCGGACGAGGAGGCGGACGAGGAGGTAGGTGGCCCATAAAAAAAAAGAGACCAGTAAAAGAAAAATTGACTGGTAAAAAAAAAGTGGTCATAAAGAGAAGTTAAAAAATTGGCCGGTAAAAAAGATGAATGGCCATGAAAAAAAGTGACCGGTTAAAAAAGAATGGCCATTAAAAAAAGATGGACCACAAAAAATTGGCCCGTAAAAAAAGAAAGACCAGGCCAAATAAATTGGTCAGTAAAAAAGATAAGTGGCCATGAAAAAACGTGACTGGTTAAAAAAGAGTGGCCATTAAAAAAAAGTGGCTGACCAAAAAAGAATTGGCCCATAAAAAAAGACCTGTCAAAAAAAATGGCCAGTAAAAAAGATGTGGCCATCAAAAAGAAGTGACCGGTTAAAAAAGAATGGCCATTAATAAAAGTTATCACAAGAAATTGGCCCGTAAAAAAAGAAAGACCAGTCAAAAAAAATTGGTCAATAAAAATATAATTGACCATCACACAAAGTGAGGCGGAGACGGCGGAGGCGGCGGCGGAGGAGGAGGTAGGTTGCCGGTAAAAAAAAAGAGACCAGTAAAAAAAATATTTACTTGTAAAAAAAAAAGTGGTCATAAAAAAATGTTTAAAAATTGGCCGGTAAAAAAGATAAATGGCCATCAAAAAAAATGACCGGTTAAAAAAGAGTGGCCATTAAAAAAAAGTGGCTGACCAAAAAAGGAATTGGGCCATAAAAAAGACCAGTCTAAAAAAATTGGTCAGTAAAAAAGATAAGATAAGAAAAAGTGACCGGTTAAAAAAGAATGGCCATTAAAAACAGATTGACCACAAAAAATTGGCCCGTAAAAAAAGACCAGTCAAAAAAATTGGCCAGTAAAAGAATGTGGCCATCAAAAAAAATAACCGGTAAAAAAAAGTGGCCATTAAAGACGTGGCCATTAAAAAAAGTGACTGGTTAAAAAAGAGTGGCCATTAAAGAAAAATTGACTGGTAAAAAAATAAGTGGTCATAAAAAAAGTGAAACAAATTGGCCGGTAAAAAAGATAAATGGCCATCAAAAAAAGAATACCGGTTAAAAAAGAGTGGACATTAAAAAAGAAGTTGACCAAAAAAGAATTAGCTCATAAAAAAGACCTGTCAAAAAAAATTGGCCAGTAAAAAAGATGTGGCCATCAAAAAAAGTGACCGGTTAAAAAAGAATGGCCATTAAAGAAAAAATTGACTGGTAACAAAAGTGGTCATAAAAAAAGTGAAAAAAATTGGCCGCTAAAAAAGATAATGGCCATCAAAAAAAATTACTGGTTTAAAAAGAGTGGCCATTAAAAATGAAGTGGCCGACCAAAAAAGAATTGGCCTATAAAAAGACCAGTCCAAAAAAATTGGCCAGTAAAAAAGATGTGGCCATTAAAAAAAGTGACCGGTTAAAAAAGAATGGCCATTAAAAAAAGAGTGACCACAAAAAATTGGCCCCTAAAAAAAGAAAGACCAGTCAAAAAAAATTGGTGCGTTAAAGAATGTGGCCATGAAAAAAAATTACTGGTTAAAAAAATGTGGCAATTATAAAATAAAAAAACAATCCAAAAAAATTGGTCCGTAAAAAAATAATTGGCCATCACACAAAGTGAGGCGGAGGCAGCGTAGGCGGAGGAATCGGAGCAGAGGAGGCAGAGGAGGAGGAGGTAAGTGGCCCGTAAAAAAAGAGAGACCAGTAAAAAATTAATTTGGGCAATAAAAATATAAGTGGACATCAAAAAGAGTGACTGGTTAAAAAAAGTGGCCATCAAAAAAAGTGACTGGTTAAAAAAGGGTGACCATTAAAGAAAAAATTGACTGCTAAAAAAAAAGTTGTCTTAAAAAAAAAGTGAAAAAAATTGGCCGGTAAAAAAAGAAAGACCAGTCAAAAAAATGTGGTGAGTTAAAGAATGTGGCCATCAAAAAAAATTACCAGTTAAAAAATGAGTGGCAATTAAAAAAGAAAAAAAGTCAAAAAAAATTGGTCAGTAAAAAAATAATTGGCCATCACAAAAAGTGAGGTGGTGGAGGATGCGGAGGAGGAGGCGGACGAGGAGACGGACGAGGAGACAGACGAGGAGACGGACGAGGAGGCGGACGAGGAGGCGGACGAGGAGGCGGACGAGGAGGCGGACGAGGAGGCGGACGAGGAGGCGGACGAGGAGGCGGACGAGGAGGCGGACGAGGAGGCGGACGAGGAGGCGGACGAGGAGGCGGACGAGGAGGCGGACGAGGAGGCGGACGAGGAGGCGGACGAGGAGGCGGACGAGGAGGTAGGTGGCCCATAAAAAAAAAGAGACCAGTAAAAGAAAAATTGACTGGTAAAAAAAAAGTGGTCATAAAGAGAAGTTAAAAAATTGGCCGGTAAAAAAGATGAATGGCCATGAAAAAAAGTGACCGGTTAAAAAAGAATGGCCATTAAAAAAAGATGGACCACAAAAAATTGGCCCGTAAAAAAAGAAAGACCAGGCCAAATAAATTGGTCAGTAAAAAAGATAAGTGGCCATGAAAAAACGTGACTGGTTAAAAAAGAGTGGCCATTAAAAAAAAGTGGCTGACCAAAAAAGAATTGGCCCATAAAAAAAGACCTGTCAAAAAAAATGGCCAGTAAAAAAGATGTGGCCATCAAAAAGAAGTGACCGGTTAAAAAAGAATGGCCATTAATAAAAGTTATCACAAGAAATTGGCCCGTAAAAAAAGAAAGACCAGTCAAAAAAAATTGGTCAATAAAAATATAATTGACCATCACACAAAGTGAGGCGGAGACGGCGGAGGCGGCGGCGGAGGAGGAGGTAGGTTGCCGGTAAAAAAAAAGAGACCAGTAAAAAAAATATTTACTTGTAAAAAAAAAAGTGGTCATAAAAAAATGTTTAAAAATTGGCCGGTAAAAAAGATAAATGGCCATGAAAAAAAATGACCGGTTAAAAAAGAGTGGCCATTAAAAAAAAGTGGCTGACCAAAAAAGGAATTGGGCCATAAAAAAGACCAGTCTAAAAAAATTGGTCAGTAAAAAAGATAAGATAAGAAAAAGTGACCGGTTAAAAAAGAATGGCCATTAAAAAAAGATTGACCACAAAAAATTGGCCCGTAAAAAAAGACCAGTCAAAAAAATTGGCCAGTAAAAGAATGTGGCCATCAAAAAAAATAACCGGTAAAAAAAAGTGGGCATTAAAGACGTGGCCATTAAAAAAAGTGACTGGTTAAAAAAGAGTGGCCATTAAAGAAAAATTGACTGGTAAAAAAATAAGTGGTCATAAAAAAAGTGAAACAAATTGGCCGGTAAAAAAGATAAATGGCCATCAAAAAAAGAATACCGGTTAAAAAAGAGTGGACATTAAAAAAGAAGTTGACCAAAAAAGAATTAGCTCATAAAAAAGACCTGTCAAAAAAAATTGGCCAGTAAAAAAGATGTGGCCATCAAAAAAAGTGACCGGTTAAAAAAGAATGGCCATTAAAGAAAAAATTGACTGGTAACAAAAGTGGTCATAAAAAAAGTGAAAAAAATTGCCCGGTAAAAAAGATAAATTGCCATCAAAAAGAAGTGACCGGTTAAAAAAGAATGACCATTAAAAAAAGAGTGACCACAAAAAATTGGCGCGTAAAAAAGAAAGACCAGTCAAAAAAAAATGGTGAGTTAAAGAATGTGGCCATGAAAAATAATGACTAGTCAAAAAATGTGGCAATTAAAAAAGAAAAAAACTGTCAAAAAAAATTGGTCAGTAAAAAAATAACTGGCCATCACAAAAAGTGAGGTGGTGGAGGATGCGGAGGAGGAGGTGGACGAGGAGACGGACGAGGAGGCGGACGAGGAGCCGGACGAGGAGGCGGGCGAGGAGGCGGACGAGGAGGCGGACGAGGAGGCGGACGAGGAGGCGGACGAGGAGGCGGACGAGGAGGCGGACGAGGAGGTAGGTGGCCCGTCAAAAAAAGAGACCAGTAAAAAAAAATTGACTGGTAAAAAAAAAGTGGCCATAAAAAGAAGTTTAAAAATTGGCTGGTAAAAAATATAAATGGCCATCAAAAAAAATTACCGGTTAAAAAAGAGTGCCCATTAAAAAAAAAGTGGCCGAGCAAAAAAGGAATTGGGCCATAAAAAAGACCAGTCAAAACAAATTGGACATTAAAAAAGATAAGTGGCAATAAAGAAAAAATACCGGTTAAAAAAGAATGGCCATTAAAAAAAGATTGACCACATCAAATTGGCCCCTAAAAAAAAAAGACCAGTCAAAAAAATATTGGTCAGTAAAGAATAGTTGGCTATCAAAAAAAATACCGGTTAAAAAAAAGGGGCCATTAAAAAAGATACGTGGCCATCAAAAAAAGTGACCGGTTCAAAAAGAGTGGCCATTAAAGAAAAAACTTGACTGGTAAAAAAAAAGTGGCCATAAAAAAAGTGAAAAAAATTGGCTGCTAAAAAAGATAATGGCCATCAAAAAAAATGACAGGTTAAAAAAGAGTGGCCATTAAAAATGAAATGGTCGACCAAAAAAGAATTGGCCTATAAAAAGACCAGTCGAAAAAAATTGGCCAGTAAAAAAGATGTGGCCATTAAAAAAAGAGTGACCACAAAAAATTGGCCCCTAAAAAAAGAAAGACCAGTCAAAAAAAATTGGTGAGTTAAAGCATGTGGCCATGAAAAAAAATTACTAGTTAAAAAAATGTGGCAATTATAAAAAAAAAACAGTCCAAAAACATTGGTCAGTAAAAAAATAATTGGCCATCATACAAAGTGAGGCGGAGGCAGCGTTGGCGGAGGAGTCGGAGCAGAGGAGGCAGAGGAGGAGGAGGTAGGTGGTCCGTAAAAAAAAGAGACCAGTAAAAGAAAAATTGACTGGTAAAAAAAAGTGGCCATAAAAAGAAGTTTAAAAATTGGCTGGTAAAAAATATAAATGGCTATCAAAAAAAATTACTGGTTAAAAAAAGAGTGCCCATTAAAAAAAAGTGGCCGACCAAAAAAGGAATTGGGCCATAAAAAAGACCAGTCAAAACAAATTGGACATTAAAAAAGATAAGTGGCAATAAAAAAAAATACCGGTTAAAAAAGAATGGCCATTAAAAAAAGATTGACCACATCAAATTGGCCCCTAAGAAAAAAAAGACCAGTCAAAAAAAGATTGGTCAGTAAAAAATAGTTGGCTATCAAAAAAAATACCGGTTAAAAAAAAAGGGGCCATTAAAAAAGATACGTGGCCATCAAAAAAAGTGACCGGTTCAAAAAGAGAGTGGCCATTAAAGAAAAAACTTGACTGGTAAAAAAAAAGTGGCCATAAAAAAAGTGAAAAAAATTGGCTGCTATAAAAGATAATGGCCATCAAAAAAAATTACTGGTTTAAAAAGAGTGGCCATTAAAAATGAAGTGGCCGACCAAAAAAGAATTGGCCTATAAAAAGACCAGTCCAAAAAAATTGGCCAGTAAAAAAGATGTGGCCATTAAAAAAAGTGACCGGTTAAAAAAGAATGGCCATTAAAAAAAGAGTGACCACAAAAAATTGGCCCCTAAAAAAAGAAAGACCAGTCAAAAAAAATTGGTGCGTTAAAGAATGTGGCCATGAAAAAAAATTACTGGTTAAAAAAATGTGGCAATTATAAAATGAAAAAACAGTCCAAAAAAATTGGTCCGTAAAAAAATAATTGGCCATCACACAAAGTGAGGCGGAGGCAGCGTAGGCGGAGGAATCGGAGCAGAGGAGGCAGAGGAGGAGGTAAGTGGCCCGTAAAAAAAGAGAGACCAGTAAAAAATTAATTTGGGCAATAAAAATATAAGTGGACATCAAAAAGAGTGACTGGTTAAAAAAAGTGGCCATCAAAAAAAGTGACTGGTTAAAAAAGGGTGACCATTAAAGAAAAAATTGACTGCTAAAAAAAAGTTGTCTTAAAAAAAAAGTGAAAAAAATTGGCCGGTAAAAAAAGAAAGACCAGTCAAAAAAATGTGGTGAGTTAAAGAATGTGGCCATCAAAAAAAATTACCAATTAAAAAATGAGTGGCAATTAAAAAAGAAAAAAAGTAAAAAAAAATTGGTCAGTAAAAAAATAATTGGCCATCACAAAAAGTGAGGTGGTGGAGGATGCGGAGGAGGAGGCGGACGAGGAGACGGACGAGGAGACAGACGAGGAGACGGACGAGGAGGCAGACGAGGAGGCGGACGAGGAGGCGGACGAGGAGGCGGACGAGGAGGCGGACGAGGAGGCGGACGAGGAGGCGGACGAGGAGGCGGACGAGGAGGCGGACGAGGAGGCGGACGAGGAGGCGGACGAGGAGGCGGACGAGGAGGCGGACGAGGAGGCGGACGAGGAGGCGGACGAGGAGGCGGACGAGGAGGCGGACGAGGAGGCGGACGAGGAGGCGGACGAGGAGGCGGACGAGGAGGCGGACGAGGAGGTAGGTGGCCCATAAAAAAAAAGAGACCAGTAAAAGAAAAATTGACTGGTAAAAAAAAAGTGGTCATAAAGAGAAGTTAAAAAATTGGCCGGTAAAAAAGATGAATGGCCATGAAAAAAAGTGACCGGTTAAAAAAGAATGGCCATTAAAAAAAGATGGACCACAAAAAATTGGCCCGTAAAAAAAGAAAGACCAGGCCAAATAAATTGGTCAGTAAAAAAGATAAGTGGCCATGAAAAAACGTGACTGGTTAAAAAAGAGTGGCCATTAAAAAAAAGTGGCTGACCAAAAAAGAATTGGCCCATAAAAAAAGACCTGTCAAAAAAAATGGCCAGTAAAAAAGATGTGGCCATCAAAAAGAAGTGACCGGTTAAAAAAGAATGGCCATTAATAAAAGTTATCACAAGAAATTGGCCCGTAAAAAAAGAAAGACCAGTCAAAAAAAATTGGTCAATAAAAATATAATTGACCATCACACAAAGTGAGGCGGAGACGGCGGAGGCGGCGGCGGAGGAGGAGGTAGGTTGCCGGTAAAAAAAAAGAGACCAGTAAAAAAAATATTTACTTGTAAAAAAAAAAGTGGTCATAAAAAAATGTTTAAAAATTGGCCGGTAAAAAAGATAAATGGCCATCAAAAAAAATGACCGGTTAAAAAAGAGTGGCCATTAAAAAAAAGTGGCTGACCAAAAAAGGAATTGGGCCATAAAAAAGACCAGTCTAAAAAAATTGGTCAGTAAAAAAGATAAGATAAGAAAAAGTGACCGGTTAAAAAAGAATGGCCATTAAAAAAAGATTGACCACAAAAAATTGGCCCGTAAAAAAAGACCAGTCAAAAAAATTGGCCAGTAAAAGAATGTGGCCATCAAAAAAAATAACCGGTAAAAAAAAGTGGCCATTAAAGACGTGGCCATGAAAAAACGTGACTGGTTAAAAAAGAGTGGCCATTAAAAAAAAGTGGCTGACCAAAAAAGAATTGGCCCATAAAAAAAGACCTGTCAAAAAAAATGGCCAGTAAAAAAGATGTGGCCATCAAAAAGAAGTGACCGGTTAAAAAAGAATGGCCATTAATAAAAGTTATCACAAGAAATTGGCCCGTAAAAAAAGAAAGACCAGTCAAAAAAAATTGGTCAATAAAAATATAATTGACCATCACACAAAGTGAGGCGGAGACGGCGGAGGCGGCGGCGGAGGAGGAGGTAGGTTGCCGGTAAAAAAAAAGAGACCAGTAAAAAAAATATTTACTTGTAAAAAAAAAAGTGGTCATAAAAAAATGTTTAAAAATTGGCCGGTAAAAAAGATAAATGGCCATCAAAAAAAATGACCGGTTAAAAAAGAGTGGCCATTAAAAAAAAGTGGCTGACCAAAAAAGGAATTGGGCCATAAAAAAGACCAGTCTAAAAAAATTGGTCAGTAAAAAAGATAAGATAAGAAAAAGTGACCGGTTAAAAAAGAATGGCCATTAAAAAAAGATTGACCACAAAAAATTGGCCCGTAAAAAAAGACCAGTCAAAAAAATTGGCCAGTAAAAGAATGTGGCCATCAAAAAAAATAACCGGTAAAAAAAAGTGGCCATTAAAGACGTGGCCATTAAAAAAAGTGACTGGTTAAAAAAGAGTTGCCATTAAAGAAAAATTGACTGGTAAAAAAATAAGTGGTCATAAAAAAAGTGAAAAAAATTGGCCGGTAAAAAAGATAAATGGCCATCAAAAAAAGAATACCGGTTAAAAAAGAGTGGACATTAAAAAAGAAGTTGACCAAAAAAGAATTAGCTCATAAAAAAGACCTGTCAAAAAAAATTGGCCAGTAAAAAAGATGTGGCCATCAAAAAAAGTGACCGGTTAAAAAAGAATGGCCATTAAAGAAAAAATTGACTGGTAACAAAAGTGGTCATAAAAAAAGTGAAAAAAATTGCCCGGTAAAAAAGATAAATGGCCATCAAAAAGAAGTGACCGGTTAAAAAAGAATGGCCATTAAAAAAAGAGTGACCACAAAAAATTGGCGCGTAAAAAAGAAAGACCAGTCAAAAAAAAATGGTGAGTTAAAGAATGTGGCCATGAAAAAAAATGACTAGTCAAAAAATGTGGCAATTAAAAAAGAAAAAAACTGTCAAAAAAAATTGGTCAGTAAAATAATAACTGGCCATCACAAAAAGTGAGGTGGTGGAGGATGCGGAGGAGGAGGCGGACGAGGAGACAGACGAGGAGGCGGACGAGGAGGCGGACGAGGAGGCGGGCGAGGAGGCGGACGAGGAGGCGGACGAGGAGGCGGACGAGGAGGCGGACGAGGAGGCGGACGAGGAGGCGGACGAGGAGGCGGACGAGGAGGCGGACGAGGAGGCGGACGAGGAGGTAGGTGGCCCGTCAAAAAAAGAGACCAGTAAAAAAAAATTGACTGGTAAAAAAAAAGTGGCCATAAAAAGAAGTTTAAAAATTGGCTGGTAAAAAATATAAATGGCCATCAAAAAAAATTACCGGTTAAAAAAGAGTGCCCATTAAAAAAAAAGTGGCCGAGCAAAAAAGGAATTGGGCCATAAAAAAGACCAGTCAAAACAAATTGGACATTAAAAAAGATAAGTGGCAATAAAGAAAAAATACCGGTTAAAAAAGAATGGCCATTAAAAAAAGATTGACCACATCAAATTGGCCCCTAAAAAAAAAAGACCAGTCAAAAAAATATTGGTCAGTAAAGAATAGTTGGCTATCAAAAAAAATACCGGTTAAAAAAAAGGGGCCATTAAAAAAGATACGTGGCCATCAAAAAAAGTGACCGGTTCAAAAAGAGTGGCCATTAAAGAAAAAACTTGACTGGTAAAAAAAAAGTGGCCATAAAAAAAGTGAAAAAAATTGGCTGCTAAAAAAGATAATGGCCATCAAAAAAAATGACTGGTTAAAAAAGAGTGGCCATTAAAAATGAAATGGCCGACCAAAAAAGAATTGGCCTATAAAAAGACCAGTCGAAAAAAATTGGCCAGTAAAAAAGATGTGGCCATTAAAAAAAGTGACAGGTTAAAAAGAATGGCCATTAAAAAAAGAGTGACCACAAAAAATTGGCCCCTAAAAATAGAAAGACCAGTCAAAAAAAATTGGTGAGTTAAAGCATGTGGCCATGAAAAAAAATTACTAGTTAAAAAAATGTGGCAATTATAAAAAAAAAACAGTCCAAAAACATTGGTCAGTAAAAAAATAATTGGCCATCATACAAAGTGAGGCGGAGGCAGCGTAGGCGGAGGAGTCGGAGCAGAGGAGGCAGAGGAGGAGGAGGTAGGTGGTCCGTAAAAAAAAGAGACCAGTAAAAGAAAAATTGACTGGTAAAAAAAAGTGGCCATAAAAAGAAGTTTAAAAATTGGCTGGTAAAAAATATAAATGGCTATCAAAAAAAATTACTGGTTAAAAAAAGAGTGCCCATTAAAAAAAAGTGGCCGACCAAAAAAGGAATTGGGCCATAAAAAAGACCAGTCAAAACAAATTGGACATTAAAAAAGATAAGTGGCAATAAAAAAAAATACCGGTTAAAAAAGAATGGCCATTAAAAAAAGATTGACCACATCAAATTGGCCCCTAAGAAAAAAAAGACCAGTCAAAAAAAGATTGGTCAGTAAAAAATAGTTGGCTATCAAAAAAAATACCGGTTAAAAAAAGGGGCCATTAAAAAAGATACGTGGCCATCAAAAAAAGTGACCGGTTCAAAAAGAGAGTGGCCATTAAAGAAAAAACTTGACTGGTAAAAAAAAAGTGGCCATAAAAAAAGTGAAAAAAATTGGCTGCTATAAAAGATAATGGCCATCAAAAAAAATTACTGGTTTAAAAAGAGTGGCCATTAAAAATGAAGTGGCCGACCAAAAAAGAATTGGCCTATAAAAAGGCCAGTCCAAAAAAATTGGCCAGTAAAAAAGATGTGGCCATTAAAAAAAGTGACCGGTTAAAAAAGAATGGCCATTAAAAAAAATTACTGGTTAAAAAAATGTGGCAATTATAAAATAAAAAAACAGTCCAAAAAAATTGGTCCGTAAAAAAATAATTGGCCATCACACAAAGTGAGGCGGAGGCAGCGTAGGCGGAGGAATCGGAGCAGAGGAGGCAGAGGAGGAGGAGGTAAGTGGCCCGTAAAAAAAGAGAGACCAGTAAAAAATTAATTTGGGCAATAAAAATATAAGTGGACATCAAAAAGAGTGACTGGTTAAAAAAAGTGGCCATCAAAAAAAGTGACTGGTTAAAAAAGGGTGACCATTAAAGAAAAAATTGACTGCTAAAAAAAAGTTGTCTTAAAAAAAAAGTGAAAAAAATTGGCCGGTAAAAAAAGAAAGACCAGTCAAAAAAATGTGGTGAGTTAAAGAATGTGGCCATCAAAAAAAATTACCAGTTAAAAAATGAGTGGCAATTAAAAAAGAAAAAAAGTCAAAAAAAATTGGTCAGTAAAAAAATAATTGGCCATCACAAAAAGTGAGGTGGTGGAGGATGCGGAGGAGGAGGCGGACGAGGAGACGGACGAGGAGACAGACGAGGAGACGGACGAGGAGGCGGATGAGGAGGCGGACGAGGAGGCGGACGAGGAGGCGGACGAGGAGGCGGACGAGGAGGCGGACGAGGAGGCGGACGAGGAGGCGGACGAGGAGGCGGACGAGGAGGCGGACGAGGAGGCGGACGAGGAGGCGGACGAGGAGGCGGACGAGCAGGCGGACGAGCAGGCGGATGAGGAGGCGGACGAGGAGGTAGGTGGCCCATAAAAAAAAAGAGACCAGTAAAAGAAAAATTCAGCTGTAATAATAATGGCGAGCGAGTGATCCATAAACAGGTTACAACGACAACACCCAAGGGCGCAGGGACCTCGGGCGATTGGCTGCGGGAGCTGGTGGCAGGGATAACGGGAGCCACGTCGCTGGTGGAAGGCCAGGTGAACGGGCAGCGCACCCGGATCCTGTTGGACACGGGCGCCATGGCCTCTCTCATGAGCGCCGCGCACTGCAGCATGCTCGGGGTGGACGTGGGCTGCCTGCAGGCGCCGGATCGCGCGCTGCACACGGCAAGCGGAGCCGGGATGGGGTTGCTGGGGAAGGTCTCCCTCGAGGTCCGTCTAGGAAACCAGGTGTGCACACAGGAATTCTACGTTTCGAGTGTGTTGTGCCACGAGTGCATTGCAGGAACGGACCTCCTGGAAAAGTTGGGACTTAACGTACAGCCCCGGCAACGATGCGCTACGGTGGAGGGCAGCGGGGAGCGGATTCCGTTCCTAGGACAGGAGCCGAATCGCCCACGCTTCACACCCGTGGCCGCTACGCTGGTGTCGGCCGTCACCATCGGGCCTCTCGCCGAGATGCTGGTGCCAGTGGCAACCCTCTCCACCGACCCAACCCACCGACCATCGGGCGAGGTAATGCTGACTCCTCACCCGGAGTTGGCATCGCGATACGGGGTGGTAGGGTCAGCCACACTGGTAAACGCAGATGGGGGCCGGCTGTTTATACGTGTGTTTAACCCACACAGTACCCCGGCAATGATACGACGACGCACCCCGGTAGCCACCGTACACCCCCTGCACGCTCGCCACTCGAACGACTCGGTGTTCGCACTCTGGGCGGAGGACCCTGGCCGCCCCGAGGACAGCCAGGATCTGGCCTGGCGGGTCGGCCCGACCCCCCGAGCCGAGATTGTTCCCCTGCAGGATGCGTTACATGTGCCTTGGGCAGCCTTACCTAAGGGGGAGGCCGATCAGCTGCGCGGGTTATTGCGGGAGTACGCCGACGTGTTCAGTGAGCACGATTCGGACGTGGGCCGGACCGACCTGGTCAAGCACCAAATTGACACAGGTGCAGCCCGACCCATCAAACTCCCCGCATACCGAGTGGGCGCGCCTGAACGGACCCAGATCAAAGAGGCAGTCACGGATATGCTACGCGATAACATAATCCAGCCCTCCGCGAGCCCTTGGTCTGCCCCGGTGGTACTGGTAACGAAAAAGGACGGATCGACTCGGTTCTGCGTTGATTACCGAAAATTGAACGCAGTCACCCTCGGCGACGCTTTTCCCATCCCACGCATCGACGACACCTTCGACAGTCTCGCAGGAGCGCGGTATTTTTCCACCCTCGATCTGGCGTCCGGTTACTGGCAGGTGGAGATGACGGAGGAGGATCGGCCAAAAACAGCATTCACCACCCCGATGGGCCTGTTTGAGTTTCGAGTGTTGCCGTTCGGACTCACTAACGCGCCCGCGACGTTCCAGCGGTTGATGGAGTTGGTGATGCGGGGCTTGCAGTGGGAACAGTGCCTGATTTACCTGGACGACGTAATAGTGTTCAGTAGGTCGCTGTCCGAACACTGGTCCAGGCTGCGGGAAGTATTCCAGCGACTGCGAGCAGCCCATCTCAAGCTCAAGCCACGTAAGTGTTACATTGCGCAACGCGAGGTGGGGTACCTCGGACACCGAGTCAGCGAGGCAGGGGTGAGCACCGATCCCGAGAAGGTGCGTGCCGTAGTGGATTGGCCGCGGCCGAGGAACCTGACGGAGATCAGGTCATTCTTGGGACTCGCCACTTATTACCGTCGATTTGTAAAGGGATTCAGTGAGATTGCACGCCCCCTCACCCAACTCACCTCCCCTAAGAACCCCTATCAGTGGTCAGAGGCCTGCCAGATGGCTTTCACCACACTCAAAGACCACCTCACCCACACCCCCACCTTGGCTTTCCCAGATTTCACCACCGATTTTATTTTGGACACTGACGCCTGCAGCAGTGGGCTGGGCGCGGTGCTGTCGCAAGTGCAGGGTGGGACGGAGCGGGTCATCGCGTACGCCAGTCGGACCCTGAGCGGGGCCGAACTGAACTATTGTGTAACCCGTCAGGAACTGTATGCTGTAATTTTCGCGTGTAAACAGTTCCGACCGTACTTGTACGGCAGGAAATGTCGTGTGCGCACCGATCATTATGCACTGCAGTTCCTCCTTACATTCAAGGAACCGCGGGGGCAGATGGCTCGATGGCTGGCGCAGCTGCAGGAGTACAACCTGCAGATCGAGTACCGAGCGGGGCGAACACACGCGAACGCGGACGCCTTGTCAAGACGGCCCGCGGTGCGCGCTGAGACGAGGGAGGGAGACGCCTGCCCGTGCTTCACGGGGGGACGCTGCCGCCAGGCAGCAGAACCCAAGGAGCGCGCGGAAACTAAACTCCCCCCCCCGAGAGAGAGTGCAGTGTGCGCCGCAGGAACCCCTGCAGAAGGAGCCCGGGGACAGACGGATCATCCCACCCCAACCGGGCGGATCCAAGAGGATGTCGGCTGCGCCTTCCCGGGCTTGGACGACGAGCAGCTGCGCCAAACCCAGCAGCGGGATCCGGATCTGGCGGCGGTGGAGGCGGCACTGCGAGAGAGGAAGGATGCACTACCAGGGCCCTGGAGCGGTTTGTATGCCCGGTTGTGTGTAGAAAACGGGGTGGTGAGGGAACTGGCCGACGCTGGGCAGCCGGGGTGCATCTGCGTTCCCGCCCATGTGCGACCCCAACTACTACGACTGGTACACGACCACCCGCTCGGGGGCCATGATGGGGAACGGCGCACCCGGGAGACTCTGCGTCGCCAGTATCTCTGGCCTAAATTGGCGCAAGATGTGGCCACCTGGGTGCAGGGCTGCCGGGCCTGTCAGCAGTGTGGGCAAAAGCCGGCGAGGTACCAGGTACCCCTGAGGCCGTTCCGAGTCAGTCGGACGAATCAGTTGGTCGGAATCGACCTGCAGGGGCCCTTTCCACGATCCCACCGGGGCAACCGATATATTCTTGTAGCGGTGGAGTACTTCACCCGCTACCCCGTGGCGGTGGCTATCCCGGATAAAACAGCCCTCGTAGTGGCCCGGGCCTTCGTGGAAAACTACGTACTTAAGTGCGGGATCCCCGAACGAGTCATTACCGACCAGGGTAGTGAATTCGAGGCCGAACTATTCCAGGCGCTGTGCCGAGAGTTCGGGATCCAGAAGGACCGAACCACGGCATATCACCCCCAGGCGAACGGGATGGTAGAGAGGATGAACCAGACTCTGGCCGGAAAGCTTAAACGCATGGCGGCCGCGAATCAACAGGACTGGGACGAACACCTCCCCTATGCCCTGTTCGCCTACACCACCGCCGTTCACACATCTACAGGACAGACCCCGTTCCTAATGATGTTTGGTCGCGAGTCTCGCCTGCCCGCAGATCTGCTGTTCGGTGTCCCTCCGCCGCAACGGGAGGAAGGGAGCCACCCCGTGGAGCACTTGCTGGAGACCCTGCGAGGGGCCAGGGGCCGAGCCTACCCGCACGGAGAGGCCGCGCACCAGCGGCAAGAGCAGGGCGCCCGACCCCGTATGGAGCCCCCCTTCTACACTGCGGGCTCCGAGGTGTGGCTGTACACTCCCCGCGTCGGTGCCGGACAGGTGGGGAAGCTGACCACCTACTGGCGAGGACCCTGGATTGTGAGACGGCAGATCTCACCATGGACGGTGCTGATTCAGGGAGGAGAGAGGGGCCGGGAGATGGTGGTCAACATCCGCCGACTGAAGCCGTGGCGAGCAGCCCCCGAGGGGGGGAGCCCCGCCGTCCAAGTACCCCGAAACCCCGGGGTCCCTCCACCCCCCGTGCCCGGGGGCCTCGCGCAGTATATGGGCCCCACGGAGCCCCGGGCTCCGAGGGGCCCCGGGCGGGGCCGGGGGCGACGAGGACGGCGACCCTTCAACCCCACCGCCTCTGAGTTTGTTCCCCAGCCCGCAGGTGCCAGAGACCGAGGGGAGCCGTTGGAATGGAGGAGGAGACCACCGCCGGAGCCCCAGGAGACGGAGCAGCCACCCCCGAGGCCAGCCACAAGGGCCGGGCGAATCCCGCGGACCCCGCGGCGATACCTCGTGGGGGCAACCCAGGCGAGGTGCTCCAGTCAACCCGGGACGGGGACTGGCACCCCGGGGGGCAATGTGGTGCCACAGCGACGGGGCCGCTCGGCCGAGCCAGGGAGCCGCCCGGCTTCCACCGCCGCACTGCCCCCCATCACCCCCCCCACATAAACACGCACCCGCACCCACGTAGGGCCTCGTGGTCGGGTCACCTACCCTGAGTTTTCACCCGAGGGCCCCCTAGGGGGGTTACCCCACGGTTTCTCAGGGCCAGGGAATTGGACAGGACCCTTCCCAGGCCAAGTAACACTGCGGCGCCGTAGGCGGATTTGAGATCGCACGACCACGGCGAGCTCAGAGAGCCCCGCAGTTAGAAACGCATACAAACACAAACACGGGTCAGCAAGGCAGATAGCTGGGATCAGGACCCGGGACGACTGATTGGTCGAAAGTTCAAAGGCCGGCGGGATCGCAAAAGAGCGGGAAATCCTAGGCTCAGGATTGGTCGAGAGACCAAGGCGGTCGGGACGGGGGCGCCTAGCCTTTGATGTGAATAGTTTAAAAGAAAACGCAGGGGCAGTAGGGAAGTCTCTTCTTCTGGAGTTTGGACACGGGGTCAGCGACGAAGGAGTCATCGGGCGAGCCGCTAGATTGTCTGCAGGACGATCTGAGCGCCGCAAGGTCACCAAGGACTACAGACGGTATCGTGTTGCGCGCCTTACAACACCTCAGAGCGGAGAGTAGGATCCGTAGGAGAGGGTTAGTTCGGGGTAAGGACGAGTAGGAAAGCGGTTTAGCAGAGAGCGCAGCATAGAATAGGGCTACACGGCACCAGAGTGTGGGTTAGAAGCGCCTTGCTGGCCCGCACACACACACGGGTGGCTCGGTTGGTTAGCAAGGGCTAATAAAATCTCGAGCGTAGTAACAAAACCGTGTTGTTGGGTGTTTTTGGAACGTGGTATTAGCGTGCACTGCATTCGCGAGTGTGTGGTCGTTGTATGCATAAAGGCCGTGGTCTCTGTACGATTGTGCGGGTACGGAGGTGTGTGCGTTAACGCCCGGGGAGAGCACTTTTGTGTGTTGGCGTGACTACGCAGCCGTGTGAGAGGAGAATCGTCCTTGTACGATATTTGTGTTGACGTGCACGCGCGAGTGGGGGAGGGGACGAGTCGTCGTGTCGGCGTGTGCCCCGCTTGCGTGCGCTCGTTACTTGCGTAAGCTCTCGGCGTGCGTAAGCGGCGTACCCCAGGTGCGCGATCGTAACGTGAGCGGCCAGCGCGGCGCAGAGCAGCGCAAGAGTGGGTATCGCGTGTGGAGCTGTATGGGTGTGCGCGCACGTTCACGACGTGTGTAACACAGGTGCGCGATCCTAACGTGAGTGGTCAGTGTTGGGTGAGTGCCGTGCAGAGCTGTGTGTGGGTGTGCGCGTACGTGGTTAACCATGCCTGCTACGCGGACCCGCGGTGGAGGGGAATCCTCGGGTGACGGCTCCCACACCCTGGGTGAGGAGCCTAGCGGCGGTTCGCTTAGCAGCGGGGGGGCGATTGATGATGTTAGTCCGGCCGTTAGTATTATCGAGGGAGGGATCTCGGGGGCTAGCGACCCCCACAAATGCTCACGATATAAATTATAATTCAAAACAAGTGAACAACCAACATTTGGGAGACATTGTTCGGTCAGGGCATGATATGACGATTGTCGGTTTTCAAAAGTGTTACTGATGAACACTATTTAAAACGCACTCGAATTTTTTGCAAGACAAGATGCTTCAACAGACTACTCATATTTAATTCCAACGAAATATTTTCTATTTAAGTTTTGCCTCGCGCGCTCGCGATTCCTCCTCTCGCGCTATGGTGAGGACTGCGCGCCATGTCAACAGTCCCTTGTCACCGAACTTTTAATTGGACGTTTTAATCGAACTTTGAAATGAATAAATATATGGATTTTCAGATGGACAACAAACTGAAGAAAATTACTCAAAATTAACCGACATTAAATAGAAAGTTTAACATTTTACGTGGCAAGAGGTGAGTAGCTCACGCACTGCAGAAGGGTCGCGCGCCTTGAACAAGATCGAGGCACGGTGCACAATCATCACCACTCAAATTCAACTCAAGTGACTCTGCAGTCGAATGTTTAAAGAAAATATATAATCTTACGTTTAATGCACCGACAGAGTTGATATTCTAGGAGCGCAGGATGGTTCATCCGATGGGTTGTTTTTACTGCAATAAGTAACACGTATTTACTGCACTAAATAACACGAATGAGTAATCATTGGAAAGATGTTATTAACCATGTAAAAAATATTTAACTACACATATTTGTACCATCTTATTTGACAAGTAATATTATACTTTACCGAGTGTTGACATCCCCAGCGTTTACCAGTACTTTTTTGCTTACTATCAGCTAACACCGGCCACAACCCTGAGCTGATGTGCTCATTTGATCCCTTTTCTGACCGCTCAAAAAGAGCGAGTTTTATTCTTTAATAAACACGATTCTTTCTTCCAATAGGCATCCCAATTTATTCTAAACCATGTTCCATGATTGATGCAATGTTGGAATGCTGCTCAAATACCGTTCCTAAATTAGACATAAAGGGTATCTGGAATGAGCAGAGCATTCGTTTAATTGCGAGCAATTTGGGACGAGGGCAACTCGACGACGGTGTCCTTATTAAACAGGACCCTGCGGGGTGGGCTGGTAGGAACGAATAACCAAATAATATAAACATAATGTATTATTACACTTGTTAAGCCAGGAAAGCCCCACTGAGTCAAAAGGTTTTTGTAGGGTCCTGCCAAGTGTTTGCAGTAGGGGGCGATGTTGCTACACCTAATCGGACGATACGAAGGGAGAGATTGAGGCCTAGTTCTAGGCTTTAGGCCTAGCTGTATGCTTTAGGGCGCTGTGAGTTAATTTTTAATTTAAATGTTTTAATGATTCATGTAAAAGCTTTAAATTTAAATGTTTCTATTTAAAAACATGAGGGAATGTAACATTGTTAAACATAACTCCCTTTCACACACGCGGGGGTACGACACGAATGGAGTTTCAGGCCTAGTTCTAGGCTTTAGGCCTAGCTGTAGGCTTTAGGGCGCTGTGAGTTTTTTTTTTATTTCAAAGTTTTAATTAAAAGCTATCTCAGGGAATTATTAGGGCGCTGTTAGTTGTTTTATTTAATTTCAAAGTTTTAATTAAAAGCTATCTCAGGGAATTATTAGGGAATGTTACACGTGTTTAGCCAGGAAAGCCTCATTAATTTAAATGTTTTAATTAAAAGCTGAGGGAATTATAAGGGAATGTTACACTTGTTTAGCCAGGATAGCGTCACTGAGTCTAAAGGTTTTCGTAGGGTCATGCCAAATGTTTGCAGTAGGGGGCGATGTTGACGGACGGACACATTAATCTGTTGGTGGTCTGGTCCATTTCGTTCCTACCAGTATAACAAAACTCCTGTGTACGACTGTCCAAGCTCTTTGCAAGTAAGTGGGTGGCTCTGAAAAGAGCCGTTGTTGTGGTGGTAGAGGCGGCGGCGCGTTCACTTCTTTGCCTGAGAGGTCTTCTTGGGCAGCAGCACGGCCTGGATGTTGGGCAGCACACCGCCCTGGGCGATAGTCACGCCGCCCATGAGCTTGTTGAGCTCCTCGTCGTTTCGCACGGCGAGCTGCAGGTGTCGGGGGATGATCCTCGTCTTCTTGTTGTCGCGGGCCGCATTGCCAGCCAGCTCGAGGATCTCGGCAGAAAGGTACTCGAGCACGGCGGCCAGGTAGACGGGTGCTCCAGCGCCGACCCGCTGGGCGTAATTGCCCTTGCGGAGCAGCCTGTGAACGCGACCCACGGGGAACTGCAGGCCGGCGCGGGAAGAGCGGGACTTTGCCTTGGCGCGAGACTTGCCACCGGTCTTGCCGCGTCCAGACATTGTTAAGGGACCTAGGATGCAAAAAGCACTGGAGACAAAGTACGAACGATTTGTGACGTTGACACGCACCACCGGAGCGGCTTTTATAGCGGAGACGAGGATCGTAGAGCGCGCCGCTGCTGATTGGCTCCTCTCGGTCGAGTCCCGCCCTCTCCTTGAGCCACCAATGAAAAGCCGGGACGCGATGATTCGATGTTGACTTTAATTATTTGTATCCATATATATTTTAATGCGGACACGCATCTTATGAATGAAACAATGCGATACACGTACTTAATAGGTTCAAGTTTTAAGCATGATAGAGTTAATTTATGGGCACGTGCTGGCAAGTCAAACTTATAAGCGGATTCCGCAAATATCAATGTATTATTGATTATAATCATCATTTTGAGGGACCGCATTGGTTATAAGAAATCATTGTGATAGCCTTGAGCTCGTGCTTGATCGCCCACGTGCCTATACGGTGTATATATATTTTCCTTTAACCGCCTGTTCGGGCAATGCCTAAAAATATATGTGCGTGAATAATTCAGTCTCTTAGTTTGCAAAATGTGAACTTCTTATCAGCTCGGGCTTGAAACAACATAAACCAATATCTTTGGGTTTAATAGTTAATATATTTAACCAAAATAACCCTTTTGTTGTACATTATGTAAACATGGTTTCCCAACGCTTATATACGACACCAACGTGTGATGTTGAAAAATATGAGCGGCGGGGTATAGAAAATGAACTTCATTGTCGCTTACGCCTGACGACTCGTGAGAGCCGTGACCAGCAAACGAAGGTTTCCGGCACCCGAACTTTGAAGGACACATGGAAGCGTTTTCATGAGTAAGTGGTGGCTCTGAAAAGAGCCTTTGTGTTGTGCTTTGAGGGCCGAGCTGGGCGTTCAAGCGCGCTCGCCACGAATGCGGCGGGCGAGCTGAATGTCCTTGGGCATGATGGTGACGCGCTTGGCGTGGATGGCGCACAGGTTGGTGTCCTCGAAGAGCGCGACAAGGTACGCTTCGCTGGCCTCCTGCAGAGCCATGACAGCGGAGCTCTGGAAGCGCAGGTCGGTCTTGAAGTCCTGCGCGATCTCCCTGACGAGGCGCTGGAAGGGCAGTTTGCGGATGAGCAGCTCGGTGGACTTCTGGTAGCGGCGGATCTCGCGCAGAGCGACGGTGCCGGGCCTGTAGCGGTGAGGCTTCTTGACGCCGCCCGTGGCCGGAGCGCTCTTTCGGGCCGCCTTGGTGGCGAGTTGCTTGCGGGGGGCCTTGCCGCCCGTGGACTTGCGAGCCGTCTGCTTGGTGCGAGCCATGGCTTGGTGAGGGCAAAGATTCTCACAGGCGGGGAGAAGGCGGCTTATGTAGCCCAGAGCGCGCGCTCACTGGTCAGCGGAGTCGTGACGTGCGAAGAAGGGGAGCGTGCTGATTGGTTGGCAGCGTGCAATGATCTCGAGTCGTCAACTCTTCTTAATCAACAAAATGTTCACAGTTTGGATCATTTCAGAATGCCGCATCACGATGCAGTAGTACCCTTTGAGCGCCGTCGATGTCTTTAACGGATGTTATTTTCTCAAGCAAACACCTTTCCGAAAACAACTTTACAGTGCTCTGCATGATCTAAATAAAGTGTTAAGAAACTGCACTTCATTGGAAACAGTAATACGTAAAAATGTCGGAAAGAGGTGATCACAGGAATAGATATATATTCTCTTGGCATTGAGATGATGATCAATTATACTGCACGAGTCATCCATGCTAGGCGCTTACTTTTACATATATGTACACGTGCAAAATGTTAGTTCCTGCCCGAAAATACAACCACGAATTAAATATATTGCATTGCAAGGTTTTGGCGCCAAACATCCAATGTAATATCTGAATGGGCTGCAGATGAAATCAATGGACAAACAAGTCCAAGAAATGCCTGCTGGTGAATATGATGTGCCATGAATATTGTTATCGCTTTTATTCACGTGGAAACATGTTAAAATGCGTTCGATCTCTCCACTTCACTCAATGAGCGAACAATGTCCCCGCGTGAACCGGGGCTTTGTTGGAAGTTTCGTTTTGTACTCCTGCTAGGACTGGTACAAGCAGGTTCGTTGAGGTGGGTGGCTCTGAAAAGAGCCTTTGTAATTAATGGTGGAGTCGAGGCTTCACTTGGAGCTTGTGTACTTGGTGACGGCCTTGGTGCCCTCCGACACGGCGTGTGTGGGGGTCGCTAGCCCCCGAGATCCCTCCCTCGATAATACTAACGGCCGGACTAACATCATCAATCGCCCCCCCGCTGCTAAGCGAACCGCCGCTAGGCTCCTCACCCAGGGTGTGGGAGCCGTCACCCGAGGATTCCCCTCCACCGCGGGTCCGCGTAGCAGGCATGGATAACCACGCACGCGCACACCCACACACAGCTCTGCACGGCACTCACCCAACCCTGACCACTCACGTTAGGATCGCGCACCTGTGTTACACACGTCGTGAACGTGCGCGCACACACGCATACAGCTCCACACGCGATACCCACTCCTGCGCCGCTCTGCGCCGCGCTGGCCGCCCACGTTACGATCGCGCACCTTGGGCACGCCGATTACGCACGCCGAGAGCTTACGCAAGTAACGAGCGCACGCAAGCGGGGCACACGCCGACACGACGACTCGTCCCCTCCCCCACTCGCGCGTGCACGTCAACACAAATATCGGACAAGGACGATTCTCCTCTCACACGGCTGCGTAGTCACGCCAACACACCAAAAGTGCTCTCCCCGGGCGTTAACGCACACACCTCCGTACCCGCACAATCGTACAGAGACCACGGCCTTTATGCGTACAACGACCACACACTCGCGAATGCAGTGCACGCTAATACCACGTTCCAAAAACACCCAACAACACGGTTTTGTTACTATGCTCGAGATTTTATTAGCCCTTGCTAACCAACCGAGCCACCCGTGTGTGTGTGCGGGACAGCAAGGCGCTTCTAACCCACACTCTGGTGCCGTGTAGCCCTATTCTATGCTGCGCTCTCTGCTAAACCGCTTTCCTACTCGTCCTTACCCCGAACTAACCCTCTCCTACGGATCCTACCCTCCGCTCTGAGGTGTTGTAAGGCGCGCAACACGATACCGTCTGTAGTCCTTGGTGACCTTGCGGCGCTCAGATCGTCCTGCAGACAATCTAGCGGCTCGCCCGATGACTCCTTCGTCGCTGACCCCGTGTCCAAACTCCAGAAGAAGAGAGTTCCCTACTGCCCCTGCGTTTTCTTTTAAACTATTCACATCAAAGGCTAGGCGCCCCCGTCCCGACCGCCTTGGTCTCTCGACCAATCCTGAGCCTAGGATTTCCCGCTCTTTTGCGATCCCGCCGGCCTTTGAACTTTCGACCAATCAGTCGTCCCGGGTCCTGATCCCAGCTATCTGCCTTGCTGACCCGTGTTTGTGTTTGTATGCGTTTCTAACTGCGGGGCTCTCTGAGCTCGCCATGGTCGTGCGATCTCAAATCCGCCCACGGCGCCGCAGTGTTACTTGGCCTGGGAAGGGTCCTGTCCAATTCCCTGGCCCTGAGAAACCGTGGGGTAACCCCCCTAGGGGGCCCTCGGGTGAAAACTCAGGGTAGGTGACCCGACCACGAGGCCCTACGTGGGTGCGGGTGCGTGTTTATGTGGGGGGGGTGATGGGGGGCAGTGCGGCGGTGGAAGCCGGGCGGCTCCCTGGCTCGGCCGAGCGGCCCCGTCGCTGTGGCACCACATAGCCCCCCGGGGTGCCAGTCCCCGTCCCGGGTTGACTGGAGCACCTCGCCTGGGTTGCCCCCATGAGGTATCGCCGCGGGGTCCGCGGGATTCGCCCGGCCCTTGTGGCTGGCCTCGGGGGTGGCGGCTCCGTCTCCTGGGGCTCCGGCGGTGGTCTCCTCCTCCATTCCAACGGCTCCCCTCGGTCTCTGGCACCTGCGGGCTGGGGAACAAACTCAGAGGCGGTGGGGTTTAAGGGTCGCCGTCCTCGTCGCCCCCGGCCCCGCCCGGGGCCCCTCGGAGCCCGGGGCTCCGTGGGGCCCATATACTGCGCGAGGCCCCCGGGCACGGGGGGTGGGGGGACCCCGGGGTTTCGGGGTACTTGGACGGCGGGGCTCCCCCACTCGGGGGCTGCTCGCCACGGCTTCAGTCGGCGGATGTTGACCACCATCTCCCGGCCCCTCTCTCCTCCCTGAATCAGCACCGTCCATGGTGAGATCTGCCGTCTCACAATCCAGGGTCCTCGCCAGTAGGTGGTCAGCTTCCCCACCTGTCCGGCACCGACGCGGGGAGTGTACAGCCACACCTCGGAGCCCGCAGTGTAGAAGGGGGGCTCCATACGGGGTCGGGCGCCCTGCTCTTGCCGCTGGTGCGCGGCCTCTTCGTGCGGGTAGGCTCGGCCCCTGGCCCCTCGCAGGGTCTCCAGCAAGTGCTCCACGGGGTGGCTCCCTTCCTCCCGTTGCGGCGGAGGGACACCGAACAGCAGATCTGCGGGCAGGCGAGACTCGCGACCAAACATCATTAGGAACGGGGTCTGTCCTGTAGATGTGTGAACGGCGGTGGTGTAGGCGAACAGGGCATAGGGGAGGTGTTCGTCCCAGTCCTGTTGATTCGCGGCCGCCATGCGTTTAAGCTTCCCGGCCAGAGTCTGGTTCATCCTCTCTACCATCCCGTTCGCCTGGGGGTGATATGCCGTGGTTCGGTCCTTCTGGATCCCGAACTCTCGGCACAGCGCCTGGAATAGTTCGGCCTCGAATTCACTACCCTGGTCGGTAATGACTCGTTCGGGGATCCCGCACTTAAGTACGTAGTTTTCCACGAAGGCCCGGGCCACTACGAGGGCTGTTTTATCCGGGATAGCCACCGCCACGGGGTAGCGGGTGAAGTACTCCACCGCTACAAGAATATATCGGTTGCCCCGGTGGGATCGTGGAAAGGGCCCCTGCAGGTCGATTCCGACCAACTGATTCGTCCGACTGACTCGGAACGGCCTCAGGGGTACCTGGTACCTCGCCGGCTTTTGCCCACACTGCTGACAGGCCCGGCAGCCCTGCACCCAGGCGGCCACATCTTGCGCTAATTTAGGCCAGAGATACTGGCGACGCAGAGTCTCCCGGGTGCGCCGTTCCCCATCATGGCCCCCGAGCGGGTGATCGTGTACCAGTCGTAGTAGTTGGGGTCGCACATGGGCTGGAACGCAGATGCACCCCGGCTGCCCAGCGTCGGCCAGTTCCCTCACCACCCCGTTTTCTACACACAACCGGGCATACAAACCGCTCCAGGGCCCTGGTAGTGCATCCTTCCTCTCTCGCAGTGCCGCCTCCACCGCCGCCAGATCCGGATCCCGCTGCTGGGTTTGTCGCAGCTGCTCGTCGTCCAAGCCCGGGAAGGCGCAGCCGACATCCTCTTGGATCCGCCCGGTTGGGGTGGGATGATCCGTCTGTCCCCGGGCTCCTTCTGCAGGGGTTCCTGCGGCGCACACTGCACTCTCTCTCGGGGGGGGGAGTTTAGTTTCCGCGCGCTCCTTGGGTTCTGCTGCCTGGCGGCAGCGTCCCCCCGTGAAGCACGGGCAGGCGTCTCCCTCCCTCGTCTCAGCGCGCACCGCGGGCCGTCTTGACAAGGCGTCCGCGTTCGCGTGTGTTCGCCCCGCTCGGTACTCGATCTGCAGGTTGTACTCCTGCAGCTGCGCCAGCCATCGAGCCATCTGCCCCCGCGGTTCCTTGAATGTAAGGAGGAACTGCAGTGCATAATGATCGGTGCGCACACGACATTTCCTGCCGTACAAGTACGGTCGGAACTGTTTACACGCGAAAATTACAGCATACAGTTCCTGACGGGTTACACAATAGTTCAGTTCGGCCCCGCTCAGGGTCCGACTGGCGTACGCGATGACCCGCTCCGTCCCACCCTGCACTTGCGACAGCACCGCGCCCAGCCCACTGCTGCAGGCGTCAGTGTCCAAAATAAAATCGGTGGTGAAATCTGGGAAAGCCAAGGTGGGGGTGTGGGTGAGGTGGTCTTTGAGTGTGGTGAAAGCCGTCTGGCAGGCCTCCGACCACTGATAGGGGTTCTTAGGGGAGGTGAGTTGGGTGAGGGGGCGTGCAATCTCACTGAATCCCTTTACAAATCGACGGTAATAAGTGGCGAGTCCCAAGAATGACCTGATCTCCGTCAGGTTCCTCGGCCGCGGCCAATCCACTACGGCACGCACCTTCTCGGGATCGGTGCTCACCCCTGCCTCGCTGACTCGGTGTCCGAGGTACCCCACCTCGCGTTGCGCAATGTAACACTTACGTGGCTTGAGCTTGAGATGGGCTGCTCGCAGTCGCTGGAATACTTCCCGCAGCCTGGACCAGTGTTCGGACAGCGACCTACTGAACACTATTACGTCGTCCAGGTAAATCAGGCACTGTTCCCACTGCAAGCCCCGCATCACCAACTCCATCAACCGCTGGAACGTCGCGGGCGCGTTAGTGAGTCCGAACGGCAACACTCGAAACTCAAACAGGCCCATCGGGGTGGTGAATGCTGTTTTTGGCCGATCCTCCTCCGTCATCTCCACCTGCCAGTAACCGGACGCCAGATCGAGGGTGGAAAAATACCGCGCTCCTGCGAGACTGTCGAAGGTGTCGTCGATGCGTGGGATGGGAAAAGCGTCGCCGAGGGTGACTGCGTTCAATTTTCGGTAATCAACGCAGAACTGAGTCGATCCGTCCTTTTTCGTTACCAGTACCACCGGGGCAGACCAAGGGCTCGCGGAGGGCTGGATTATGTTATCGCGTAGCATATCCGTGACTGCCTCTTTGATCTGGGTCCGTTCAGGCGCGCCCACTCGGTATGCGGGGAGTTTGATGGGTCGGGCTGCACCTGTGTCAATTTGGTGCTTGACCAGGTCGGTCCGGCCCACGTCCGAATCGTGCTCACTGAACACGTCGGCGTACTCCCGCAATAACCCGCGCAGCTGATCGGCCTCCCCCTTAGGTAAGGCTGCCCAAGGCACATGTAACGCATCCTGCAGGGGAACAATCTCGGCTCGGGGGGTCGGGCCGACCCGCCAGGCCAGATCCTGGCTGTCCTCGGGGCGGCCAGGGTCCTCCGCCCAGAGTGCGAACACCGAGTCGTTCGAGTGGCGAGCGTGCAGGGGGTGTACGGTGGCTACCGGGGTACGTCGTCGTATCATTGCCGGGGTACTGTGTGGGTTAAACACACGTATAAACAGCCGGCCCCCATCTGCGTTTACCAGTGTGGCTGACCCTACCACCCCGTATCGCGATGCCAACTCCGGGTGAGGAGTCAGCATTACCTCGCCCGATGGTCGGTGGGTTGGGTCGGTGGAGAGGGTTGCCACTGGCACCAGCATCTCGGCGAGAGGCCCGATGGTGACGGCCGACACCAGCGTAGCGGCCACGGGTGTGAAGCGTGGGCGATTCGGCTCCTGTCCTAGGAACGGAATCCGCTCCCCGCTGCCCTCCACCGTAGCGCATCGTTGCCGGGGCTGTACGTTAAGTCCCAACTTTTCCAGGAGGTCCGTTCCTGCAATGCACTCGTGGCACAACACACTCGAAACGTAGAATTCCTGTGTGCACACCTGGTTTCCTAGACGGACCTCGAGGGAGACCTTCCCCAGCAACCCCATCCCGGCTCCGCTTGCCGTGTGCAGCGCGCGATCCGGGGCCTGCAGGCAGCCCACGTCCACCCCGAGCATGCTGCAGTGCGCGGCGCTCATGAGAGAGGCCACGGCGCCCGTGTCCAACAGGATCCGGGTGCGCTGCCCGTTCACCTGGCCTTCCACCAGCGACGTGGCTCCCGTTATCCCTGCCACCAGCTCCCGCAGCCAATCGCCCGAGGTCCCTGCGCCCTTGGGTGTTGTCGTTGTAACCTGTTTATGGATCACTCGCTCGCCATTATTATTACAGCTGGTTTGGGTCGGGTCCACGTCGATTTCATCCCCCGGTGGTCCCCTCTCTAGGGGGGGCTTAGTGTTTGACCTATGCATCGGCCTCGCACGGGCGAGCTGAGGGCAGTCCCTCATGAGATGCCCTCGACGGTCGCACACATAACACGTCCTGGGAGGAGTGGCGGCTCTGTGGCGAACTTTCTGCCCACTCCCTCCTCCCCCCGTGCGCTGTTGCTCATACTCTGCTTCTAGTCGGGCTATCCTTCCAGTTAGCCCTCCTACCGCGGAGTCTAGGTCCCCCATTTCGGATCGGATGGTCTCAACGGAGGATTGCACCTGGGTTACCTGGCCGGCTATATCTCCCATGCCGGTCTGTAACCCAGCTACCCAACCCGGGGTTGTCTCGCGGGACACTGGAGGTTCTCTTTCCCGGCCCCTTACCGTCCTCGCGAGCTCCTGTTCCTCCTCCTCGTCTTCCGAGAGCAGGCTCGCAATGGCGCGCTCTCGTCCCAGCCCCCGGAGCTGCGCGCGTTCGCTGTGAATTCTTTCACACTTACGTGCGCGCTCGACAAGGGTGTTAAAGGGAAGACGTGGGCAGCTCATGTCTGGCTGCCACCACGCCGTGCGAGACAGGTACCGCTGGATTTTCTCGGCAGCCAGTTCCTCAATAACCTCAGTTGCGTACCCCGGGCGTGCGATCTTTGTTAACTCGCGCACATCCTCGGCGTAATCACGGAGATCTTCGCCAGGTTGGCGACGGCGCGCCTCTAAGGCCGATTTTGCTTCCTCCTCGTCACGTGTGCCAAAACGCTGATCGAGTCGGCGCATCAGCTCCTCTAGCTGTGTCTGTGCGCTCGCGGGTAACGCTTCTACAAAATCGGCTGCCCGCCCATCAAGATTCATATTAAGTTGACGTACTGCCTGCGCGTCCGTCCATCCATTAATTTCCTTGGCCCCTAAGAGATTGCGGGCGAATGCCTTCCACGAAGGGGCCCCCCGGCCGGTAAATATCAGTCTTATTTTAGCGTGAGGTAACGCGGGGGTCCGTACCGCTTCCGACACCAATTTGTGGGGGTCGCTAGCCCCCGAGATCCCTCCCTCGATAATACTAACGGCCGGACTAACATCATCAATCGCCCCCCCGCTGCTAAGCGAACCGCCGCTAGGCTCCTCACCCAGGGTGTGGGAGCCGTCACCCGAGGATTCCCCTCCACCGCGGGTCCGCGTAGCAGGCATGGATAACCACGCACGCGCACACCCACACACAGCTCTGCACGGCACTCACCCAACCCTGACCACTCACGTTAGGATCGCGCACCTGTGTTACACACGTCGTGAACGTGCGCGCACACACGCATACAGCTCCACACGCGATACCCACTCCTGCGCCGCTCTGCGCCGCGCTGGCCGCCCACGTTACGATCGCGCACCTTGGGCACGCCGATTACGCACGCCGAGAGCTTACGCAAGTAACGAGCGCACGCAAGCGGGGCACACGCCGACACGACGACTCGTCCCCTCCCCCACTCGCGCGTGCACGTCAACACAAATATCGGACAAGGACGATTCTCCTCTCACACGGCTGCGTAGTCACGCCAACACACCAAAAGTGCTCTCCCCGGGCGTTAACGCACACACCTCCGTACCCGCACAATCGTACAGAGACCACGGCCTTTATGCGTACAACGACCACACACTCGCGAATGCAGTGCACGCTAATACCACGTTCCAAAAACACCCAACAACACGGTTTTGTTACTACGCTCGAGATTTTATTAGCCCTTGCTAACCAACCGAGCCACCCGTGTGTGTGTGCGGGACAGCAAGGCGCTTCTAACCCACACTCTGGTGCCGTGTAGCCCTATTCTATGCTGCGCTCTCTGCTAAACCGCTTTCCTACTCGTCCTTACCCCGAACTAACCCTCTCCTACGGATCCTACCCTCCGCTCTGAGGTGTTGTAAGGCGCGCAACACGATACCGTCTGTAGTCCTTGGTGACCTTGCGGCGCTCAGATCGTCCTGCAGACAATCTAGCGGCTCGCCCGATGACTCCTTCGTCGCTGACCCCGTGTCCAAACTCCAGAAGAAGAGAGTTCCCTACTGCCCCTGCGTTTTCTTTTAAACTATTCACATCAAAGGCTAGGCGCCCCCGTCCCGACCGCCTTGGTCTCTCGACCAATCCTGAGCCTAGGATTTCCCGCTCTTTTGCGATCCCGCCGGCCTTTGAACTTTCGACCAATCAGTCGTCCCGGGTCCTGATCCCAGCTATCTGCCTTGCTGACCCGTGTTTGTGTTTGTATGCGTTTCTAACTGCGGGGCTCTCTGAGCTCGCCATGGTCGTGCGATCTCAAATCCGCCCACGGCGCCGCAGTGTTACTTGGCCTGGGAAGGGTCCTGTCCAATTCCCTGGCCCTGAGAAACCGTGGGGTAACCCCCCTAGGGGGCCCTCGGGTGAAAACTCAGGGTAGGTGACCCGACCACGAGGCCCTACGTGGGTGCGGGTGCGTGTTTATGTGGGGGGGGTGATGGGGGGCAGTGCGGCGGTGGAAGCCGGGCGGCTCCCTGGCTCGGCCGAGCGGCCCCGTCGCTGTGGCACCACACGTGCTTGGCCAGCTCGCCGGGGAGCAGCAGTCGCACTGCGGTCTGGATCTCCCGAGAAGTGATGGTGGAGCGCTTGTTGTAGTGCGCCAGGCGGGACGCCTCGGAAGCGATGCGCTCGAAGATGTCGTTGACGAACGAGTTCATGATGCTCATTGCCTTGGACGAGATGCCGGTATCGGGGTGCACCTGCTTCATCACCTTGTAGATGTAAATGGCGTAGCTCTCCTTCCTGCGGTGGCGTCGCTTCTTGCCATCCTTGCGCGTAGCCTTGGTCACAGCCTTCTTGGAGCCCTTCTTGGGAGCAGGAACCTTGGCCGGCCCAGCGCTCTTTGATGCGGGAGGATCGGGCATGTCGACGCGTTGTAGGCAGCTTCAGGTCAGAACAGACGGGAAGCGAATGTGGATGTCGGTCGCGCGTTGAGCTCCTTTTATAGGAGGCGAGATGCAAATCAGAGGATCGTAGTGCGCGGCGCTGCTGAGTGGCTCTTTTAGTACCATCCCTCTCCATCAGCGTCCAATGAGAAACGCGGACGCGATGTTCACTTTAATATCGATTTTTACTGCAAATATAACACAATGTAATGTCCAAACATGTATATTAGTGAATTGCAGCCATGGCATTGCCTTTGTTTTAAAAAGGATGACGAGAATACCCAATACAGTATATTGTGTTTTGAGCGTGGGTTTTTTTGTTTCTTACGAGGGATTGTTTCACCACTCGTCTAATACGGCGCACGGGCGTTTTATGAACGCAATTTGGAAAAATACAAGCGCTCGGTGAAATACCAGAAATGGGTACTGTATTAACGCGTTCAAGAATCACGCCTTGTTAAATGTGACGTGTCGCGAATACCTTGATTTCTTTCATTCATGTGCAAGCAGATGAAGATTCGCCAACTCAACAAGCAAACGTCCACCACGCTCACGAGGAATTGGCGCGCAACAACCCAGGACATGTGCTCCATTTAGAAAGTATTTGGCAACACTGGCGCAAGCAGTTTCGAAGAGGTGGGTGGCTCTGAAAAGAGCCTTTGGGTTGGCTTAGTGTGCGAGAGATGGGCGCTCAGCCTCCGAAGCCGTAGAGAGTGCGGCCCTGGCGCTTGAGGGCGTAGACCACGTCCATGGCGGTGACGGTCTTGCGCTTGGCGTGCTCCGTGTAGGTGACGGCGTCGCGGATGACGTTCTCAAGGAAGACCTTCAGGACGCCGCGGGTCTCCTCGTAGATGAGGCCCGAGATGCGCTTCACACCGCCGCGGCGAGCGAGGCGGCGGATGGCGGGCTTGGTGATGCCCTGGATGTTGTCGCGCAGCACCTTGCGATGGCGTTTTGCGCCTCCCTTGCCGAGCCCCTTACCGCCTTTACCGCGTCCAGACATTCCGACTACTTCTGACAAAGCTCGCGAGAGACTGCGCGCTCAGCTTGCAGCAGCAGCCGCCTTTATACCCGAAGCGTGGTGACGTCACCGACCACCCCTGCCCTCCGCGATGGCTCCGCCTTAAACCTTAGACCTTTAACCTCTGTGACGAAGAAAACCCTCCACTGTCGTCAATAACACTTCCTTGACATGTATAATATGCGACGTTTTGGGCAATGACCCTTCTTCGAAGCACTCTGTAATGATATTGGCACACCCGCAGCGAACGCGAGAGGAACGCGATCTGTTGCAAGATTGCACGTGGAGTGAATAATCGGTGTAAGGTCTTGTTTTCAAGTGAACAAGATGAACTAACTTTATAATCGTGTGAAGCTAAACGGCTTCCAACACAATAGTTGAGTGAACGTCACCAACTAGTTCTCCCAAAGTAAGAAAGACATTGCAAACAATGCGATATTTACGTATAGAAATTAATTTTAATAGAGAAGTTTAGATGGTGCACCGCAATGTTTACAAAACAAAGTGAAAAGGCGAGAACGAGCGAATGAAGGCAAATTGAGTAAAGCTGTCTGGAATCAATACCTTTTTAGACTAAATTCCATATTTGGCACCAGTAACATGATGACGGAATGAAGAGGTGCAACACATAATTCGGACGTCGCTGAGATTACTCTGCACTCCGTTCGAGTGAGGGAGCTGCCACCCGCCTCGCCTGTGTTTGTGATCCCTGCTTTCGGGCTCGATTACTCCCATCACATCAATGCTTAAAACACATCGAGTGGGTAAAATGTTATAGTTAATTTGGCGAATGTACGTAACTTATCCAATCTACACAAATCCTCACGATTGAACTGCACCAAGCGTCGAGCTCCTTGATCAGGGCCGAGGCAAGGCGAGCAACCATCGCCACGCCGTAAATGGGTTTGACTTACAGAATATGGCACGTGTGGGGGTCGCTAGCCCCCGAGATCCCTCCCTCGATAATACTAACGGCCGGACTAACATCATCAATCGCCCCCCCGCTGCTAAGCGAACCGCCGCTAGGCTCCTCACCCAGGGTGTGGGAGCCGTCACCCGAGGATTCCCCTCCACCGCGGGTCCGCGTAGCAGGCATGGATAACCACGCACGCGCACACCCACACACAGCTCTGCACGGCACTCACCCAACCCTGACCACTCACGTTAGGATCGCGCACCTGTGTTTCACACGTCGTGAACGTGCGCGCACACACGCATACAGCTCCACACGCGATACCCACTCCTGCGCCGCTCTGCGCCGCGCTGGCCGCCCACGTTACGATCGCGCACCTTGGGCACGCCGATTACGCACGCCGAGAGCTTACGCAAGTAACGAGCGCACGCAAGCGGGGCACACGCCGACACGACGACTCGTCCCCTCCCCCACTCGCGCGTGCACGTCAACACAAATATCGTACAAGGACGATTCTCCTCTCACACGGCTGCGTAGTCACGCCAACACACCAAAAGTGCTCTCCCCGGGCGTTAACGCACACACCTCCGTACCCGCACAATCGTACAGAGACCACGGCCTTTATGCGTACAACGACCACACACTCGCGAATGCAGTGCACGCTAATACCACGTTCCAAAAACACCCAACAACACGGTTTTGTTACTACGCTCGAGATTTTATTAGCCCTTGCTAACCAACCGAGCCACCCGTGTGTGTGTGCGGGACAGCAAGGCGCTTCTAACCCACACTCTGGTGCCGTGTAGCCCTATTCTATGCTGCGCTCTCTGCTAAACCGCTTTCCTACTCGTCCTTACCCCGAACTAACCCTCTCCTACGGATCCTACCCTCCGCTCTGAGGTGTTGTAAGGCGCGCAACACGATACCGTTTGTAGTCCTTGGTGACCTTGCGGCGCTCAGATCGTCCTGCAGACAATCTAGCGGCTCGCCCGATGACTCCTTCGTCGCTGACCCCGTGTCCAAACTCCAGAAGAAGAGAGTTCCCTACTGCCCCTGCGTTTTCTTTTAAACTATTCACATCAAAGGCTAGGAGCCCCCGTCCCGACCGCCTTGGTCTCTCGACCAATCCTGAGCCTAGGATTTCCCGCTCTTTTGTGATCCCGCCGGCCTTTGAACTTTCGACCAATCAGTCGTCCCGGGTCCTGATCCCAGCTATCTGCCTTGCTGACCCGTGTTTGTGTTTGTATGCGTTTCTAACTGCGGGGCTCTCTGAGCTCGCCGTGGTCGTGCGATCTCAAATCCGCCCACGGCGCCGCAGTGTTACTTGGCCTGGGAAGGGTCCTGTCCAATTCCCTGGCCCTGAGAAACCGTGGGGTAACCCCCCTAGGGGGCCCTCGGGTGAAAACTCAGGGTAGGTGACCCGACCACGAGGCCCTACGTGGGTGCGGGTGCGTGTTTATGTGGGGGGGGTGATGGGGGGCAGTGCGGCGGTGGAAGCCGGGCGGCTCCCTGGCTCGGCCGAGCGGCCCCGTCGCTGTGGCACCACATAGCCCCCCGGGGTGCCAGTCCCCGTCCCGGGTTGACTGGAGCACCTCGCCTGGGTTGCCCCCACGAGGTATCGCCGCGGGGTCCGCGGGATTCGCCCGGCCCTTGTGGCTGGCCTCGGGGGTGGCGGCTCCGTCTCCTGGGGCTCCGGCGGTGGTCTCCTCCTCCATTCCAACGGCTCCCCTCGGTCTCCGGCACCTGCGGGCTGGGGAACAAACTCAGAGGCGGTGGGGTTTAAGGGTCGCCGTCCTCGTCGCCCCCGGCCCCGCCCGGGGCCCCTCGGAGCCCGGGGCTCCGTGGGGCCCATATACTGCGCGAGGCCCCCGGGCACGGGGGGTGGGGGGACCCCGGGGTTTCGGGGTACTTGGACGGCGGGGCTCCCCCCCTCGGGGGCTGCTCGCCACGGCTTCAGTCGGCGGATGTTGACCACCATCTCCCGGCCCCTCTCTCCTCCCTGAATCAGCACCGTCCATGGTGAGATCTGCCGTCTCACAATCCAGGGTCCTCGCCAGTAGGTGGTCAGCTTCCCCACCTGTCCGGCACCGACGCGGGGAGTGTACAGCCACACCTCGGAGCCCGCAGTGTAGAAGGGGGGCTCCATACGGGGTCGGGCGCCCTGCTCTTGCCGCTGGTGCGCGGCCTCTCCGTGCGGGTAGGCTCGGCCCCTGGCCTCTCGCAGGGTCTCCAGCAAGTGCTCCATGGGGTGGCTCCCTTCCTCCCGTTGCGGCGGAGGGACACCGAACAGCAGATCTGCGGGCAGGCGAGACTCGCGACCAAACATCATTAGGAACGGGGTCTGTCCTGTAGATGTGTGAACGGCGGTGGTGTAGGCGAACAGGGCATAGGGGAGGTGTTCGTCCCAGTCCTGTTGATTCGCGGCCGCCATGCGTTTAAGCTTCCCGGCCAGAGTCTGGTTCATCCTCTCTACCATCCCGTTTGCCTGGGGGTGATATGCCGTGGTTCGGTCCTTCTGGATCCCGAACTCTCGGCACAGCGCCTGGAATAGTTCGGCCTCGAATTCACTACCCTGGTCGGTAATGACTCGTTCGGGGATCCCGCACTTAAGTACGTAGTTTTCCACGAAGGCCCGGGCCACTACGAGGGCTGTTTTATCCGGGATAGCCACCGCCACGGGGTAGCGGGTGAAGTACTCCACCGCTACAAGAATATATCGGTTGCCCCGGTGGGATCGTGGAAAGGGCCCCTGCAAGTCGATTCCGACCAACTGATTCGTCCGACTGACTCGGAACGGCCTCAGGGGTACCTGGTACCTCGCCGGCTTTTGCCCACACTGCTGGCAGGCCCGGCAGCCCTGCACCCAGGCGGCCACATCTTGTGCCAATTTAGGCCAGAGATACTGGCGACGCAGAGTCTCCCGGGTGCGCCGTTCCCCATCATGGCCCCCGAGCGGGTGGTCGTGTACCAGTCGTAGTAGTTGGGGTCGCACATGGGCGGGAACGCAGATGCACCCAGGCTGCCCAGCGTCGGCCAGTTCCCTCACCACCCCGTTTTCCACACACAACCGGGCATACAAACCGCTCCAGGGCCCTGGTAGTGCATCCTCCTTCTCTCGCAGTGCCGCCTCCACCGCCGCCAGATCCGGATCTCGCTGCTGGGTCTGTCTCAGCTGCTCGTCGTTCAGGCCCGGGAAGGCGCAGCCGACGTCCTCCTGGATCCGTCCGATTGGGTCCCGAGCTGCGGGTCCCGCGCTTGCCGGGCGGTCGACGGGATCCTCGGTGCCACCTGCAAGGGTCTCTGTGGCGCACACTGCACTCTCTCTCGCTGGGGGGGGGTCAGTGGCCGCGGCCTCTCGGGGGTCCGTTGCCTGCCGGCAGCGTCCCCCCGTGAAACACGGGCAGGCCTCCTCCGCCCTCGTCTCGGCGAACACCGTGGGTCGCCTCGACAAGGCGTCCGCGTTTGCGTGCGTCCGGCCAGCCCGATACTCGATTTGCAGGTTGTACTCCTGCAACTGCGCCAACCACCGGGCCATCTGCCCCCGCGGCTCCTTGAATGTAAGAAGGAACTGCAGAGCATAATGGTCAGTGCGTACGCGACATCTCCTGCCGTACAAATACGGCCGGAACTGTTTGCATGCGAAAATTACGGCGTACAACTCTTGGCGGGTCACGCAATAGTTCAGCTCGGCCCCACTCAAGGTCCGGCTGGCGTACGCGATGACTCGTTCCGTCCCATCCTGTACCTGTGACAACACCGCGCCCAGCCCGCTGCTGCAGGCGTCGGTGTCCAAAATAAAATCGGTGGTAAAATCGGGGAAAGCGAGGGTGGGGGCGTGGGTGAGGTGATCTTTGAGAGTGGTGAAGGCCGTCTGGCAGGCCCCCGTCCACTGGTAGGGGTGCTTAGGGGAGGTGAGTTGGGTGAGAGGGCGTGCAATCTCACTGAATCCCTTTACAAATCGACGATAATAGGTGGCGAGCCCCAAAAATGATCTGATCTCCGTCAGATTCCTTGGCCGTGGCCACTCCACTACGGCGCGTACCTTCTCCGGATCGGTGTGCACGCCTGCCTCGCTGACGCGATGCCCGAGGTACCCCACCTCGCGTTGTGCGATGTAACACTTACGTGGCTTGAGCTTGAGATGAGCCGCTCGCAGTCGCTGGAACACCTCTCGAAGCCTGGACCAATGCTCAGACAAAGATCTACTGAACACTATCACATCGTCCAAGTAAATCAGGCACTGTTCCCACTGCAAGCCCCGCATCACCAACTCCATCAACCGCTGGAACGTCGCGGGCGCGTTAGTGAGTCCGAACGGCAACACTCGAAACTCAAACAGGCCCATCGGGGTGGTGAATGCTGTTTTTGGCCGATCCTCCTCCGTCATCTCCACCTGCCAGTACCCGGACGCGAGATCGAGGGTGGAAAAATACCGCGCTCCTGCGAGACTGTCGAAGGTGTCGTCGATGCGTGGGATGGGAAAAGCGTCGCCGAGGGTGACTGCGTTCAATTTTCGGTAATCAACGCAGAACCGAGTCGATCCGTCCTTTTTCGTTACCAGTACCACCGGGGCAGACCAAGGGCTCGCGGAGGGCTGGATTATGTTATCGCGTAGCATATCCGTGACTGCCTCTTTGATCTGGGTCCGTTCAGGCGCGCCCACTCGGTATGCGGGGAGTTTGATGGGTCGGGCTGCACCTGTGTCAATTTGGTGCTTGACCAGGTCGGTCCGGCCCACGTCCGAATCGTGCTCACTGAACACGTCGGCGTACTCCCGCAATAACCCGCGCAGCTGATCGGCCTCCCCCTTAGGTAAGGCTGCCCAAGACACATGTAACGCATCCTGCAGGGGAACAATCTCGGCTCGGGGGGTCGGGCCGACCCGCCAGGCCAGATCCTGGCTGTCCTCGGGGCGGCCAGGGTCCTCCGCCCAGAGTGCGAACACCGAGTCGTTCGAGTGGCGAGCGTGCAGGGGGTGTACGGTGGCTACCGGGGTGCGTCGTCGTATCATTGCCGGGGTACTGTGTGGGTTAAACACACGTATAAACAATCGGTCCCCATCTGCGTTTACCAACGTGGCGGATCCCACTATCCCATACCGTTTTGCCAACTCCGGGTGAGGAGTTAGCATTACCTCTCCTGATGGTCGGAGCGCGGGGTCGGTGGGGGATGTTGCCACCGGCACCAGCATCTCGGTGAGTGGGTCGATGGTGACTGCCGTCGCCAGGATAGCGACCACAGGTGCGAAGCGGGGGCGCGTTGGTTCTCGTCCCAGGAACGGTATCCGCTCGCCGTTGCTCTCCATGGTGGCGCATCGCTGGCGGGGTTGCACGTTGAGTCCCAGCCGTTCTAAGAGGTCGGTACCTGCGATACACTCGTGACACAACGCACTCGACACGTAGAACTCCTGGGTGCACACCTGACTGCCTATGCGGACCTCTAGGGTGGCTCTCCCCAGCAGCCCCATTCCGGCTCCGCTCGCCGTGTGCAGCGCGCGGTCCGGTGCCTGCAGGTGACGCACGTCGACCCCGATCGCGCTGCAGTGCGCTGCGCTCACGAGCGAGGCCACCGCCCCCGTGTCCAGCAGAATTCGGGTACGCACTCCGTTTACCTCCCCTTCCACGAGCGACGTGGCCCCCGTGATCCCCGCCACCAGCTCCCGTAGCCAGTCGCCAGGAGTCACCGTTTCTGTGGGCGTTGTTGTTGGAACCTGTGTGGAGATCACTCGCTCGCCATTATTACCGTCTTTTTGCATCGGGACCGCTTCGAATGCACCCCCAGATGGTCCACTCTCTAGGGGGCGTTGGGGTTTAACCCCGGCGCGTTTCTAGCGCGGGCGATCTGCGGACAGTCTCTCACGAGATGCCCTCGCCGGTCACACAGGTAACACGCACGGGGGGCCGTCCCGTAGGAGCCCCCCCGTCCGTTTCCTATCCCCCCTCCGGCACGCCGCTGCCCCGACTCTGCCTCTAGTCGGGCTACCCTCCCAGATAACCCTCCCACCGTGGCGCGTAGGTCCCCCATTTCGGATCGGATGGTCTCAACGGAGGATTGCACCTGGGTTACCTGGCCGGCTATATCTCCCATGCCGGTCTGTAACCCAGCTACCCAACCCGGGGTTGTCTCGCGGGACACTGGAGGTTCTCTTTCCCGGCCCCTTACCGTCCTCGCGAGCTCCTGTTCCTCCTCCTCGTCTTCCGAGAGCAGGCTCGCAATGGCGCGCTCTCGTCCCAGCCCCCGGAGCTGCGCGCGTTCGCTGTGAATTCTTTCACACTTACGTGCGCGCTCGACAAGGGTGTTAAAGGGAAGACGTGGGCAGCTCATGTCTGGCTGCCACCACGCCGTGCGAGACAGGTACCGCTGGATTTTCTCGGCAGCCAGTTCCTCAATAACCTCAGTTGCGTACCCCGGGCGTGCGATCTTTGTTAACTCGCGCACATCCTCGGCGTAATCACGGAGATCTTCGCCAGGTTGGCGACGGCGCGCCTCTAAGGCCGATTTTGCTTCCTCCTCGTCACGTGTGCCAAAACGCTGATCGAGTCGGCGCATCAGCTCCTCTAGCTGTGTCTGTGCGCTCGCGGGTAACGCTTCTACAAAATCGGCTGCCCGCCCATCAAGATTCATATTAAGTTGACGTACTGCCTGCGCGTCCGTCCATCCATTAATTTCCTTGGCCCCTAAGAGATTGCGGGCGAATGCCTTCCACGAAGGGGCCCCCCGGCCGGTAAATATCAGTCTTATTTTAGCGTGAGGTAACGCGGGGGTCCGTACCGCTTCCGACACCAATTTGTGGGGGTCGCTAGCCCCCGAGATCCCTCCCTCGATAATACTAACGGCCGGACTAACATCATCAATCGCCCCCCCGCTGCTAAGCGAACCGCCGCTAGGCTCCTCACCCAGGGTGTGGGAGCCGTCACCCGAGGATTCCCCTCCACCGCGGGTCCGCGTAGCAGGCATGGATAACCACGCACGCGCACACCCACACACAGCTCTGCACGGCACTCACCCAACCCTGACCACTCACGTTAGGATCGCGCACCTGTGTTTCACACGTCGTGAACGTGCGCGCACACACGCATACAGCTCCACACGCGATACCCACTCCTGCGCCGCTCTGCGCCGCGCTGGCCGCCCACGTTACGATCGCGCACCTTGGGCACGCCGATTACGCACGCCGAGAGCTTACGCAAGTAACGAGCGCACGCAAGCGGGGCACACGCCGACACGACGACTCGTCCCCTCCCCCACTCGCGCGTGCACGTCAACACAAATATCGTACAAGGACGATTCTCCTCTCACACGGCTGCGTAGTCACGCCAACACACCAAAAGTGCTCTCCCCGGGCGTTAACGCACACACCTCCGTACCCGCACAATCGTACAGAGACCACGGCCTTTATGCGTACAACGACCACACACTCGCGAATGCAGTGCACGCTAATACCACGTTCCAAAAACACCCAACAACACGGTTTTGTTACTACGCTCGAGATTTTATTAGCCCTTGCTAACCAACCGAGCCACCCGTGTGTGTGTGCGGGACAGCAAGGCGCTTCTAACCCACACTCTGGTGCCGTGTAGCCCTATTCTATGCTGCGCTCTCTGCTAAACCGCTTTCCTACTCGTCCTTACCCCGAACTAACCCTCTCCTACGGATCCTACCCTCCGCTCTGAGGTGTTGTAAGGCGCGCAACACGATACCGTCTGTAGTCCTTGGTGACCTTGCGGCGCTCAGATCGTCCTGCAGACAATCTAGCGGCTCGCCCGATGACTCCTTCGTCGCTGACCCCGTGTCCAAACTCCAGAAGAAGAGAGTTCCCTACTGCCCCTGCGTTTTCTTTTAAACTATTCACATCAAAGGCTAGGAGCCCCCGTCCCGACCGCCTTGGTCTCTCGACCAATCCTGAGCCTAGGATTTCCCGCTCTTTTGTGATCCCGCCGGCCTTTGAACTTTCGACCAATCAGTCGTCCCGGGTCCTGATCCCAGCTATCTGCCTTGCTGACCCGTGTTTGTGTTTGTATGCGTTTCTAACTGCGGGGCTCTCTGAGCTCGCCGTGGTCGTGCGATCTCAAATCCGCCCACGGCGCCGCAGTGTTACTTGGCCTGGGAAGGGTCCTGTCCAATTCCCTGGCCCTGAGAAACCGTGGGGTAACCCCCCTAGGGGGCCCTCGGGTGAAAACTCAGGGTAGGTGACCCGACCACGAGGCCCTACGTGGGTGCGGGTGCGTGTTTATGTGGGGGGGGTGATGGGGGGCAGTGCGGCGGTGGAAGCCGGGCGGCTCCCTGGCTCGGCCGAGCGGCCCCGTCGCTGTGGCACCACACACGCATTCAACAGCAACGTAATACACTGTCATGTGTTACCGATGAACTAATGGAAGCGCAGCAGCATCTGGTTCACTTTTTTAACTAAGTGGGTGGCTCTGAAAAGAGCCGTTGAGGTGGAGTGAATCGAGCGTCGTCCGATCGGATTCACTTCTTTGGCGCAGTCTTCTTGGGCTTGGCCGCGGCCTTCTTGGGCTTGGCCACCTTGGGTTTGGCGGCCTTGGCCTTGACGGTCTTGGGCTTAGCGACCTTGGGCTTCGCAGCCTTGGGCTTGGCTGGGCTCTTCGCCGCCTTCTTGGGCTTAACAGCCAACTTCACCTTTTTGGGGCTCTTGGCCGCCTTGGCAGCCGCGGGCTTCTTTGCTTTCTTGGGAGACTTCTTGGGCGCGGTCTTCTTGGCTGCCGCGGGCTTCTTCACCTTCTTGGCTGCCGCGGGCTTTTTAGCTGCGGGCTTTGCCGTTGACGACTTGGGCTTCGCCTTTGCGGCAGCCTTTTCCTTGTTGAGTTTGAAAGAGCCAGACGCGCCGCTGCCCTTCACTTGCGCCACGGCGTCTTTGGCCACGAGCTTCTTGATGGCCAACTTCACGCGGGCATTGTTCTTCTCCACGTCGTATCCTCCGGCAGCAAGCGACTTTTTGAGCGCAGGAAGAGACACGCCGTTCCTCTCCTTGCTGCTGGCCAGAGCCTTGAGGATGAGCTCGGACACGCTGGGGCCGACCTTCTTGGCCTTTGGAGCGGCGCGCTTCTTCTTGGGGCTTTTAGGCGCTGAAGTAGCCGCAGCTGGTGGTTGAGCAGGAGCAGTTTCCGCCATCTCAAGACGTCGCTTTTATCGCCTCGCCTCTTTGAAATCGAAATCAGCGCTCTCACGAATTCGAAACGAGTGTTCTCCAGGCCCGAGGTTATTATAGAAGCGGCGTACTGAATGCGGACGTCGCTGAGATCATCCAGAACTCAGCTCTGGTGAGGGAGTTGCCACCATACTCACTGTGTTTATCACGCCTGCCTTTGGGCTCGATTACTCCCGTAACGTTCATACTTACATGCATCTAGTTGATACATTATCACGAAGATCACTTCTTTAATGTACGTTACTTATGCAATATACGACAATGCTCACGATATAAATTATAATTCAAAACAAGTGAACAACCAACATTTGGGAGACATTGTTCGGTCAGGGCATGCTATGACGATTGTCGGTTTTCAAAAGTGTTACTGATGAACACTATTTAAAACGCACTCGAATTTTTTGCAAGACAAGATGCTTCAACAGACTACTCATATTTAATTCCAACGAAATATTTTCTATTTAAGTTTTGCCTCGCGCGCTCGCGATTCCTCCTCTCGCGCTATGGTGAGGACTGCGCGCCATGTCAACAGTCCCTTGTCACCGAACTTTTAACTGGACGTTTTAATCGAACTTTGAAATGAATAAATATATGGATTTTCAGATGGACAACAAACTGAAGAAATTTACTCAAAATTAACCGACATTAAATAGAAAGTTTAACATTTTACGTGGCAAGAGGTGAGTAGCTCACGCACTGCAGAAGGGTCGCGCGCCTTGAACAAGATCGAGGCACGGTGCACAATCATCACCACTCAAATTCAACTCAAGTGACTCTGCAGTCGAATGTTTAAAGAAAATATATAATCTTACGTTTAATGCACCGACAGAGTTGATATTCTAGGAGCGCAGGATGGTTCATCCGATGGGTTGTTTTTACTGCAATAAGTAACACGTATTTACTGCACTAAATAACACGAATGAGTAATCATTGGAAAGATGTTATTAACCATGTAAAAAATATTTAACTACACATATTTGTACCATCTTATTTGACAAGTAATATTATACTTTACCGAGTGTTGACATCCCCAGCGTTTACCAGTACTTTTTTGCTTACTATCAGCTAACACCGGCCACAACCCTGAGCTGATGTGCTCATTTGATCCCTTTTCTGACCGCTCAAAAAGAGCGAGTTTTATTCTTTAATAAACACGATTCTTTCTTCCAATAGGCATCCCAATTTATTCTAAACCATGTTCCATGATTGATGCAATGTTGGAATGCTGCTCAAATACCGTTCCTAAATTAGACATAAAGGGTATCTGGAATGAGCAGAGCATTCGTTTAATTGCGAGCAATTTGGGACGAGGGCAACTCGACGACGGTGTCCTTATTAAACAGGACCCTGCGGGGTGGGCTGGTAGGAACGAATAACCAAATAATATAAACATAATGTATTATTACACTTGTTAAGCCAGGAAAGCCCCACTGAGTCAAAAGGTTTTTGTAGGGTCCTGCCAAGTTTTTGCAGTAGGGGGCGATGTTGCTACACCTAATCGGACGATACGAAGGGAGAGATTGAGGCCTAGTTCTAGGCTTTAGGCCTAGCTGTATGCTTTAGGGCGCTGTGAGTTAATTTTTAATTTAAATGATTTAATGATTCATGTAAAAGCTTTAAATTTAAATGTTTCTATTTAAAAACATGAGGGAATGTAACATTGTTAAACATAACTCCCTTTCACACACGCGGGGGTACGACACGAATGGAGAGTTTCAGGCCTAGTTCTAGGCTTTAGGCCTAGCTGTAGGCTTTAGGGCGCTGTGAGTTTTTTTTTAATTTCAAAGTTTTAATTAAAAGCTATCTCAGGGAATTATTAGGGCGCTGTTAGTTGTTTTATTTAATTTCAAAGTTTTAATTAAAAGCTATCTCAGGGAATTATTAGGGAATGTTACACGTGTTTAGCCAGGAAAGCCTCATTAATTTAAATGTTTTAATTAAAAGCTGAGGGAATTATAAGGGAATGTTACACTTGTTTAGCCAGGATAGCGTCACTGAGTCAAGGTTTTCGTAGGGTCATGCCAAATGTTTGCAGTAGGGGGCGATGTTGACGGACGGACACATTAATCTATTGGTGGTCTGGTCCACTTCGTTCCTACCAGTATAACAAAACTCCTGTGTACGACTGTCCGAGCTCTTTGCAAGTAAGTGGGTGGCTCTGAAAAGAGCCGTTGTTGTGGTGGTAGAGGCGGCGGCGCGTTCACTTCTTTGCCTGAGAGGTCTTCTTGGGCAGCAGCACGGCCTGGATGTTGGGCAGCACACCGCCCTGGGCGATAGTCACGCCGCCCATGAGCTTGTTGAGCTCCTCGTCGTTTCGCACGGCGAGCTGCAGGTGTCGGGGGATGATCCTCGTCTTCTTGTTGTCGCGGGCGGCATTGCCAGCCAGCTCGAGGATCTCGGCAGAAAGGTACTCGAGCACGGCGGCCAGGTAGACGGGTGCTCCAGCGCCGACCCGCTGGGCGTAATTGCCCTTGCGGAGCAGCCTGTGAACGCGACCCACGGGGAACTGCAGGCCGGCGCGGGAAGAGCGGGACTTTGCCTTGGCGCGAGACTTGCCACCGGTCTTGCCGCGTCCAGACATTGTTAAGGGACCTAGGATGCAAAAAGCACTGGAGACAAAGTACGAACGATTTGTGACGTTGACACGCACCACCGGAGCGGCTTTTATAGCGGAGACGAGGATCGTAGAGCGCGCCGCTGCTGATTGGCTCCTCTCGGTCGAGTCCCGCCCTCTCCTTGAGCCACCAATGAAAAGCCGGGACGCGAGGATTCGATGTTGACTTTAATTATTTGTATCCATATATATTTTAATGCGGACACGCATCTTATGAATGAAACAATGCGATACACGTACTTAATAGGTTCAAGTTTTAAGCATGATAGAGTTAATTTATGGGCACGTGCTGGCAAGTCAAACTTATAAGCGGATTCCGCAAATATCAATGTATTATTGATTATAATCATCATTTTGAGGGACCGCATTGGTTATAAGAAATCATTGTGATAGCCTTGAGCTCGTGCTTGATCGCCCACGTGCCTATACGGTGTATATATATTTTCCTTTAACCGCCTGTTCGGGCAATTGTGGGGGTCGCTAGCCCCCGAGATCCCTCCCTCGATAATACTAATGGCCGGACTAACATCATCAATCGCCCCCCCCGCTGCTAAGCGAACCGCCGCTAGGCTCCTCACCCATGGTGTGGGAGCCGTCACCCGAGGATTCCCCTCCACCGCGGGTCCGCGTAGCAGGCATGGTTAACCACGTACGCGCACACCCACACACAGCTCTGCATGGCACTCACCCAACACTGACCACTCACGTTAGGATCGCGCACCTGTGTTACACACGTCGTGAACGTGCGCGCACACACATACAGCTCCACACGCGATACCCACTCTTGCGCCGCTCTGCGCCGCGCTGGCCGCTCACGTTACGATTGCGCACCTGGTGTACGCCGATTACGCACGCCGAGAGCTTACGCAAGTAACGAGCACACGCAAGCGGGGCACACGCCGACACAACGACTCAAGCCGCCGCCGCCGTGCGCGCGAGACAAACCGTACAACAATGCGCAGCCGATTACGCGCTCGAGCCGTGGGGTCGGGGGTCAGGGGTCCACCACCGCGCCGCACTTTACGCAAGTAACGAGCACACGCAAGCGGGGCACACGCCGACACGACGACTCGTCCCCTCCCCCACTCGCGCGTGCACGTCAACACAAATATCGTACAAGGACGATTCTCCTCTCACACGGCTGCGTAGTCACGCCAACACACAAAAGTGCTCCCCCCGGGCGTTAACGCACACACCTCCGTACCCGCACAATCGTACAGAGACCACGGCCTTTATGCATAGAACGACCACACACTCGCGAATGCAGTGCACGCTAATACCACGTTCCAAAAACACCCAACAACACGGTTTTGTTACTACGCTCGAGATTTTATTAGCCCTTGCTAACCAACCGAGCCACCCGTGTGTGTGTGCGAGCCAGCAAGGCGCTTCTAACCCACACTCTGGTGCCGTGTAGCCCTATTCTATGCTGCGCTCTCTGCCAAACCGCTTTCCTACTCGTCCTTACCCCGAACTAACCCTCTCCCACGGATCCTACTCTCCGCTCTGAGGTGTTGTAAGGCGCGCAACACGATACCGTCTGTAGTCCTTGGTGACCTTGCGGCGCTCAGATCGTCCTGCAGACAATCTAGCGGCTCGCCCGATGACTCCTTCGTCGCTGACCCCGTGTCCAAACTCCAGAAGAAGAGAGTTCCCTACTGCCCCTGCGTTTTCTTTTAAACTATTCACATCAAAGGCTAGGCGCCCCCGTCCCGACCGCCTTGGTCTCTCGACCAATCCTGAGCCTAGGATTTCCCGCACTTTTGCGATCCCGCCGGCCTTTGAACTTTCGACCAATCAGTCGTCCCGGGTCCTGATCCCAGCTATCTGCCTTGCTGACCCGTGTTTGTATGCGTTTCTAACTGCGGGGCTCTCTGAGCTCGCCGTGGTCGTGCGATCTCAAATCCGCCCACGGCGCCGCAGTGTTACTTGGCCTGGGAAGGGTCCTGTCCAATTCCCTGGCCCTGAGAAACCGTGGGGTAACCCCCCTAGGGGGCCCTCGGGTGAAAACTCAGGGTAGGTGACCCGACCACGAGGCCCTACGTGGGTGCGTGTTTATGTGGGGGGGGTGATGGGGGGCAGTGCGGCGGTGGAAGCCGGGCGGCTCCCTGGCTCGGCCGAGCGGCCCCGTCGCTGTGGCACCACATAGCCCCCCGGGGTGCCAGTCCCCGTCCCGGGTTGACTGGAGCACCTCGCCTGGGTTGCCCCCACGAGGTATCGCCGCGGGGTCCGCGGGATTCGCCCGGCCCTTGTGGCTGGCCTCGGGGGTGGCGGCTCCGTCTCCTGGGGCTCCGGCGGTGGTCTCCTCCTCCATTCCAACGGCTCCCCTCGGTCTCCGGCACCTGCGGGCTGGGGGACAAACTCAGAGGCGGTGGGGTTTAAGGGTCGCCGTCCTCGTCGCCCCCGGCCCCGCCCGGGGCCCCTCGGAGCCCGGGGCTCCGTGGGGCCCATATACTGCGCGAGGCCCCCGGGCACGGGGGGTGGGGGGACCCCGGGGTTTCGGGGTACTTGGACGGCGGGGCTCCCCCCCTCGGGGGCTGCTCGCCACGGCTTCAGTCGGCGGATGTTGACCACCATCTCCCGGCCCCTCTCTCCTCCCTGAATCAGCACCGTCCATGGTGAGATCTGCCGTCTCACAATCCAGGGTCCTCGCCAGTAGGTGGTCAGCTTCCCCACCTGTCCGGCACCGACGCGGGGAGTGTACAGCCACACCTCGGAGCCCGCAGTGTAGAAGGGGGGCTCCATACGGGGTCGGGCGCCCTGCTCTTGCCGCTGGTGCGCGGCCTCTCCGTGCGGGTAGGCTCGGCCCCTGGCCCCTCGCAGGGTCTCCAGCAAGTGCTCCACGGGGTGGCTCCCTTCCTCCCGTTGCGGTGGAGGGACACCGAACAGCAGATCTGCGGGCAGGCGAGACTCGCGACCAAACATCATTAGGAACGGGGTCTGTCCTGTAGATGTGTGAACGGCGGTGGTGTAGGCGAACAGGGCATAGGGGAGGTGTTCGTCCCAGTCCTGTTGATTCGCGGCCGCCATGCGTTTAAGCTTCCCGGCCAGAGTCTGGTTCATCCTCTCTACCATCCCGTTCGCCTGGGGGTGATATGCCGTGGTTCGGTCCTTCTGGATCCCGAACTCTCGGCACAGCGCCTGGAATAGTTCGGCCTCGAATTCACTACCCTGGTCTGTAATGACTCGTTCGGGGATCCCGCACTTAAGTACGTAGTTTTCCACGAAGGCCCGGGCCACTACGAGGGCTGTTTTATCCGGGATAGCCACCGCCACGGGGTAGCGGGTGAAGTACTCCACCGCTACAAGAATATATCGGTTGCCCCGGTGGGATCGTGGAAAGGGCCCCTGCAGGTCGATTCCGACCAACTGATTCGTCCGACTGACTCGGAACGGCCTCAGGGGTACCTGGTACCTCGCCGGCTTTTGCCCACACTGCTGACAGGCCCGGCAGCCCTGCACCCAGGCGGCCACATCTTGCGCCAATTTAGGCCAGAGATACTGGCGACGCAGAGTCTCCCGGGTGCGCCGTTCCCCATCATGGCCCCCGAGCGGGTGGTCGTGTACCAGTCGTAGTAGTTGGGGTCGCACATGGGCGGGAACGCAGATGCACCTCGGCTGCCCAGCGTCGGCCAGTTCCCTCACCACCCCGTTTTCTACACACAACCGGGCATACAAACCGCTCCAGGGCCCTGGTAGTGCATCCTTCCTCTCTCGCAGTGCCGCCTCCACCGCCGCCAGATCCGGATCCCGCTGCTGGGTTTGTCGCAGCTGCTCGTCGTCCAAGCCCGGGAAGGCGCAGCCGACATCCTCTTGGATCCGCCCGGTTGGGGTGGGATGATCCGTCTGTCCCCGGGCTCCTTCTGCAGGGGTTCCTGCGGCGCACACTGCACTCTCTCTCGGGGGGGGGAGTTTAGTTTCCGCGCGCTCCTTGGGTTCTGCTGTCTGGCGGCAGCGTCCCCCCGTGAAGCACGGGCAGGCGTCTCCCTCCCTCGTCTCAGCGCGCACCGCGGGCCGTCTTGACAAGGCGTCCGCGTTCGCGTGTGTTCGCCCCGCTCGGTACTCGATCTGCAGGTTGTACTCCTGCAGCTGCGCCAGCCATCGAGCCATCTGCCCCCGCGGTTCCTTGAATGTAAGGAGGAACTGCAGTGCATAATGATCGGTGCGCACACGACATTTCCTGCCGTACAAGTACGGTCGGAACTGTTTACACGCGAAAATTACAGCATACAGTTCCTGACGGGTTACACAATAGTTCAGTTCGGCCCCGCTCAGGGTCCGACTGGCGTACGCGATGACCCGCTCCGTCCCACCCTGCACTTGCGACAGCACCGCGCCCAGCCCACTGCTGCAGGCGTCAGTGTCCAAAATAAAATCGGTGGTGAAATCTGGGAAAGCCAAGGTGGGGGTGTGGGTGAGGTGGTCTTTGAGTGTGGTGAAAGCCGTCTGGCAGGCCTCCGACCACTGATAGGGGTTCTTAGGGGAGGTGAGTTTGGTGAGGGGGCGTGCAATCTCACTGAATCCCTTTACAAATCGACGGTAATAAGTGGCGAGTCCCAAGAATGACCTGATCTCCGTCAGGTTCCTCGGCCGCGGCCAATCCACTACGGCACGCACCTTCTCGGGATCGGTGCTCACCCCTGCCTCGCTGACTCGGTGTCCGAGGTACCCCACCTCGCGTTGCGCAATGTAACACTTACGTGGCTTGAGCTTGAGATGGGCTGCTCGCAGTCGCTGGAATACTTCCCGCAGCCTGGACCAGTGTTCGGACAGCGACCTACTGAACACTATTACGTCGTCCAGGTAAATCAGGCACTGTTCCCACTGCAAGCCCCGCATCACCAACTCCATCAACCGCTGGAACGTCGCGGGCGCGTTAGTGAGTCCGAACGGCAACACTCGAAACTCAAACAGGCCCATCGGGGTGGTGAATGCTGTTTTTGGCCGATCCTCCTCCGTCATCTCCACCTGCCAGTAACCGGACGCCAGATCGAGGGTGGAAAAATACCGCGCTCCTGCGAGACTGTCGAAGGTGTCGTCGATGCGTGGGATGGGAAAAGCGTCGCCGAGGGTGACTGCGTTTAATTTTCGGTAATCAACGCAGAACCGAGTCGATCCGTCCTTTTTCGTTACCAGTACCACCGGGGCAGACCAAGGGCTCGCGGAGGGCTGGATTATGTTATCGCGTAGCATATCCGTGACTGCCTCTTTGATCTGGGTCCGTTCAGGCGCGCCCACTCGGTATGCGGGGAGTTTGATGGGTCGGGCTGCACCTGTGTCAATTTGGTGCTTGACCAGGTCGGTCCGGCCCACGTCCGAATCGTGCTCACTGAACACGTCGGCGTACTCCCGCAATAACCCGCGCAGCTGATCGGCCTCCCCCTTAGGTAAGGCTGCCCAAGGCACATGTAACGCATCCTGCAGGGGAACAATCTCGGCTCGGGGGGTCGGGCCGACCCGCCAGGCCAGATCCTGGCTGTCCTCGGGGCGGCCAGGGTCCTCCGCCCAGAGTGCGAACACCGAGTCGTTCGAGTGGCGAGCGTGCAGGGGGTGTACGGTGGCTACCGGGGTGCGTCGTCGTATCATTGCCGGGGTACTGTGTGGGTTAAACACACGTATAAACAGCCGGCCCCCATCTGCGTTTACCAGTGTGGCTGACCCTACCACCCCGTATCGCGATGCCAACTCCGGGTGAGGAGTCAGCATTACCTCGCCCGATGGTCGGTGGGTTGGGTCGGCGGAGAGGGTTGCCACTGGCACCAGCATCTCGGCGAGAGGCCCGATGGTGACGGCCGACACCAGCGTAGCGGCCACGGGTGTGAAGCGTGGGCGATTCGGCTCCTGTCCTAGGAACGGAATCCGCTCCCCGCTGCCCTCCACCGTAGCGCATCGTTGCCGGGGCTGTACGTTAAGTCCCAACTTTTCCAGGAGGTCCGTTCCTGCAATGCACTCGTGGCACAACACACTCGAAACGTAGAATTCCTGTGTGCACACCTGGTTTCCTAGACGGACCTCGAGGGAGACCTTCCCCAGCAACCCCATCCCGGCTCCGCTTGCCGTGTGCAGCGCGCGATCCGGGACCTGCAGGCAGCCCACGTCCACCCCGAGCATGCTGCAGTGCGCGGCGCTCATGAGAGAGGCCACGGCGCCCGTGTCCAGCAGGATCCGGGTGCGCTGCCCGTTCACCTGGCCTTCCACCAGCGACGTGGCTCCCGTTATCCCTGCCACCAGCTCCCGCAGCCAATCGCCCGAGGTCCCTGCGCCCTTGGGTGTTGTCGTTGTAACCTGTTTATGGATCACTCGCTCGCCATTATTATTACAGCTGGTTTGGGTCGGGTCTACGTCGATTTCATCCCCCGGTGGTCCCCTCTCTAGGGGGGGCTTAGTGTTTGACCTATGCATCGGCCTCGCACGGGCGAGCTGAGGGCAGTCCCTCATGAGATGCCCTCGACGGTCGCACACATAACACGTCCTGGGAGGAGTGGCGGCTCTGTGGCGAACTTTCTGCCCACTCCCTCCTCCCCCCGTGCGCTGTTGCTCATACTCTGCTTCTAGTCGGGCTATCCTTCCAGTTAGCCCTCCTACCGTGGAGTCTAGGTCCCCCATTTCGGATCGGATGGTCTCAACGGAGGATTGCAGTTGGGTCATATTTTTATTCGTTTCCTCGCGTACCTGGGTTACTTGGCCGGAGACATCCTTTATACCCGTTTGTATACCGGCAACCCATCCCGGGGTTGTCTCGCGGGACACTGGAGGCTCTCTTTCCCGGCCCCTTACCGTCCTCGCGAGCTCCTGTTCCTCCTCCTCGTCTTCCGAGAGCAGGCTCGCAATGGCGCGCTCTCGTCCCAGCCCCCGGAGCTGCGCGCGTTCGCTGTGAATTCTTTCACACTTACGTGCGCGCTCGACAAGGGTGTTAAAGGGAAGACGTGGGCAGCTCATGTCTGGCTGCCACCACGCCGTGCGAGACAGGTACCGCTGGATTTTCTCGGCGGCCAGTTCCTCAATAACATCAGTTGCGTACCCCGGGCGTGCGATCTTTGTTAACTCGCGCACATCCTCGGCGTAATCACGAAGATCCTCGCCAGGTTGACGACGGCGCGCCTCTAAGGCCGATTTTGCTTCCTCCTCGTCACGCGTGCCAAAACGCTGATCGAGTCGGCGCATCAACTCCTCTAGCTGTGTCTGTGCGCTCGCGGGTAACGCTTCTACAAAATCGGCTGCCCGTCCATCAAGATTCATATTAAGTTGACGTACTGCCTGCGCGTCCGTCCATCCATTAATTTCCTTGGCCCCTAAGAGATTGCGGGCGAATGCCTTCCATGAAGGGGCACCCCGGCCGGTAAATATTAGTCTTATTTTAGCGTGAGGTAACGCGGGGGTCCATCCCACTTCTGACACCAATTTGTGGGGGTCGCTAGCCCCCGAGATCCCTCCCTCGATAATACTAATGGCCGGACTAACATCATCAATCGCCCCCCCGCTGCTAAGCGAACCGCCGCTAGGCTCCTCACCCATGGTGTGGGAGCCGTCACCCGAGGATTCCCCTCCACCGCGGGTCCGCGTAGCAGGCATGGTTAACCACGTACGCGCACACCCACACACAGCTCTGCATGGCACTCACCCAACACTGACCACTCACGTTAGGATCGCGCACCTGTGTTACACACGTCGTGAACGTGCGCGCACACACATACAGCTCCACACGCGATACCCACTCTTGCGCCGCTCTGCGCCGCGCTGGCCGCTCACGTTACGATTGCGCACCTGGTGTACGCCGATTACGCACGCCGAGAGCTTACGCAAGTAACGAGCACACGCAAGCGGGGCACACGCCGACACAACGACTCAAGCCGCCGCCGCCGTGCGCGCGAGACAAACCGTACAACAATGCGCAGCCGATTACGCGCTCGAGCCGTGGGGTCGGGGGTCAGGGGTCCACCACCGCGCCGCACTTTACGCAAGTAACGAGCACACGCAAGCGGGGCACACGCCGACACGACGACTCGTCCCCTCCCCCACTCGCGCGTGCACGTCAACACAAATATCGTACAAGGACGATTCTCCTCTCACACGGCTGCGTAGTCACGCCAACACACAAAAGTGCTCCCCCCGGGCGTTAACGCACACACCTCCGTACCCGCACAATCGTACAGAGACCACGGCCTTTATGCATAGAACGACCACACACTCGCGAATGCAGTGCACGCTAATACCACGTTCCAAAAACACCCAACAACACGGTTTTGTTACTACGCTCGAGATTTTATTAGCCCTTGCTAACCAACCGAGCCACCCGTGTGTGTGTGCGAGCCAGCAAGGCGCTTCTAACCCACACTCTGGTGCCGTGTAGCCCTATTCTATGCTGCGCTCTCTGCCAAACCGCTTTCCTACTCGTCCTTACCCCGAACTAACCCTCTCCCACGGATCCTACTCTCCGCTCTGAGGTGTTGTAAGGCGCGCAACACGATACCGTCTGTAGTCCTTGGTGACCTTGCGGCGCTCAGATCGTCCTGCAGACAATCTAGCGGCTCGCCCGATGACTCCTTCGTCGCTGACCCCGTGTCCAAACTCCAGAAGAAGAGAGTTCCCTACTGCCCCTGCGTTTTCTTTTAAACTATTCACATCAAAGGCTAGGCGCCCCCGTCCCGACCGCCTTGGTCTCTCGACCAATCCTGAGCCTAGGATTTCCCGCACTTTTGCGATCCCGCCGGCCTTTGAACTTTCGACCAATCAGTCGTCCCGGGTCCTGATCCCAGCTATCTGCCTTGCTGACCCGTGTTTGTATGCGTTTCTAACTGCGGGGCTCTCTGAGCTCGCCGTGGTCGTGCGATCTCAAATCCGCCCACGGCGCCGCAGTGTTACTTGGCCTGGGAAGGGTCCTGTCCAATTCCCTGGCCCTGAGAAACCGTGGGGTAACCCCCCTAGGGGGCCCTCGGGTGAAAACTCAGGGTAGGTGACCCGACCACGAGGCCCTACGTGGGTGCGTGTTTATGTGGGGGGGGTGATGGGGGGCAGTGCGGCGGTGGAAGCCGGGCGGCTCCCTGGCTCGGCCGAGCGGCCCCGTCGCTGTGGCACCACACAATGCCTAAAAATATATGTGCGTGAATAATTCAGTCTCTTAGTTTGCAAAATGTGAACTTCTTATCAGCTCGGGCTTGAAACAACATAAACCAATATCTTTGGGTTTAATAGTTAATATATTTAACCAAAATAACCCTTTTGTTGTACATTATGTAAACATGGTTTCCCAACGCTTATATACGACACCAACGTGTGATGTTGAAAAATATGAGCGGCGGGGTATAGAAAATGAACTTCATTGTCGCTTACGCCTGACGACTCGTGAGAGCCGTGACCAGCAAACGAAGGTTTCCGGCACCCGAACTTTGAAGGACACATGGAAGCGTTTTCATGAGTAAGTGGTGGCTCTGAAAAGAGCCTTTGTGTTGTGCTTTGAGGGCCGAGCTGGGCGTTCAAGCGCGCTCGCCACGAATGCGGCGGGCGAGCTGAATGTCCTTGGGCATGATGGTGACGCGCTTGGCGTGGATGGCGCACAGGTTGGTGTCCTCGAAGAGCGCGACAAGGTACGCTTCGCTGGCCTCCTGCAGAGCCATGACAGCGGAGCTCTGGAAGCGCAGGTCGGTCTTGAAGTCCTGCGCGATCTCCCTGACGAGGCGCTGGAAGGGCAGTTTGCGGATGAGCAGCTCGGTGGACTTCTGGTAGCGGCGGATCTCGCGCAGAGCGACGGTGCCGGGCCTGTAGCGGTGAGGCTTCTTGACGCCGCCCGTGGCCGGAGCGCTCTTTCGGGCCGCCTTGGTGGCGAGTTGCTTGCGGGGGGCCTTGCCGCCCGTGGACTTGCGAGCCGTCTGCTTGGTGCGAGCCATGGCTTGGTGAGGGCAAAGATTCTCACAGGCGGGGAGAAGGCGGCTTATGTAGCCCAGAGCGCGCGCTCACTGGTCAGCCTGGTCAGCGGAGTCGTGACGTGCGAAGAAGGGGAGCGTGCTGATTGGTTGGCAGCGTGCAATGATCTCGAGTCGTCAACTCTTCTTAATCAACAAAATGTTCACAGTTTGGATCATTTCAGAATGCCGCATCACGATGCAGTAGTACCCTTTGAGCGCCGTCGATGTCTTTAACGGATGTTATTTTCTCAAGCAAACACCTTTCCGAAAACAACTTTACAGTGCTCTGCATGATCTAAATAAAGTGTTAAGAAACTGCACTTCATTGGAAACAGTAATACGTAAAAATGTCGGAAAGAGGTGATCACAGGAATAGATATATATTCTCTTGGCATTGAGATGATGATCAATTATACTGCACGAGTCATCCATGCTAGGCGCTTACTTTTACATATATGTACACGTGCAAAATGTTAGTTCCTGCCCGAAAATACAACCACGAATTAAATATATTGCATTGCAAGGTTTTGGCGCCAAACATCCAATGTAATATCTGAATGGGCTGCAGATGAAATCAATGGACAAACAAGTCCAAGAAATGCCTGCTGGTGAATATGATGTGCCATGAATATTGTTATCGCTTTTATTCACGTGGAAACATGTTAAAATGCGTTCGATCTCTCCACTTCACTCAATGAGCGAACAATGTCCCCGCGTGAACCGGGGCTTTGTTGGAAGTTTCGTTTTGTACTCCTGCTAGGACTGGTACAAGCAGGTTCGTTGAGGTGGGTGGCTCTGAAAAGAGCCTTTGTAATTAATGGTGGAGTCGAGGCTTCACTTGGAGCTTGTGTACTTGGTGACGGCCTTGGTGCCCTCCGACACGGCGTGCTTGGCCAGCTCGCCGGGGAGCAGCAGTCGCACTGCGGTCTGGATCTCCCGAGAAGTGATGGTGGAGCGCTTGTTGTAGTGCGCCAGGCGGGACGCCTCGGAAGCGATGCGCTCGAAGATGTCGTTGACGAACGAGTTCATGATGCTCATTGCCTTGGACGAGATGCCGGTATCGGGGTGCACCTGCTTCATCACCTTGTAGATGTAAATGGCGTAGCTCTCCTTCCTGCGGTGGCGTCGCTTCTTGCCATCCTTGCGCGTAGCCTTGGTCACAGCCTTCTTGGAGCCCTTCTTGGGAGCAGGAACCTTGGCCGGCCCAGCGCTCTTTGATGCGGGAGGATCGGGCATGTCGACGCGTTGTAGGCAGCTTCAGGTCAGAACAGACGGGAAGCGAATGTGGATGTCGGTCGCGCGTTGAGCTCCTTTTATAGGAGGCGAGATGCAAATCAGAGGATCGTAGTGCGCGGCGCTGCTGAGTGGCTCTTTTAGTACCATCCCTCTCCATCAGCGTCCAATGAGAAACGCGGACGCGATGTTCACTTTAATATCGATTTTTACTGCAAATATAACACAATGTAATGTCCAAACATGTATATTAGTGAATTGCAGCCATGGCATTGCCTTTGTTTTAAAAAGGATGACGAGAATACCCAATACAGTATATTGTGTTTTGAGCGTGGGTTTTTTTGTTTCTTACGAGGGATTGTTTCACCACTCGTCTAATACGGCGCACGGGCGTTTTATGAACGCAATTTGGAAAAATACAAGCGCTCGGTGAAATACCAGAAATGGGTACTGTATTAACGCGTTCAAGAATCACGCCTTGTTAAATGTGACGTGTCGCGAATACCTTGATTTCTTTCATTCATGTGCAAGCAGATGAAGATTCGCCAACTCAACAAGCAAACGTCCACCACGCTCACGAGGAATTGGCGCGCAACAACCCAGGACATGTGCTCCATTTAGAAAGTATTTGGCAACACTGGCGCAAGCAGTTTCGAAGAGGTGGGTGGCTCTGAAAAGAGCCTTTGGGTTGGCTTAGTGTGCGAGAGATGGGCGCTCAGCCTCCGAAGCCGTAGAGAGTGCGGCCCTGGCGCTTGAGGGCGTAGACCACGTCCATGGCGGTGACGGTCTTGCGCTTGGCGTGCTCCGTGTAGGTGACGGCGTCGCGGATGACGTTCTCAAGGAAGACCTTCAGGACGCCGCGGGTCTCCTCGTAGATGAGGCCCGAGATGCGCTTCACACCGCCGCGGCGAGCGAGGCGGCGGATGGCGGGCTTGGTGATGCCCTGGATGTTGTCGCGCAGCACCTTGCGATGGCGTTTTGCGCCTCCCTTGCCGAGCCCCTTACCGCCTTTACCGCGTCCAGACATTCCGACTACTTCTGACAAAGCTCGCGAGAGACTGCGCGCTCAGCTTGCAGCAGCAGCCGCCTTTATACCCGAAGCGTGGTGACGTCACCGACCACCCCTGCCCTCCGCGATGGCTCCGCCTTAAACCTTAGACCTTTAACCTCTGTGACGAAGAAAACCCTCCACTGTCGTCAATAACACTTCCTTGACATGTATAATATGCGACGTTTTGGGCAATGACCCTTCTTCGAAGCACTCTGTAATGATATTGGCACACCCGCAGCGAACGCGAGAGGAACGCGATCTGTTGCAAGATTGCACGTGGAGTGAATAATCGGTGTAAGGTCTTGTTTTCAAGTGAACAAGATGAACTAACTTTATAATCGTGTGAAGCTAAACGGCTTCCAACACAATAGTTGAGTGAACGTCACCAACTAGTTCTCCCAAAGTAAGAAAGACATTGCAAACAATGCGATATTTACGTATAGAAATTAATTTTAATAGAGAAGTTTAGATGGTGCACCGCAATGTTTACAAAACAAAGTGAAAAGGCGAGAACGAGCGAATGAAGGCAAATTGAGTAAAGCTGTCTGGAATCAATACCTTTTTAGACTAAATTCCATATTTGGCACCAGTAACATGATGACGGAATGAAGAGGTGCAACACATAATTCGGACGTCGCTGAGATTACTCTGCACTCCGTTCGAGTGAGGGAGCTGCCACCCGCCTCGCCTGTGTTTGTGATCCCTGCTTTCGGGCTCGATTACTCCCATCACATCAATGCTTAAAACACATCGAGTGGGTAAAATGTTATAGTTAATTTGGCGAATGTACGTAACTTATCCAATCTACACAAATCCTCACGATTGAACTGCACCAAGCGTCGAGCTCCTTGATCAGGGCCGAGGCAAGGCGAGCAACCATCGCCACGCCGTAAATGGGTTTGACTTACAGAATATGGCACGCATTCAACAGCAACGTAATACACTGTCATGTGTTACCGATGAACTAATGGAAGCGCAGCAGCATCTGGTTCACTTTTTTAACTAAGTGGGTGGCTCTGAAAAGAGCCGTTGAGGTGGAGTGAATCGAGCGTCGTCCGATCGGATTCACTTCTTTGGCGCAGTCTTCTTGGGCTTGGCCGCGGCCTTCTTGGGCTTGGCCACCTTGGGTTTGGCGGCCTTGGCCTTGACGGTCTTGGGCTTAGCGACCTTGGGCTTCGCAGCCTTGGGCTTGGCTGGGCTCTTCGCCGCCTTCTTGGGCTTAACAGCCAACTTCACCTTTTTGGGGCTCTTGGCCGCCTTGGCAGCCGCGGGCTTCTTTGCTTTCTTGGGAGACTTCTTGGGCGCGGTCTTCTTGGCTGCCGCGGGCTTCTTCACCTTCTTGGCTGCCGCGGGCTTTTTAGCTGCGGGCTTTGCCGTTGACGACTTGGGCTTCGCCTTTGCGGCAGCCTTTTCCTTGTTGAGTTTGAAAGAGCCAGACGCGCCGCTGCCCTTCACTTGCGCCACGGCGTCTTTGGCCACGAGCTTCTTGATGGCCAACTTCACGCGGGCATTGTTCTTCTCCACGTCGTATCCTCCGGCAGCAAGCGACTTTTTGAGCGCAGGAAGAGACACGCCGTTCCTCTCCTTGCTGCTGGCCAGAGCCTTGAGGATGAGCTCGGACACGCTGGGGCCGACCTTCTTGGCCTTTGGAGCGGCGCGCTTCTTCTTGGGGCTTTTAGGCGCTGAAGTAGCCGCAGCTGGTGGTTGAGCAGGAGCAGTTTCCGCCATCTCAAGACGTCGCTTTTATCGCCTCGCCTCTTTGAAATCGAAATCAGCGCTCTCACGAATTCGAAACGAGTGTTCTCCAGGCCCGAGGTTATTATAGAAGCGGCGTACTGAATGCGGACGTCGCTGAGATCATCCAGAACTCAGCTCTGGTGAGGGAGTTGCCACCATACTCACTGTGTTTATCACGCCTGCCTTTGGGCTCGATTACTCCCGTAACGTTCATACTTACATGCATCTAGTTGATACATTATCACGAAGATCACTTCTTTAATGTACGTTACTTATGCAATATACGACAATGCTCACGATATAAATTATACTTCAAAACAAGTGAACAACCAACATTTGGGAGACATTGTTCGGTCAGGGCATGCTATGACGATTGTCGGTTTTCAAAAGTGTTACTGATGAACACTATTTAAAACGCACTCGAATTTTTTGCAAGACAAGATGCTTCAACAGACTACTCATATTTAATTCCAACGAAATATTTTCTATTTAAGTTTTGCCTCGCGCGCTCGCGATTCCTCCTCTCGCGCTATGGTGAGGACTGCGCGCCATGTCAACAGTCCCTTGTCACCGAACTTTTAACTGGACGTTTTAATCGAACTTTGAAATGAATAAATATATGGATTTTCAGATGGACAACAAACTGAAGAAATTTACTCAAAATTAACCGACATTAAATAGAAAGTTTAACATTTTACGTGGCAAGAGGTGAGTAGCTCACGCACTGCAGAAGGGTCGCGCGCCTTGAACAAGATCGAGGCACGGTGCACAATCATCACCACTCAAATTCAACTCAAGTGACTCTGCAGTCGAATGTTTAAAGAAAATATATAATCTTACGTTTAATGCACCGACAGAGTTGATATTCTAGGAGCGCAGGATGGTTCATCCGATGGGTTGTTTTTACTGCAATAAGTAACACGTATTTACTGCACTAAATAACACGAATGAGTAATCATTGGAAAGATGTTATTAACCATGTAAAAAATATTTAACTACACATATTTGTACCATCTTATTTGACAAGTAATATTATACTTTACCGAGTGTTGTGTGGTGCCACAGCGACGGGGCCGCTCGGCCGAGCCAGGGAGCCGCCCGGCTTCCACCGCCGCACTGCCCCCCATCACCCCCCCCACATAAACACGCACCCGCACCCACGTAGGGCCTCGTGGTCGGGTCACCTACCCTGAGTTTTCACCCGAGGGCCCCCTAGGGGGGTTACCCCACGGTTTCTCAGGGCCAGGGAATTGGACAGGACCCTTCCCAGGCCAAGTAACACTGCGGCGCCGTGGGCGGATTTGAGATCGCACGACCACGGCGAGCTCAGAGAGCCCCGCAGTTAGAAACGCATACAAACACAAACACGGGTCAGCAAGGCAGATAGCTGGGATCAGGACCCGGGACGACTGATTGGTCGAAAGTTCAAAGGCCGGCGGGATCGCAAAAGAGCGGGAAATCCTAGGCTCAGGATTGGTCGAGAGACCAAGGCGGTCGGGACGGGGGCTCCTAGCCTTTGATGTGAATAGTTTAAAAGAAAACGCAGGGGCAGTAGGGAACTCTCTTCTTCTGGAGTTTGGACACGGGGTCAGCGACGAAGGAGTCATCGGGCGAGCCGCTAGATTGTCTGCAGGACGATCTGAGCGCCGCAAGGTCACCAAGGACTACAGACGGTATCGTGTTGCGCGCCTTACAACACCTCAGAGCGGAGGGTAGGATCCGTAGGAGAGGGTTAGTTCGGGGTAAGGACGAGTAGGAAAGCGGTTTAGCAGAGAGCGCAGCATAGAATAGGGCTACACGGCACCAGAGTGTGGGTTAGAAGCGCCTTGCTGTCCCGCACACACACACGGGTGGCTCGGTTGGTTAGCAAGGGCTAATAAAATCTCGAGCGTAGTAACAAAACCGTGTTGTTGGGTGTTTTTGGAACGTGGTATTAGCGTGCACTGCATTCGCGAGTGTGTGGTCGTTGTACGCATAAAGGCCGTGGTCTCTGTACGATTGTGCGGGTACGGAGGTGTGTGCGTTAACGCCCGGGGAGAGCACTTTTGGTGTGTTGGCGTGACTACGCAGCCGTGTGAGAGGAGAATCGTCCTTGTACGATATTTGTGTTGACGTGCACGCGCGAGTGGGGGAGGGGACGAGTCGTCGTGTCGGCGTGTGCCCCGCTTGCGTGCGCTCGTTACTTGCGTAAGCTCTCGGCGTGCGTAATCGGCGTGCCCAAGGTGCGCGATCGTAACGTGGGCGGCCAGCGCGGCGCAGAGCGGCGCAGGAGTGGGTATCGCGTGTGGAGCTGTATGCGTGTGTGCGCGCACGTTCACGACGTGTGTAACACAGGTGCGCGATCTTAACGTGAGTGGTCAGGGTTGGGTGAGTGCCGTGCAGAGCTGTGTGTGGGTGTGCGCGTGCGTGGTTATCCATGCCTGCTACGCGGACCCGCGGTGGAGGGGAATCCTCGGGTGACGGCTCCCACACCCTGGGTGAGGAGCCTAGCGGCGGTTCGCTTAGCAGCGGGGGGGCGATTGATGATGTTAGTCCGGCCGTTAGTATTATCGAGGGAGGGATCTCGGGGGCTAGCGACCCCCACAAATTGGTGTCGGAAGCGGTACGGACCCCCGCGTTACCTCACGCTAAAATAAGACTGATATTTACCGGCCGGGGGGCCCCTTCGTGGAAGGCATTCGCCCGAAATCTCTTAGGGGCCAAGGAAATTAATGGATGGACGGACGCGCAGGCAGTACGTCAACTTAATATGAATCTTGATGGGCGGGCAGCCGATTTTGTAGAAGCGTTACCCGCGAGCGCACAGACACAGCTAGAGGAGCTGATGCGCCGACTCGATCAGCGTTTTGGCACACGTGACGAGGAGGAAGCAAAATCGGCCTTAGAGGCGCGCCGTCGCCAACCTGGCGAAGATCTCCGTGATTACGCCGAGGATGTGCGCGAGTTAACAAAGATCGCACGCCCGGGGTACGCAACTGAGGTTATTGAGGAACTGGCCGCCGAGAAAATCCAGCGGTACCTGTCTCGCACGGCGTGGTGGCAGCCAGACATGAGCTGCCCACGTCTTCCCTTTAACACCCTTGTCGAGCGCGCACGTAAGTGTGAAAGAATTCACAGCGAACGCGCGCAGCTCCGGGGGCTGGGACGAGAGCGCGCCATTGCGAGCCTGCTCTCGGAAGACGAGGAGGAGGAACAGGAGCTCGCGAGGACGGTAAGGGGACGGGAAAGAGAACCTCCCGTGTCCCGCGAGACAACCCCGGGTTGGGTAGCTGGGTTACAGACCGGCATGGGAGATATAGCCGGCCAGGTAACCCAGGTGCAATCCTCCGTTGAGACCATCCGATCCGAAATGGGGGACCTAGACTCCGCGGTAGGAGGGCTAACTGGAAGGATAGCCCGACTAGAAGCAGAGTATGAGCAACAGCGCACGGGGGGAGGAGGGAGTGGGCAGAAAGTTCGCCACAGAGCCGCCACTCCTCCCAGGACGTGTTATGTGTGCGACCGTCGAGGGCATCTCATGAGGGACTGCCCTCAGCTCGCCCGTGCGAGGCCGATGCATAGGTCAAACACTAAGCCCCCCCTAGAGAGGGGACCACCGGGGGATGAAATCGACGTGGACCCGACCCAAACCAGCTGTAATAATAATGGCGAGCGAGTGATCCATAAACAGGTTACAACGACAACACCCAAGGGCGCAGGGACCTCGGGCGATTGGCTGCGGGAGCTGGTGGCAGGGATAACGGGAGCCACGTCGCTGGTGGAAGGCCAGGTGAACGGGCAGCGCACCCGGATCCTGTTGGACACGGGCGCCGTGGCCTCTCTCATGAGCGCCGCGCACTGCAGCATGCTCGGGGTGGACGTGGGCTGCCTGCAGGCCCCGGATCGCGCGCTGCACACGGCAAGCGGAGCCGGGATGGGGTTGCTGGGGAAGGTCTCCCTCGAGGTCCGTCTAGGAAACCAGGTGTGCACACAGGAATTCTACGTTTCGAGTGTGTTGTGCCACGAGTGCATTGCAGGAACGGACCTCCTGGAAAAGTTGGGACTTAACGTACAGCCCCGGCAACGATGCGCTACGGTGGAGGGCAGCGGGGAGCGGATTCCGTTCCTAGGACAGGAGCCGAATCGCCCACGCTTCACACCCGTGGCCGCTACGCTGGTGTCGGCCGTCACCATCGGGCCTCTCGCCGAGATGCTGGTGCCAGTGGCAACCCTCTCCACCGACCCAACCCACCGACCATCGGGCGAGGTAATGCTGACTCCTCACCCGGAGTTGGCATCGCGATACGGGGTGGTAGGGTCAGCCACACTGGTAAACGCAGATGGGGGCCGGCTGTTTATACGTGTGTTTAACCCACACAGTACCCCGGCAATGATACGACGACGCACCCCGGTAGCCACCGTACACCCCCTGCACGCTCGCCACTCGAACGACTCGGTGTTCGCACTCTGGGCGGAGGACCCTGGCCGCCCCGAGGACAGCCAGGATCTGGCCTGGCGGGTCGGCCCGACCCCCCGAGCCGAGATTGTTCCCCTGCAGGATGCGTTACATGTGCCTTGGGCAGCCTTACCTAAGGGGGAGGCCGATCAGCTGCGCGGGTTATTGCGGGAGTACGCCGACGTGTTCAGTGAGCACGATTCGGACGTGGGCCGGACCGACCTGGTCAAGCACCAAATTGACACAGGTGCAGCCCGACCCATCAAACTCCCCGCATACCGAGTGGGCGCGCCTGAACGGACCCAGATCAAAGAGGCAGTCACGGATATGCTACGCGATAACATAATCCAGCCCTCCGCGAGCCCTTGGTCTGCCCCGGTGGTACTGGTAACGAAAAAGGACGGATCGACTCGGTTCTGCGTTGATTACCGAAAATTGAACGCAGTCACCCTCGGCGACGCTTTTCCCATCCCACGCATCGACGACACCTTCGACAGTCTCGCAGGAGCGCGGTATTTTTCCACCCTCGATCTGGCGTCCGGTTACTGGCAGGTGGAGATGACGGAGGAGGATCGGCCAAAAACAGCATTCACCACCCCGATGGGCCTGTTTGAGTTTCGAGTGTTGCCGTTCGGACTCACTAACGCGCCCGCGACGTTCCAGCGGTTGATGGAGTTGGTGATGCGGGGCTTGCAGTGGGAACAGTGCCTGATTTACCTGGACGACGTAATAGTGTTCAGTAGGTCGCTGTCCGAACACTGGTCCAGGCTGCGGGAAGTATTCCAGCGACTGCGAGCAGCCCATCTCAAGCTCAAGCCACGTAAGTGTTACATTGCGCAACGCGAGGTGGGGTACCTCGGACACCGAGTCAGCGAGGCAGGGGTGAGCACCGATCCCGAGAAGGTGCGTGCCGTAGTGGATTGGCCGCGGCCGAGGAACCTGACGGAGATCAGGTCATTCTTGGGACTCGCCACTTATTACCGTCGATTTGTAAAGGGATTCAGTGAGATTGCACGCCCCCTCACCCAACTCACCTCCCCTAAGAACCCCTATCAGTGGTCGGAGGCCTGCCAGACGGCTTTCACCACACTCAAAGACCACCTCACCCACACCCCCACCTTGGCTTTCCCAGATTTCACCACCGATTTTATTTTGGACACTGACGCCTGCAGCAGTGGGCTGGGCGCGGTGCTGTCGCAAGTGCAGGGTGGGACGGAGCGGGTCATCGCATACGCCAGTCGGACCCTGAGCGGGGCCGAACTGAACTATTGTGTAACCCGTCAGGAACTGTATGCTGTAATTTTCGCGTGTAAACAGTTCCGACCGTACTTGTACGGCAGGAAATGTCGTGTGCGCACCGATCATTATGCACTGCAGTTCCTCCTTACATTCAAGGAACCGCGGGGGCAGATGGCTCGATGGCTGGCGCAGCTGCAGGAGTACAACCTGCAGATTGAGTACCGAGCGGGGCGAACACACGCGAACGCGGACGCCTTGTCAAGACGGCCCGCGGTGCGCGCTGAGACGAGGGAGGGAGACGCCTGCCCGTGCTTCACGGGGGGACGCTGCCGCCAGGCAGCAGAACCCAAGGAGCGCGCGGAAACTAAACTCCCCCCCCCGAGAGAGAGTGCAGTGTGCGCCGCAGGAACCCCTGCAGAAGGAGCCCGGGGACAGACGGATCATCCCACCCCAACCGGGCGGATCCAAGAGGATGTCGGCTGCGCCTTCCCGGGCTTGGACGACGAGCAGCTGCGACAAACCCAGCAGCGGGATCCGGATCTGGCGGCGGTGGAGGCGGCACTGCGAGAGAGGAAGGATGCACTACCAGGGCCCTGGAGCGGTTTGTATGCCCGGTTGTGTGTAGAAAACGGGGTGGTGAGGGAACTGGCCGACGCTGGGCAGCCGGGGTGCATCTGTGTTCCCGCCCATGTGCGACCCCAACTACTACGACTGGTACACGACCACCCGCTCGGGGGCCATGATGGGGAACGGCGCACCCGGGAGACTCTGCGTCGCCAGTATCTCTGGCCTAAATTAGCGCAAGATGTGGCCGCCTGGGTGCAGGGCTGCCGGGCCTGTCAGCAGTGTGGGCAAAAGCCGGCGAGGTACCAGGTACCCCTGAGGCCGTTCCGAGTCAGTCGGACGAATCAGTTGGTCGGAATCGACCTGCAGGGGCCCTTTCCACGATCCCACCGGGGCAACCGATATATTCTTGTAGCGGTGGAGTACTTCACCCGCTACCCCGTGGCGGTGGCTATCCCGGATAAAACAGCCCTCGTAGTGGCCCGGGCCTTCGTGGAAAACTACGTACTTAAGTGCGGGATCCCCGAACGAGTCATTACCGACCAGGGTAGTGAATTCGAGGCCGAACTATTCCAGGCGCTGTGCCGAGAGTTCGGGATCCAGAAGGACCGAACCACGGCATATCACCCCCAGGCGAACGGGATGGTAGAGAGGATGAACCAGACTCTGGCCGGGAAGCTTAAACGCATGGCGGCCGCGAATCAACAGGACTGGGACGAACACCTCCCCTATGCCCTGTTCGCCTACACCACCGCCGTTCACACATCTACAGGACAGACCCCGTTCCTAATGATGTTTGGTCGCGAGTCTCGCCTGCCCGCAGATCTGCTGTTCGGTGTCCCTCCGCCGCAACGGGAGGAAGGGAGCCACCCCATGGAGCACTTGCTGGAGACCCTGCGAGAGGCCAGGGGCCGAGCCTACCCGCACGGAGAGGCCGCGCACCAGCGGCAAGAGCAGGGCGCCCGACCCCGTATGGAACCCCCCTTCTACACTGCGGGCTCCGAGGTGTGGCTGTACACTCCCCGCGTCGGTGCCGGACAGGTGGGGAAGCTGACCACCTACTGGCGAGGACCCTGGATTGTGAGACGGCAGATCTCACCATGGACGGTGCTGATTCAGGGAGGAGAGAGGGGCCGGGAGATGGTGGTCAACATCCGCCGACTGAAGCCGTGGCGAGCAGCCCCCGAGGGGGGGAGCCCCGCCGTCCAAGTACCCCGAAACCCCGGGGTCCCCCCACCCCCCGTGCCCGGGGGCCTCGCGCAGTATATGGGCCCCACGGAGCCCCGGGCTCCGAGGGGCCCCGGGCGGGGCCGGGGGCGACGAGGACGGCGACCCTTAAACCCCACCGCCTCTGAGTTTGTCCCCCAGCCCGCAGGTGCCGGAGACCGAGGGGAGCCGTTGGAATGGAGGAGGAGACCACCGCCGGAGCCCCAGGAGACGGAGCCGCCACCCCCGAGGCCAGCCACAAGGGCCGGGCGAATCCCGCGGACCCCGCGGCGATACCTCGTGGGGGCAACCCAGGCGAGGTGCTCCAGTCAACCCGGGACGGGGACTGGCACCCCGGGGGGCTATGTGGTGCCACAGCGACGGGGCCGCTCGGCCGAGCCAGGGAGCCGCCCGGCTTCCACCGCCGCACTGCCCCCCATCACCCCCCCCACATAAACACGCACCCGCACCCACGTAGGGCCTCGTGGTCGGGTCACCTACCCTGAGTTTTCACCCGAGGGCCCCCTAGGGGGGTTACCCCACGGTTTCTCAGGGCCAGGGAATTGGACAGGACCCTTCCCAGGCCAAGTAACACTGCGGCGCCGTGGGCGGATTTGAGATCGCACGACCACGGCGAGCTCAGAGAGCCCCGCAGTTAGAAACGCATACAAACACAAACACGGGTCAGCAAGGCAGATAGCTGGGATCAGGACCCGGGACGACTGATTGGTCGAAAGTTCAAAGGCCGGCGGGATCGCAAAAGAGCGGGAAATCCTAGGCTCAGGATTGGTCGAGAGACCAAGGCGGTCGGGACGGGGGCTCCTAGCCTTTGATGTGAATAGTTTAAAAGAAAACGCAGGGGCAGTAGGGAACTCTCTTCTTCTGGAGTTTGGACACGGGGTCAGCGACGAAGGAGTCATCGGGCGAGCCGCTAGATTGTCTGCAGGACGATCTGAGCGCCGCAAGGTCACCAAGGACTACAGACGGTATCGTGTTGCGCGCCTTACAACACCTCAGAGCGGAGGGTAGGATCCGTAGGAGAGGGTTAGTTCGGGGTAAGGACGAGTAGGAAAGCGGTTTAGCAGAGAGCGCAGCATAGAATAGGGCTACACGGCACCAGAGTGTGGGTTAGAAGCGCCTTGCTGTCCCGCACACACACACGGGTGGCTCGGTTGGTTAGCAAGGGCTAATAAAATCTCGAGCGTAGTAACAAAACCGTGTTGTTGGGTGTTTTTGGAACGTGGTATTAGCGTGCACTGCATTCGCGAGTGTGTGGTCGTTGTACGCATAAAGGCCGTGGTCTCTGTACGATTGTGCGGGTACGGAGGTGTGTGCGTTAACGCCCGGGGAGAGCACTTTTGGTGTGTTGGCGTGACTACGCAGCCGTGTGAGAGGAGAATCGTCCTTGTACGATATTTGTGTTGACGTGCACGCGCGAGTGGGGGAGGGGACGAGTCGTCGTGTCGGCGTGTGCCCCGCTTGCGTGCGCTCGTTACTTGCGTAAGCTCTCGGCGTGCGTAATCGGCGTGCCCAAGGTGCGCGATCGTAACGTGGGCGGCCAGCGCGGCGCAGAGCGGCGCAGGAGTGGGTATCGCGTGTGGAGCTGTATGCGTGTGTGCGCGCACGTTCACGACGTGTGTAACACAGGTGCGCGATCTTAACGTGAGTGGTCAGGGTTGGGTGAGTGCCGTGCAGAGCTGTGTGTGGGTGTGCGCGTGCGTGGTTATCCATGCCTGCTACGCGGACCCGCGGTGGAGGGGAATCCTCGGGTGACGGCTCCCACACCCTGGGTGAGGAGCCTAGCGGCGGTTCGCTTAGCAGCGGGGGGGCGATTGATGATGTTAGTCCGGCCGTTAGTATTATCGAGGGAGGGATCTCGGGGGCTAGCGACCCCCACAGTTGACATCCCCAGCGTTTACCAGTACTTTTTTGCTTACTATCAGCTAACACCGGCCACAACCCTGAGCTGATGTGCTCATTTGATCCCTTTTCTGACCGCTCAAAAAGAGCGAGTTTTATTCTTTAATAAACACGATTCTTTCTTCCAATAGGCATCCCAATTTATTCTAAACCATGTTCCATGATTGATGCAATGTTGGAATGCTGCTCAAATACCGTTCCTAAATTAGACATAAAGGGTATCTGGAATGAGCAGAGCATTCGTTTAATTGCGAGCAATTTGGGACGAGGGCAACTCGACGACGGTGTCCTTATTAAACAGGACCCTGCGGGGTGGGCTGGTAGGAACGAATAACCAAATAATATAAACATAATGTATTATTACACTTGTTAAGCCAGGAAAGCCCCACTGAGTCAAAAGGTTTTTGTAGGGTCCTGCCAAGTGTTTGCAGTAGGGGGCGATGTTGCTACACCTAATCGGACGATACGAAGGGAGAGATTGAGGCCTAGTTCTAGGCTTTAGGCCTAGCTGTATGCTTTAGGGCGCTGTGAGTTAATTTTTAATTTAAATGATTTAATGATTCATGTAAAAGCTTTAAATTTAAATGTTTCTATTTAAAAACATGAGGGAATGTAACATTGTTAAACATAACTCCCTTTCACACACGCGGGGGTACGACACGAATGGAGAGTTTCAGGCCTAGTTCTAGGCTTTAGGCCTAGCTGTAGGCTTTAGGGCGCTGTGAGTTTTTTTTTAATTTCAAAGTTTTAATTAAAAGCTATCTCAGGGAATTATTAGGGCGCTGTTAGTTGTTTTATTTAATTTCAAAGTTTTAATTAAAAGCTATCTCAGGGAATTATTAGGGAATGTTACACGTGTTTAGCCAGGAAAGCCTCATTAATTTAAATGTTTTAATTAAAAGCTGAGGGAATTATAAGGGAATGTTACACTTGTTTAGCCAGGATAGCGTCACTGAGTCAAGGTTTTCGTAGGGTCATGCCAAATGTTTGCAGTAGGGGGCGATGTTGACGGACGGACACATTAATCTATTGGTGGTCTGGTCCACTTCGTTCCTACCAGTATAACAAAACTCCTGTGTACGACTGTCCGAGCTCTTTGCAAGTAAGTGGGTGGCTCTGAAAAGAGCCGTTGTTGTGGTGGTAGAGGCGGCGGCGCGTTCACTTCTTTGCCTGAGAGGTCTTCTTGGGCAGCAGCACGGCCTGGATGTTGGGCAGCACACCGCCCTGGGCGATAGTCACGCCGCCCATGAGCTTGTTGAGCTCCTCGTCGTTTCGCACGGCGAGCTGCAGGTGTCGGGGGATGATCCTCGTCTTCTTGTTGTCGCGGGCGGCATTGCCAGCCAGCTCGAGGATCTCGGCAGAAAGGTACTCGAGCACGGCGGCCAGGTAGACGGGTGCTCCAGCGCCGACCCGCTGGGCGTAATTGCCCTTGCGGAGCAGCCTGTGAACGCGACCCACGGGGAACTGCAGGCCGGCGCGGGAAGAGCGGGACTTTGCCTTGGCGCGAGACTTGCCACCGGTCTTGCCGCGTCCAGACATTGTTAAGGGACCTAGGATGCAAAAAGCACTGGAGACAAAGTACGAACGATTTGTGACGTTGACACGCACCACCGGAGCGGCTTTTATAGCGGAGACGAGGATCGTAGAGCGCGCCGCTGCTGATTGGCTCCTCTCGGTCGAGTCCCGCCCTCTCCTTGAGCCACCAATGAAAAGCCGGGACGCGAGGATTCGATGTTGACTTTAATTATTTGTATCCATATATATTTTAATGCGGACACGCATCTTATGAATGAAACAATGCGATACACGTACTTAATAGGTTCAAGTTTTAAGCATGATAGAGTTAATTTATGGGCACGTGCTGGCAAGTCAAACTTATAAGCGGATTCCGCAAATATCAATGTATTATTGATTATAATCATCATTTTGAGGGACCGCATTGGTTATAAGAAATCATTGTGATAGCCTTGAGCTCGTGCTTGATCGCCCACGTGCCTATACGGTGTATATATATTTTCCTTTAACCGCCTGTTCGGGCAATGCCTAAAAATATATGTGCGTGAATAATTCAGTCTCTTAGTTTGCAAAATGTGAACTTCTTATCAGCTCGGGCTTGAAACAACATAAACCAATATCTTTGGGTTTAATAGTTAATATATTTAACCAAAATAACCCTTTTGTTGTACATTATGTAAACATGGTTTCCCAACGCTTATATACGACACCAACGTGTGATGTTGAAAAATATGAGCGGCGGGGTATAGAAAATGAACTTCATTGTCGCTTACGCCTGACGACTCGTGAGAGCCGTGACCAGCAAACGAAGGTTTCCGGCACCCGAACTTTGAAGGACACATGGAAGCGTTTTCATGAGTAAGTGGTGGCTCTGAAAAGAGCCTTTGTGTTGTGCTTTGAGGGCCGAGCTGGGCGTTCAAGCGCGCTCGCCACGAATGCGGCGGGCGAGCTGAATGTCCTTGGGCATGATGGTGACGCGCTTGGCGTGGATGGCGCACAGGTTGGTGTCCTCGAAGAGCGCGACAAGGTACGCTTCGCTGGCCTCCTGCAGAGCCATGACAGCGGAGCTCTGGAAGCGCAGGTCGGTCTTGAAGTCCTGCGCGATCTCCCTGACGAGGCGCTGGAAGGGCAGTTTGCGGATGAGCAGCTCGGTGGACTTCTGGTAGCGGCGGATCTCGCGCAGAGCGACGGTGCCGGGCCTGTAGCGGTGAGGCTTCTTGACGCCGCCCGTGGCCGGAGCGCTCTTTCGGGCCGCCTTGGTGGCGAGTTGCTTGCGGGGGGCCTTGCCGCCCGTGGACTTGCGAGCCGTCTGCTTGGTGCGAGCCATGGCTTGGTGAGGGCAAAGATTCTCACAGGCGGGGAGAAGGCGGCTTATGTAGCCCAGAGCGCGCGCTCACTGGTCAGCGGAGTCGTGACGTGCGAAGAAGGGGAGCGTGCTGATTGGTTGGCAGCGTGCAATGATCTCGAGTCGTCAACTCTTCTTAATCAACAAAATGTTCACAGTTTGGATCATTTCAGAATGCCGCATCACGATGCAGTAGTACCCTTTGAGCGCCGTCGATGTCTTTAACGGATGTTATTTTCTCAAGCAAACACCTTTCCGAAAACAACTTTACAGTGCTCTGCATGATCTAAATAAAGTGTTAAGAAACTGCACTTCATTGGAAACAGTAATACGTAAAAATGTCGGAAAGAGGTGATCACAGGAATAGATATATATTCTCTTGGCATTGAGATGATGATCAATTATACTGCACGAGTCATCCATGCTAGGCGCTTACTTTTACATATATGTACACGTGCAAAATGTTAGTTCCTGCCCGAAAATACAACCACGAATTAAATATATTGCATTGCAAGGTTTTGGCGCCAAACATCCAATGTAATATCTGAATGGGCTGCAGATGAAATCAATGGACAAACAAGTCCAAGAAATGCCTGCTGGTGAATATGATGTGCCATGAATATTGTTATCGCTTTTATTCACGTGGAAACATGTTAAAATGCGTTCGATCTCTCCACTTCACTCAATGAGCGAACAATGTCCCCGCGTGAACCGGGGCTTTGTTGGAAGTTTCGTTTTGTACTCCTGCTAGGACTGGTACAAGCAGGTTCGTTGAGGTGGGTGGCTCTGAAAAGAGCCTTTGTAATTAATGGTGGAGTCGAGGCTTCACTTGGAGCTTGTGTACTTGGTGACGGCCTTGGTGCCCTCCGACACGGCGTGCTTGGCCAGCTCGCCGGGGAGCAGCAGTCGCACTGCGGTCTGGATCTCCCGAGAAGTGATGGTGGAGCGCTTGTTGTAGTGCGCCAGGCGGGACGCCTCGGAAGCGATGCGCTCGAAGATGTCGTTGACGAACGAGTTCATGATGCTCATTGCCTTGGACGAGATGCCGGTATCGGGGTGCACCTGCTTCATCACCTTGTAGATGTAAATGGCGTAGCTCTCCTTCCTGCGGTGGCGTCGCTTCTTGCCATCCTTGCGCGTAGCCTTGGTCACAGCCTTCTTGGAGCCCTTCTTGGGAGCAGGAACCTTGGCCGGCCCAGCGCTCTTTGATGCGGGAGGATCGGGCATGTCGACGCGTTGTAGGCAGCTTCAGGTCAGAACAGACGGGAAGCGAATGTGGATGTCGGTCGCGCGTTGAGCTCCTTTTATAGGAGGCGAGATGCAAATCAGAGGATCGTAGTGCGCGGCGCTGCTGAGTGGCTCTTTTAGTACCATCCCTCTCCATCAGCGTCCAATGAGAAACGCGGACGCGATGTTCACTTTAATATCGATTTTTACTGCAAATATAACACAATGTAATGTCCAAACATGTATATTAGTGAATTGCAGCCATGGCATTGCCTTTGTTTTAAAAAGGATGACGAGAATACCCAATACAGTATATTGTGTTTTGAGCGTGGGTTTTTTTGTTTCTTACGAGGGATTGTTTCACCACTCGTCTAATACGGCGCACGGGCGTTTTATGAACGCAATTTGGAAAAATACAAGCGCTCGGTGAAATACCAGAAATGGGTACTGTATTAACGCGTTCAAGAATCACGCCTTGTTAAATGTGACGTGTCGCGAATACCTTGATTTCTTTCATTCATGTGCAAGCAGATGAAGATTCGCCAACTCAACAAGCAAACGTCCACCACGCTCACGAGGAATTGGCGCGCAACAACCCAGGACATGTGCTCCATTTAGAAAGTATTTGGCAACACTGGCGCAAGCAGTTTCGAAGAGGTGGGTGGCTCTGAAAAGAGCCTTTGGGTTGGCTTAGTGTGCGAGAGATGGGCGCTCAGCCTCCGAAGCCGTAGAGAGTGCGGCCCTGGCGCTTGAGGGCGTAGACCACGTCCATGGCGGTGACGGTCTTGCGCTTGGCGTGCTCCGTGTAGGTGACGGCGTCGCGGATGACGTTCTCAAGGAAGACCTTCAGGACGCCGCGGGTCTCCTCGTAGATGAGGCCCGAGATGCGCTTCACACCGCCGCGGCGAGCGAGGCGGCGGATGGCGGGCTTGGTGATGCCCTGGATGTTGTCGCGCAGCACCTTGCGATGGCGTTTTGCGCCTCCCTTGCCGAGCCCCTTACCGCCTTTACCGCGTCCAGACATTCCGACTACTTCTGACAAAGCTCGCGAGAGACTGCGCGCTCAGCTTGCAGCAGCAGCCGCCTTTATACCCGAAGCGTGGTGACGTCACCGACCACCCCTGCCCTCCGCGATGGCTCCGCCTTAAACCTTAGACCTTTAACCTCTGTGACGAAGAAAACCCTCCACTGTCGTCAATAACACTTCCTTGACATGTATAATATGCGACGTTTTGGGCAATGACCCTTCTTCGAAGCACTCTGTAATGATATTGGCACACCCGCAGCGAACGCGAGAGGAACGCGATCTGTTGCAAGATTGCACGTGGAGTGAATAATCGGTGTAAGGTCTTGTTTTCAAGTGAACAAGATGAACTAACTTTATAATCGTGTGAAGCTAAACGGCTTCCAACACAATAGTTGAGTGAACGTCACCAACTAGTTCTCCCAAAGTAAGAAAGACATTGCAAACAATGCGATATTTACGTATAGAAATTAATTTTAATAGAGAAGTTTAGATGGTGCACCGCAATGTTTACAAAACAAAGTGAAAAGGCGAGAACGAGCGAATGAAGGCAAATTGAGTAAAGCTGTCTGGAATCAATACCTTTTTAGACTAAATTCCATATTTGGCACCAGTAACATGATGACGGAATGAAGAGGTGCAACACATAATTCGGACGTCGCTGAGATTACTCTGCACTCCGTTCGAGTGAGGGAGCTGCCACCCGCCTCGCCTGTGTTTGTGATCCCTGCTTTCGGGCTCGATTACTCCCATCACATCAATGCTTAAAACACATCGAGTGGGTAAAATGTTATAGTTAATTTGGCGAATGTACGTAACTTATCCAATCTACACAAATCCTCACGATTGAACTGCACCAAGCGTCGAGCTCCTTGATCAGGGCCGAGGCAAGGCGAGCAACCATCGCCACGCCGTAAATGGGTTTGACTTACAGAATATGGCACGCATTCAACAGCAACGTAATACACTGTCATGTGTTACCGATGAACTAATGGAAGCGCAGCAGCATCTGGTTCACTTTTTTAACTAAGTGGGTGGCTCTGAAAAGAGCCGTTGAGGTGGAGTGAATCGAGCGTCGTCCGATCGGATTCACTTCTTTGGCGCAGTCTTCTTGGGCTTGGCCGCGGCCTTCTTGGGCTTGGCCACCTTGGGTTTGGCGGCCTTGGCCTTGACGGTCTTGGGCTTAGCGACCTTGGGCTTCGCAGCCTTGGGCTTGGCTGGGCTCTTCGCCGCCTTCTTGGGCTTAACAGCCAACTTCACCTTTTTGGGGCTCTTGGCCGCCTTGGCAGCCGCGGGCTTCTTTGCTTTCTTGGGAGACTTCTTGGGCGCGGTCTTCTTGGCTGCCGCGGGCTTCTTCACCTTCTTGGCTGCCGCGGGCTTTTTAGCTGCGGGCTTTGCCGTTGACGACTTGGGCTTCGCCTTTGCGGCAGCCTTTTCCTTGTTGAGTTTGAAAGAGCCAGACGCGCCGCTGCCCTTCACTTGCGCCACGGCGTCTTTGGCCACGAGCTTCTTGATGGCCAACTTCACGCGGGCATTGTTCTTCTCCACGTCGTATCCTCCGGCAGCAAGCGACTTTTTGAGCGCAGGAAGAGACACGCCGTTCCTCTCCTTGCTGCTGGCCAGAGCCTTGAGGATGAGCTCGGACACGCTGGGGCCGACCTTCTTGGCCTTTGGAGCGGCGCGCTTCTTCTTGGGGCTTTTAGGCGCTGAAGTAGCCGCAGCTGGTGGTTGAGCAGGAGCAGTTTCCGCCATCTCAAGACGTCGCTTTTATCGCCTCGCCTCTTTGAAATCGAAATCAGCGCTCTCACGAATTCGAAACGAGTGTTCTCCAGGCCCGAGGTTATTATAGAAGCGGCGTACTGAATGCGGACGTCGCTGAGATCATCCAGAACTCAGCTCTGGTGAGGGAGTTGCCACCATACTCACTGTGTTTATCACGCCTGCCTTTGGGCTCGATTACTCCCGTAACGTTCATACTTACATGCATCTAGTTGATACATTATCACGAAGATCACTTCTTTAATGTACGTTACTTATGCAATATACGACAATGCTCACGATATAAATTATACTTCAAAACAAGTGAACAACCAACATTTGGGAGACATTGTTCGGTCAGGGCATGCTATGACGATTGTCGGTTTTCAAAAGTGTTACTGATGAACACTATTTAAAACGCACTCGAATTTTTTGCAAGACAAGATGCTTCAACAGACTACTCATATTTAATTCCAACGAAATATTTTCTATTTAAGTTTTGCCTCGCGCGCTCGCGATTCCTCCTCTCGCGCTATGGTGAGGACTGCGCGCCATGTCAACAGTCCCTTGTCACCGAACTTTTAACTGGACGTTTTAATCGAACTTTGAAATGAATAAATATATGGATTTTCAGATGGACAACAAACTGAAGAAATTTACTCAAAATTAACCGACATTAAATAGAAAGTTTAACATTTTACGTGGCAAGAGGTGAGTAGCTCACGCACTGCAGAAGGGTCGCGCGCCTTGAACAAGATCGAGGCACGGTGCACAATCATCACCACTCAAATTCAACTCAAGTGACTCTGCAGTCGAATGTTTAAAGAAAATATATAATCTTACGTTTAATGCACCGACAGAGTTGATATTCTAGGAGCGCAGGATGGTTCATCCGATGGGTTGTTTTTACTGCAATAAGTAACACGTATTTACTGCACTAAATAACACGAATGAGTAATCATTGGAAAGATGTTATTAACCATGTAAAAAATATTTAACTACACATATTTGTACCATCTTATTTGACAAGTAATATTATACTTTACCGAGTGTTGACATCCCCAGCGTTTACCAGTACTTTTTTGCTTACTATCAGCTAACACCGGCCACAACCCTGAGCTGATGTGCTCATTTGATCCCTTTTCTGACCGCTCAAAAAGAGCGAGTTTTATTCTTTAATAAACACGATTCTTTCTTCCAATAGGCATCCCAATTTATTCTAAACCATGTTCCATGATTGATGCAATGTTGGAATGCTGCTCAAATACCGTTCCTAAATTAGACATAAAGGGTATCTGGAATGAGCAGAGCATTCGTTTAATTGCGAGCAATTTGGGACGAGGGCAACTCGACGACGGTGTCCTTATTAAACAGGACCCTGCGGGGTGGGCTGGTAGGAACGAATATGTGGGGGTCGCTAGCCCCCGAGATCCCTCCCTCGATAATACTAATGGCCGGACTAACATCATCAATCGCCCCCCCGCTGCTAAGCGAACCGCCGCTAGGCTCCTCACCCATGGTGTGGGAGCCGTCACCCGAGGATTCCCCTCCACCGCGGGTCCGCGTAGCAGGCATGGTTAACCACGTACGCGCACACCCACACACAGCTCTGCATGGCACTCACCCAACACTGACCACTCACGTTAGGATCGCGCACCTGTGTTACACACGTCGTGAACGTGCGCGCACACACATACAGCTCCACACGCGATACCCACTCTTGCGCCGCTCTGCGCCGCGCTGGCCGCTCACGTTACGATTGCGCACCTGGTGTACGCCGATTACGCACGCCGAGAGCTTACGCAAGTAACGAGCACACGCAAGCGGGGCACACGCCGACACAACGACTCAAGCCGCCGCCGCCGTGCGCGCGAGACAAACCGTACAACAATGCGCAGCCGATTACGCGCTCGAGCCGTGGGGTCGGGGGTCAGGGGTCCACCACCGCGCCGCACTTTACGCAAGTAACGAGCACACGCAAGCGGGGCACACGCCGACACGACGACTCGTCCCCTCCCCCACTCGCGCGTGCACGTCAACACAAATATCGTACAAGGACGATTCTCCTCTCACACGGCTGCGTAGTCACGCCAACACACAAAAGTGCTCCCCCCGGGCGTTAACGCACACACCTCCGTACCCGCACAATCGTACAGAGACCACGGCCTTTATGCATAGAACGACCACACACTCGCGAATGCAGTGCACGCTAATACCACGTTCCAAAAACACCCAACAACACGGTTTTGTTACTACGCTCGAGATTTTATTAGCCCTTGCTAACCAACCGAGCCACCCGTGTGTGTGTGCGAGCCAGCAAGGCGCTTCTAACCCACACTCTGGTGCCGTGTAGCCCTATTCTATGCTGCGCTCTCTGCCAAACCGCTTTCCTACTCGTCCTTACCCCGAACTAACCCTCTCCCACGGATCCTACTCTCCGCTCTGAGGTGTTGTAAGGCGCGCAACACGATACCGTCTGTAGTCCTTGGTGACCTTGCGGCGCTCAGATCGTCCTGCAGACAATCTAGCGGCTCGCCCGATGACTCCTTCGTCGCTGACCCCGTGTCCAAACTCCAGAAGAAGAGAGTTCCCTACTGCCCCTGCGTTTTCTTTTAAACTATTCACATCAAAGGCTAGGCGCCCCCGTCCCGACCGCCTTGGTCTCTCGACCAATCCTGAGCCTAGGATTTCCCGCACTTTTGCGATCCCGCCGGCCTTTGAACTTTCGACCAATCAGTCGTCCCGGGTCCTGATCCCAGCTATCTGCCTTGCTGACCCGTGTTTGTATGCGTTTCTAACTGCGGGGCTCTCTGAGCTCGCCGTGGTCGTGCGATCTCAAATCCGCCCACGGCGCCGCAGTGTTACTTGGCCTGGGAAGGGTCCTGTCCAATTCCCTGGCCCTGAGAAACCGTGGGGTAACCCCCCTAGGGGGCCCTCGGGTGAAAACTCAGGGTAGGTGACCCGACCACGAGGCCCTACGTGGGTGCGTGTTTATGTGGGGGGGGTGATGGGGGGCAGTGCGGCGGTGGAAGCCGGGCGGCTCCCTGGCTCGGCCGAGCGGCCCCGTCGCTGTGGCACCACATAGCCCCCCGGGGTGCCAGTCCCCGTCCCGGGTTGACTGGAGCACCTCGCCTGGGTTGCCCCCACGAGGTATCGCCGCGGGGTCCGCGGGATTCGCCCGGCCCTTGTGGCTGGCCTCGGGGGTGGCGGCTCCGTCTCCTGGGGCTCCGGCGGTGGTCTCCTCCTCCATTCCAACGGCTCCCCTCGGTCTCCGGCACCTGCGGGCTGGGGGACAAACTCAGAGGCGGTGGGGTTTAAGGGTCGCCGTCCTCGTCGCCCCCGGCCCCGCCCGGGGCCCCTCGGAGCCCGGGGCTCCGTGGGGCCCATATACTGCGCGAGGCCCCCGGGCACGGGGGGTGGGGGGACCCCGGGGTTTCGGGGTACTTGGACGGCGGGGCTCCCCCCCTCGGGGGCTGCTCGCCACGGCTTCAGTCGGCGGATGTTGACCACCATCTCCCGGCCCCTCTCTCCTCCCTGAATCAGCACCGTCCATGGTGAGATCTGCCGTCTCACAATCCAGGGTCCTCGCCAGTAGGTGGTCAGCTTCCCCACCTGTCCGGCACCGACGCGGGGAGTGTACAGCCACACCTCGGAGCCCGCAGTGTAGAAGGGGGGCTCCATACGGGGTCGGGCGCCCTGCTCTTGCCGCTGGTGCGCGGCCTCTCCGTGCGGGTAGGCTCGGCCCCTGGCCCCTCGCAGGGTCTCCAGCAAGTGCTCCACGGGGTGGCTCCCTTCCTCCCGTTGCGGTGGAGGGACACCGAACAGCAGATCTGCGGGCAGGCGAGACTCGCGACCAAACATCATTAGGAACGGGGTCTGTCCTGTAGATGTGTGAACGGCGGTGGTGTAGGCGAACAGGGCATAGGGGAGGTGTTCGTCCCAGTCCTGTTGATTCGCGGCCGCCATGCGTTTAAGCTTCCCGGCCAGAGTCTGGTTCATCCTCTCTACCATCCCGTTCGCCTGGGGGTGATATGCCGTGGTTCGGTCCTTCTGGATCCCGAACTCTCGGCACAGCGCCTGGAATAGTTCGGCCTCGAATTCACTACCCTGGTCTGTAATGACTCGTTCGGGGATCCCGCACTTAAGTACGTAGTTTTCCACGAAGGCCCGGGCCACTACGAGGGCTGTTTTATCCGGGATAGCCACCGCCACGGGGTAGCGGGTGAAGTACTCCACCGCTACAAGAATATATCGGTTGCCCCGGTGGGATCGTGGAAAGGGCCCCTGCAGGTCGATTCCGACCAACTGATTCGTCCGACTGACTCGGAACGGCCTCAGGGGTACCTGGTACCTCGCCGGCTTTTGCCCACACTGCTGACAGGCCCGGCAGCCCTGCACCCAGGCGGCCACATCTTGCGCCAATTTAGGCCAGAGATACTGGCGACGCAGAGTCTCCCGGGTGCGCCGTTCCCCATCATGGCCCCCGAGCGGGTGGTCGTGTACCAGTCGTAGTAGTTGGGGTCGCACATGGGCGGGAACGCAGATGCACCTCGGCTGCCCAGCGTCGGCCAGTTCCCTCACCACCCCGTTTTCTACACACAACCGGGCATACAAACCGCTCCAGGGCCCTGGTAGTGCATCCTTCCTCTCTCGCAGTGCCGCCTCCACCGCCGCCAGATCCGGATCCCGCTGCTGGGTTTGTCGCAGCTGCTCGTCGTCCAAGCCCGGGAAGGCGCAGCCGACATCCTCTTGGATCCGCCCGGTTGGGGTGGGATGATCCGTCTGTCCCCGGGCTCCTTCTGCAGGGGTTCCTGCGGCGCACACTGCACTCTCTCTCGGGGGGGGGAGTTTAGTTTCCGCGCGCTCCTTGGGTTCTGCTGTCTGGCGGCAGCGTCCCCCCGTGAAGCACGGGCAGGCGTCTCCCTCCCTCGTCTCAGCGCGCACCGCGGGCCGTCTTGACAAGGCGTCCGCGTTCGCGTGTGTTCGCCCCGCTCGGTACTCGATCTGCAGGTTGTACTCCTGCAGCTGCGCCAGCCATCGAGCCATCTGCCCTCGCGGTTCCTTGAATGTAAGGAGGAACTGCAGTGCATAATGATCGGTGCGCACACGACATTTCCTGCCGTACAAGTACGGTCGGAACTGTTTACACGCGAAAATTACAGCATACAGTTCCTGACGGGTTACACAATAGTTCAGTTCGGCCCCGCTCAGGGTCCGACTGGCGTACGCGATGACCCGCTCCGTCCCACCCTGCACTTGCGACAGCACCGCGCCCAGCCCACTGCTGCAGGCGTCAGTGTCCAAAATAAAATCGGTGGTGAAATCTGGGAAAGCCAAGGTGGGGGTGTGGGTGAGGTGGTCTTTGAGTGTGGTGAAAGCCGTCTGGCAGGCCTCCGACCACTGATAGGGGTTCTTAGGGGAGGTGAGTTTGGTGAGGGGGCGTGCAATCTCACTGAATCCCTTTACAAATCGACGGTAATAAGTGGCGAGTCCCAAGAATGACCTGATCTCCGTCAGGTTCCTCGGCCGCGGCCAATCCACTACGGCACGCACCTTCTCGGGATCGGTGCTCACCCCTGCCTCGCTGACTCGGTGTCCGAGGTACCCCACCTCGCGTTGCGCAATGTAACACTTACGTGGCTTGAGCTTGAGATGGGCTGCTCGCAGTCGCTGGAATACTTCCCGCAGCCTGGACCAGTGTTCGGACAGCGACCTACTGAACACTATTACGTCGTCCAGGTAAATCAGGCACTGTTCCCACTGCAAGCCCCGCATCACCAACTCCATCAACCGCTGGAACGTCGCGGGCGCGTTAGTGAGTCCGAACGGCAACACTCGAAACTCAAACAGGCCCATCGGGGTGGTGAATGCTGTTTTTGGCCGATCCTCCTCCGTCATCTCCACCTGCCAGTAACCGGACGCCAGATCGAGGGTGGAAAAATACCGCGCTCCTGCGAGACTGTCGAAGGTGTCGTCGATGCGTGGGATGGGAAAAGCGTCGCCGAGGGTGACTGCGTTTAATTTTCGGTAATCAACGCAGAACCGAGTCGATCCGTCCTTTTTCGTTACCAGTACCACCGGGGCAGACCAAGGGCTCGCGGAGGGCTGGATTATGTTATCGCGTAGCATATCCGTGACTGCCTCTTTGATCTGGGTCCGTTCAGGCGCGCCCACTCGGTATGCGGGGAGTTTGATGGGTCGGGCTGCACCTGTGTCAATTTGGTGCTTGACCAGGTCGGTCCGGCCCACGTCCGAATCGTGCTCACTGAACACGTCGGCGTACTCCCGCAATAACCCGCGCAGCTGATCGGCCTCCCCCTTAGGTAAGGCTGCCCAAGGCACATGTAACGCATCCTGCAGGGGAACAATCTCGGCTCGGGGGGTCGGGCCGACCCGCCAGGCCAGATCCTGGCTGTCCTCGGGGCGGCCAGGGTCCTCCGCCCAGAGTGCGAACACCGAGTCGTTCGAGTGGCGAGCGTGCAGGGGGTGTACGGTGGCTACCGGGGTGCGTCGTCGTATCATTGCCGGGGTACTGTGTGGGTTAAACACACGTATAAACAGCCGGCCCCCATCTGCGTTTACCAGTGTGGCTGACCCTACCACCCCGTATCGCGATGCCAACTCCGGGTGAGGAGTCAGCATTACCTCGCCCGATGGTCGGTGGGTTGGGTCGGCGGAGAGGGTTGCCACTGGCACCAGCATCTCGGCGAGAGGCCCGATGGTGACGGCCGACACCAGCGTAGCGGCCACGGGTGTGAAGCGTGGGCGATTCGGCTCCTGTCCTAGGAACGGAATCCGCTCCCCGCTGCCCTCCACCGTAGCGCATCGTTGCCGGGGCTGTACGTTAAGTCCCAACTTTTCCAGGAGGTCCGTTCCTGCAATGCACTCGTGGCACAACACACTCGAAACGTAGAATTCCTGTGTGCACACCTGGTTTCCTAGACGGACCTCGAGGGAGACCTTCCCCAGCAACCCCATCCCGGCTCCGCTTGCCGTGTGCAGCGCGCGATCCGGGACCTGCAGGCAGCCCACGTCCACCCCGAGCATGCTGCAGTGCGCGGCGCTCATGAGAGAGGCCACGGCGCCCGTGTCCAGCAGGATCCGGGTGCGCTGCCCGTTCACCTGGCCTTCCACCAGCGACGTGGCTCCCGTTATCCCTGCCACCAGCTCCCGCAGCCAATCGCCCGAGGTCCCTGCGCCCTTGGGTGTTGTCGTTGTAACCTGTTTATGGATCACTCGCTCGCCATTATTATTACAGCTGGTTTGGGTCGGGTCTACGTCGATTTCATCCCCCGGTGGTCCCCTCTCTAGGGGGGGCTTAGTGTTTGACCTATGCATCGGCCTCGCACGGGCGAGCTGAGGGCAGTCCCTCATGAGATGCCCTCGACGGTCGCACACATAACACGTCCTGGGAGGAGTGGCGGCTCTGTGGCGAACTTTCTGCCCACTCCCTCCTCCCCCCGTGCGCTGTTGCTCATACTCTGCTTCTAGTCGGGCTATCCTTCCAGTTAGCCCTCCTACCGTGGAGTCTAGGTCCCCCATTTCGGATCGGATGGTCTCAACGGAGGATTGCAGTTGGGTCATATTTTTATTCGTTTCCTCGCGTACCTGGGTTACTTGGCCGGAGACATCCTTTATACCCGTTTGTATACCGGCAACCCATCCCGGGGTTGTCTCGCGGGACACTGGAGGCTCTCTTTCCCGGCCCCTTACCGTCCTCGCGAGCTCCTGTTCCTCCTCCTCGTCTTCCGAGAGCAGGCTCGCAATGGCGCGCTCTCGTCCCAGCCCCCGGAGCTGCGCGCGTTCGCTGTGAATTCTTTCACACTTACGTGCGCGCTCGACAAGGGTGTTAAAGGGAAGACGTGGGCAGCTCATGTCTGGCTGCCACCACGCCGTGCGAGACAGGTACCGCTGGATTTTCTCGGCGGCCAGTTCCTCAATAACATCAGTTGCGTACCCCGGGCGTGCGATCTTTGTTAACTCGCGCACATCCTCGGCGTAATCACGAAGATCCTCGCCAGGTTGACGACGGCGCGCCTCTAAGGCCGATTTTGCTTCCTCCTCGTCACGCGTGCCAAAACGCTGATCGAGTCGGCGCATCAACTCCTCTAGCTGTGTCTGTGCGCTCGCGGGTAACGCTTCTACAAAATCGGCTGCCCGTCCATCAAGATTCATATTAAGTTGACGTACTGCCTGCGCGTCCGTCCATCCATTAATTTCCTTGGCCCCTAAGAGATTGCGGGCGAATGCCTTCCATGAAGGGGCACCCCGGCCGGTAAATATTAGTCTTATTTTAGCGTGAGGTAACGCGGGGGTCCATCCCACTTCTGACACCAATTTGTGGGGGTCGCTAGCCCCCGAGATCCCTCCCTCGATAATACTAATGGCCGGACTAACATCATCAATCGCCCCCCCGCTGCTAAGCGAACCGCCGCTAGGCTCCTCACCCATGGTGTGGGAGCCGTCACCCGAGGATTCCCCTCCACCGCGGGTCCGCGTAGCAGGCATGGTTAACCACGTACGCGCACACCCACACACAGCTCTGCATGGCACTCACCCAACACTGACCACTCACGTTAGGATCGCGCACCTGTGTTACACACGTCGTGAACGTGCGCGCACACACATACAGCTCCACACGCGATACCCACTCTTGCGCCGCTCTGCGCCGCGCTGGCCGCTCACGTTACGATTGCGCACCTGGTGTACGCCGATTACGCACGCCGAGAGCTTACGCAAGTAACGAGCACACGCAAGCGGGGCACACGCCGACACAACGACTCAAGCCGCCGCCGCCGTGCGCGCGAGACAAACCGTACAACAATGCGCAGCCGATTACGCGCTCGAGCCGTGGGGTCGGGGGTCAGGGGTCCACCACCGCGCCGCACTTTACGCAAGTAACGAGCACACGCAAGCGGGGCACACGCCGACACGACGACTCGTCCCCTCCCCCACTCGCGCGTGCACGTCAACACAAATATCGTACAAGGACGATTCTCCTCTCACACGGCTGCGTAGTCACGCCAACACACAAAAGTGCTCCCCCCGGGCGTTAACGCACACACCTCCGTACCCGCACAATCGTACAGAGACCACGGCCTTTATGCATAGAACGACCACACACTCGCGAATGCAGTGCACGCTAATACCACGTTCCAAAAACACCCAACAACACGGTTTTGTTACTACGCTCGAGATTTTATTAGCCCTTGCTAACCAACCGAGCCACCCGTGTGTGTGTGCGAGCCAGCAAGGCGCTTCTAACCCACACTCTGGTGCCGTGTAGCCCTATTCTATGCTGCGCTCTCTGCCAAACCGCTTTCCTACTCGTCCTTACCCCGAACTAACCCTCTCCCACGGATCCTACTCTCCGCTCTGAGGTGTTGTAAGGCGCGCAACACGATACCGTCTGTAGTCCTTGGTGACCTTGCGGCGCTCAGATCGTCCTGCAGACAATCTAGCGGCTCGCCCGATGACTCCTTCGTCGCTGACCCCGTGTCCAAACTCCAGAAGAAGAGAGTTCCCTACTGCCCCTGCGTTTTCTTTTAAACTATTCACATCAAAGGCTAGGCGCCCCCGTCCCGACCGCCTTGGTCTCTCGACCAATCCTGAGCCTAGGATTTCCCGCACTTTTGCGATCCCGCCGGCCTTTGAACTTTCGACCAATCAGTCGTCCCGGGTCCTGATCCCAGCTATCTGCCTTGCTGACCCGTGTTTGTATGCGTTTCTAACTGCGGGGCTCTCTGAGCTCGCCGTGGTCGTGCGATCTCAAATCCGCCCACGGCGCCGCAGTGTTACTTGGCCTGGGAAGGGTCCTGTCCAATTCCCTGGCCCTGAGAAACCGTGGGGTAACCCCCCTAGGGGGCCCTCGGGTGAAAACTCAGGGTAGGTGACCCGACCACGAGGCCCTACGTGGGTGCGTGTTTATGTGGGGGGGGTGATGGGGGGCAGTGCGGCGGTGGAAGCCGGGCGGCTCCCTGGCTCGGCCGAGCGGCCCCGTCGCTGTGGCACCACAAATAACCAAATAATATAAACATAATGTATTATTACACTTGTTAAGCCAGGAAAGCCCCACTGAGTCAAAAGGTTTTTGTAGGGTCCTGCCAAGTGTTTGCAGTAGGGGGCGATGTTGCTACACCTAATCGGACGATACGAAGGGAGAGATTGAGGCCTAGTTCTAGGCTTTAGGCCTAGCTGTATGCTTTAGGGCGCTGTGAGTTAATTTTTAATTTAAATGATTTAATGATTCATGTAAAAGCTTTAAATTTAAATGTTTCTATTTAAAAACATGAGGGAATGTAACATTGTTAAACATAACTCCCTTTCACACACGCGGGGGTACGACACGAATGGAGAGTTTCAGGCCTAGTTCTAGGCTTTAGGCCTAGCTGTAGGCTTTAGGGCGCTGTGAGTTTTTTTTTAATTTCAAAGTTTTAATTAAAAGCTATCTCAGGGAATTATTAGGGCGCTGTTAGTTGTTTTATTTAATTTCAAAGTTTTAATTAAAAGCTATCTCAGGGAATTATTAGGGAATGTTACACGTGTTTAGCCAGGAAAGCCTCATTAATTTAAATGTTTTAATTAAAAGCTGAGGGAATTATAAGGGAATGTTACACTTGTTTAGCCAGGATAGCGTCACTGAGTCAAGGTTTTCGTAGGGTCATGCCAAATGTTTGCAGTAGGGGGCGATGTTGACGGACGGACACATTAATCTATTGGTGGTCTGGTCCACTTCGTTCCTACCAGTATAACAAAACTCCTGTGTACGACTGTCCGAGCTCTTTGCAAGTAAGTGGGTGGCTCTGAAAAGAGCCGTTGTTGTGGTGGTAGAGGCGGCGGCGCGTTCACTTCTTTGCCTGAGAGGTCTTCTTGGGCAGCAGCACGGCCTGGATGTTGGGCAGCACACCGCCCTGGGCGATAGTCACGCCGCCCATGAGCTTGTTGAGCTCCTCGTCGTTTCGCACGGCGAGCTGCAGGTGTCGGGGGATGATCCTCGTCTTCTTGTTGTCGCGGGCGGCATTGCCAGCCAGCTCGAGGATCTCGGCAGAAAGGTACTCGAGCACGGCGGCCAGGTAGACGGGTGCTCCAGCGCCGACCCGCTGGGCGTAATTGCCCTTGCGGAGCAGCCTGTGAACGCGACCCACGGGGAACTGCAGGCCGGCGCGGGAAGAGCGGGACTTTGCCTTGGCGCGAGACTTGCCACTGGTCTTGCCGCGTCCAGACATTGTTAAGGGACCTAGGATGCAAAAAGCACTGGAGACAAAGTACGAACGATTTGTGACGTTGACACGCACCACCGGAGCGGCTTTTATAGCGGAGACGAGGATCGTAGAGCGCGCCGCTGCTGATTGGCTCCTCTCGGTCGAGTCCCGCCCTCTCCTTGAGCCACCAATGAAAAGCCGGGACGCGAGGATTCGATGTTGACTTTAATTATTTGTATCCATATATATTTTAATGCGGACACGCATCTTATGAATGAAACAATGCGATACACGTACTTAATAGGTTCAAGTTTTAAGCATGATAGAGTTAATTTATGGGCACGTGCTGGCAAGTCAAACTTATAAGCGGATTCCGCAAATATCAATGTATTATTGATTATAATAATCATTTTGAGGGACCGCATTGGTTATAAGAAATCATTGTGATAGCCTTGAGCTCGTGCTTGATCGCCCACGTGCCTATACGGTGTATATATATTTTCCTTTAACCGCCTGTTCGGGCAATGCCTAAAAATATATGTGCGTGAATAATTCAGTCTCTTAGTTTGCAAAATGTGAACTTCTTATCAGCTCGGGCTTGAAACAACATAAACCAATATCTTTGGGTTTAATAGTTAATATATTTAACCAAAATAACCCTTTTGTTGTACATTATGTAAACATGGTTTCCCAACGCTTATATACGACACCAACGTGTGATGTTGAAAAATATGAGCGGCGGGGTATAGAAAATGAACTTCATTGTCGCTTACGCCTGACGACTCGTGAGAGCCGTGACCAGCAAACGAAGGTTTCCGGCACCCGAACTTTGAAGGACACATGGAAGCGTTTTCATGAGTAAGTGGTGGCTCTGAAAAGAGCCTTTGTGTTGTGCTTTGAGGGCCGAGCTGGGCGTTCAAGCGCGCTCGCCACGAATGCGGCGGGCGAGCTGAATGTCCTTGGGCATGATGGTGACGCGCTTGGCGTGGATGGCGCACAGGTTGGTGTCCTCGAAGAGCGCGACAAGGTACGCTTCGCTGGCCTCCTGCAGAGCCATGACAGCGGAGCTCTGGAAGCGCAGGTCGGTCTTGAAGTCCTGCGCGATCTCCCTGACGAGGCGCTGGAAGGGCAGTTTGCGGATGAGCAGCTCGGTGGACTTCTGGTAGCGGCGGATCTCGCGCAGAGCGACGGTGCCGGGCCTGTGTGGGGGTCGCTAGCCCCCGAGATCCCTCCCTCGATAATACTAACGGCCGGACTAACATCATCAATCGCCCCCCCGCTGCTAAGCGAACCGCCGCTAGGCTCCTCACCCAGGGTGTGGGAGCCGTCACCCGAGGATTCCCCTCCACCGCGGGTCCGCGTAGCAGGCATGGATAACCACGCACGCGCACACCCACACACAGCTCTGCACGGCACTCACCCAACCCTGACCACTCACGTTAGGATCGCGCACCTGTGTTACACACGTCGTGAACGTGCGCGCACACACGCGTACAGCTCCACACGCGATACCCACTCCTGCGCCGCTCTGCGCTGCGCTGGCCGCCCACGTTACGATCGCGCACCTTGGGCACGCCGATTACGCACGCCGAGAGCTTACGCAAGTAACGAGCGCACGCAAGCGGGGCACACGCCGACACGACGACTCGTCCCCTCCCCCACTCGCGCGTGCACGTCAACACAAATATCGTACAAGGACGATTCTCCTCTCACACGGCTGCGTAGTCACGCCAACACACCAAAAGTGCTCTCCCCGGGCGTTAACGCACACACCTCCGTACCCGCACAATCGTACAGAGACCACGGCCTTTATGCGTACAACGACCACACACTCGCGAATGCAGTGCACGCTAATACCACGTTCCAAAAACACCCAACAACACGGTTTTGTTACTACGCTCGAGATTTTATTAGCCCTTGCTAACCAACCGAGCCACCCGTGTGTGTGTGCGGGACAGCAAGGCGCTTCTAACCCACACTCTGGTGCCGTGTAGCCCTATTCTATGCTGCGCTCTCTGCTAAACCGCTTTCCTACTCGTCCTTACCCCGAACTAACCCTCTCCTACGGATCCTACCCTCCGCTCTGAGGTGTTGTAAGGCGCGCAACACGATACCGTCTGTAGTCCTTGGTGACCTTGCGGCGCTCAGATCGTCCTGCAGACAATCTAGCGGCTCGCCCGATGACTCCTTCGTCGCTGACCCCGTGTCCAAACTCCAGAAGAAGAGAGTTCCCTACTGCCCCTGCGTTTTCTTTTAAACTATTCACATCAAAGGCTAGGCGCCCCCGTCCCGACCGCCTTGGTCTCTCGACCAATCCTGAGCCTAGGATTTCCCGCACTTTTGCGATCCCGCCGGCCTTTGAACTTTCTACCAATCAGTCGTCCCGGTTCCTGATCCCAGCTATCTGCCTTGCTGACCCGTGTTTGTGTTTGTATGCGTTTCTAACTGCGGGGCTCTCTGAGCTCGCCGTGGTCGTGCGATCTCAAATCCGCCCACGGCGCCGCAGTGTTACTTGGCCTGGGAAGGGTCCTGTCCAATTCCCTGGCCCTGAGAAACCGTGGGGTAACCCCCCTAGGGGGCCCTCGGGTGAAAACTCAGGGTAGGTGACCCGACCACGAGGCCCTACGTGGGTGCGGGTGCGTGTTTATGTGGGGGGGGTGATGGGGGGCAGTGCGGCGGTGGAAGCCGGGCGGCTCCCTGGCTCGGCCGAGCGGCCCCGTCGCTGTGGCACCACATAGCCCCCCGGGGTGCCAGTCCCCGTCCCGGGTTGACTGGAGCACCTCGCCTGGGTTGCCCCCACGAGGTATCGCCGCGGGGTCCGCGGGATTCGCCCGGCCCTTGTGGCTGGCCTCGGGGGTGGCGGCTCCGTCTCCTGGGGCTCCGGCGGTGGTCTCCTCCTCCATTCCAACGGCTCCCCTCGGTCTCTGGCACCTGCGGGCTGGGGAACAAACTCAGAGGCGGTGGGGTTTAAGGGTCGCCGTCCTCGTCGCCCCCGGCCCCGCCCGGGGCCCCTCGGAGCCCGGGGCTCCGTGGGGCCCATATACTGCGCGAGGCCCCCGGGCACGGGGGGTAGGGGGACCCCGGGGTTTCGGGGTACTTGGACGGCGGGGCTCCCCCCCTCGGGGGCTGCTCGCCACGGCTTCAGTCGGCGGATGTTGACCACCATCTCCCGGCCCCTCTCTCCTCCCTGAATCAGCACCGTCCATGGTGAGATCTGCCGTCTCACAATCCAGGGTCCTCGCCAGTAGGTGGTCAGCTTCCCTACCTGTCCGGCACCGACGCGGGGAGTGTACAGCCACACCTCGGAGCCCGCAGTGTAGAAGGGGGGCTCCATACGGGGTCGGGCGCCCTGCTCTTGCCGCTGGTGCGCGGCCTCTCCGTGCGGGTAGGCTCGGCCCCTGGCCCCTCGCAGGGTCTCCAGCAAGTGCTCCACGGGGTGGCTCCCTTCCTCCCGTTGCGGCGGAGGGACACCGAACAGCAGATCTGCGGGCAGGCGAGACTCGCGACCAAACATCATTAGGAACGGGGTCTGTCCTGTAGATGTGTGAACGGCGGTGGTGTAGGCGAACAGGGCATAGGGGAGGTGTTCGTCCCAGTCCTGTTGATTCGCGGCCGCCATGCGTTTAAGCTTCCCGGCCAGAGTCTGGTTCATCCTCTCTACCATCCCGTTCGCCTGGGGGTGATATGCCGTGGTTCGGTCCTTCTGGATCCCGAACTCTCGGCACAGCGCCTGGAATAGTTCGGCCTCGAATTCACTACCCTGGTCGGTAATGACTCGTTCGGGGATCCCGCACTTAAGTACGTAGTTTTCCACGAAGGCCCGGGCCACTACGAGGGCTGTTTTATCCGGGATAGCCACCGCCACGGGGTAGCGGGTGAAGTACTCCACCGCTACAAGAATATATCGGTTGCCCCGGTGGGATCGTGGAAAGGGCCCTTGCAGGTCGATTCCGACCAACTGATTCGTCCGACTGACTCGGAACGGCCTCAGGGGTACCTGGTACCTCGCCGGCTTTTGCCCACACTGCTGACAGGCCCGGCAGCCCTGCACCCAGGCGGCCACATCTTGCGCCAATTTAGGCCAGAGATACTGGCGACGCAGAGTCTCCCGGGTGCGCCGTTCCCCATCATGGCCCCCGAGCGGGTGGTCGTGTACCAGTCGTAGCAGCTGGGGTCGCACCTGGGCAGGAACACAGATACACCCCGGCTGGCCGGCCTCGGTTAACTCCCGTACCACTCCGTTCTGTACACACAACCGGGCATACAAACCGCTCCAGGGTCCTGGTAGGGCGCTCTTTTCCTCCCGCAGTGCCGCCTCCACTGCCGCCAGATCCGGATCTCGCTGCTGGGTCTGTCTCAGCTGCTCGTCGTTTAGGCCCGGGAAGGCACAGCCGACGTCCTCCTGGGTCCGTCCGATCGGGTCCCGAGCCGCGGGTCCCGCGCTTGCCGGGAGGTCGACGGGATCCTCAGTGCCACCTGCGAGGGTCTCTGTGGCGCACACTGCACTCTCTCTCGGGGGGGGGAGTTTAGTTTCCGCGCGCTCCTTGGGTTCTGCTGCCTGGCGGCAGCGTCCCCCCGTGAAGCACGGGCAGGCGTCTCCCTCCCTCGTCTCAGCGCGCACCGCGGGCCGTCTTGACAAGGCGTCCGCGTTCGCGTGTGTCCGCCCCGCTCGGTACTCGATCTGCAGGTTGTACTCCTGCAGCTGCGCCAGCCATCGAGCCATCTGCCCCCGCGGTTCCTTGAATGTAAGGAGGAACTGCAGTGCATAATGATCGGTGCGCACACGACATTTCCTGCCGTACAAGTACGGTCGGAACTGTTTACACGCGAAAATTACAGCATACAGTTCCTGACGGGTTACACAATAGTTCAGTTCGGCCCCGCTCAGGGTCCGACTGGCGTACGCGATGACCCGCTCCGTCCCACCCTGCACTTGCGACAGCACCGCGCCCAGCCCACTGCTGCAGGCGTCAGTGTCCAAAATAAAATCGGTGGTGAAATCTGGGAAAGCCAAGGTGGGGGTGTGGGTGAGGTGGTCTTTGAGTGTGGTGAAAGCCGTCTGGCAGGCCTCCGACCACTGATAGGGGTTCTTAGGGGAGGTGAGTTGGGTGAGGGGGCGTGCAATCTCACTGAATCCCTTTACAAATCGACGGTAATAAGTGGCGAGTCCCAAGAATGACCTGATCTCCGTCAGGTTCCTCGGCCGCGGCCAATCCACTACGGCACGCACCTTCTCGGGATCGGTGCTCACCCCTGCCTCGCTGACTCGGTGTCCGAGGTACCCCACCTCGCGTTGCGCAATGTAACACTTACGTGGCTTGAGCTTGAGATGGGCTGCTCGCAGTCGCTGGAATACTTCCCGCAGCCTGGACCAGTGTTCGGACAGCGACCTACTGAACACTATTACGTCGTCCAGGTAAATCAGGCACTGTTCCCACTGCAAGCCCCGCATCACCAACTCCATCAACCGCTGGAACGTCGCGGGCGCGTTAGTGAGTCCGAACGGCAACACTCGAAACTCAAACAGGCCCATCGGGGTGGTGAATGCTGTTTTTGGCCGATCCTCCTCCGTCATCTCCACCTGCCAGTAACCGGACGCCAGATCGAGGGTGGAAAAATACCGCGCTCCTGCGAGACTGTCGAAGGTGTCGTCGATGCGTGGGATGGGAAAAGCGTCGCCGAGGGTGACTGCGTTCAATTTTCGGTAATCAACGCAGAACCGAGTCGATCCGTCCTTTTTCGTTACCAGTACCACCGGGGCAGACCAAGGGCTCGCGGAGGGCTGGATTATGTTATTGCGTAGCATATCCGTGACTGCCTCTTTGATCTGGGTCCGTTCAGGCGCGCCCACTCGGTATGCGGGGAGTTTGATGGGTCGGGCTGCACCTGTGTCAATTTGGTGCTTGACCAGGTCGGTCCGGCCCACGTCCGAATCGTGCTCACTGAACACGTCGGCGTACTCCCGCAATAACCCGCGCAGCTGATCGGCCTCCCCCTTAGGTAAGGCTGCCCAAGGCACATGTAACGCATCCTGCAGGGGAACAATCTCGGCTCGGGGGGTCGGGCCGACCCGCCAGGCCAGATCCTGGCTGTCCTCGGGGCGGCCAGGGTCCTCCGCCCAGAGTGCGAACACCGAGTCGTTCGAGTGGCGAGCATGCAGGGGGTGTACGGTGGCTACCGGGGTGCGTCGTCGTATCATTGCCGGGGTACTGTGTGGGTTAAACACACGTATAAACAGCCGGCCCCCATCTGCGTTTACCAGTGTGGCTGACCCTACCACCCCGTATCGCGATGCCAACTCCGGGTGAGGAGTCAGCATTACCTCGCCCGATGGTCGGTGGGTTGGGTCGGTGGAGAGGGTTGCCACCGGCACGAGCATCTCGGCGAGAGGCCCGATGGTGACGGCCGACACCAGCGTAGCGGCCACAGGTGCGAAGCGGGGGCGCGTTGGTTCTCGTCCCAGGAACGGTATCCGCTCGCCGTTGCTCTCCATGGTGGCGCATCGCTGGCGGGGTTGCACGTTGAGTCCCAGCCGTTCTAAGAGGTCGGTACCTGCGATACACTCGTGACACAACGCACTCGACACGTAGAACTCCTGGGTGCACACCTGACTGCCTATGCGGACCTCTAGGGTGGCTCTCCCCAGCAGCCCCATTCCGGCTCCGCTCGCCGTGTGCAGCGCGCGGTCCGGTGCCTGCAGGTGACGCACGTCGACCCCGATCGCGCTGCAGTGCGCTGCGCTCACGAGCGAGGCCACCGCCCCCGTGTCCAGCAGAATTCGGGTACGCACTCCGTTTACCTCCCCTTCCACCAGCGACGTGGCCCCCGTGATCCCCGCCACCAGCTCCCGTAGCCAGTCGCCAGGAGTCACCGTTTCCGTGGGCGTTGTTGTTGGAACCTGTGTGGAGATCACTCGCTCGCCATTATTACCGTCTTTTTGCATCGGGACCGCTTCGAATGCACCCCCAGATGGTCCACTCTCTAGGGGGCGTTGGGGTTTAACCCCGGCGCGTTTCTAGCGCGGGCGATCTGCGGACAGTCTCTCACGAGATGCCCTCGCCGGTCACACAGGTAACACGCACGGGGGGCCGTCCCGTAGGAGCCCCCCCGTCCGTTCCCTATCCCCCCTCCGGCACGCCGCTGCCCCGACTCTGCCTCCAGTCGAGCCACTCTCCCAGTTAATCCTCCTACCTCGGCCTGGACCGTCTCTACCATTGTCTCCAGCGCAGTCATGTGTGCCCGTACTTGGGTTACCTTGTTGTCTACTTGGGTTACCCTGTCACCTACCTGGGTTACCCTGTCACCTACCTGGGTTACCTGGCCGGAGACATCCTTTATACCCGTTTGTATACCGGCAACCCATCCCGGGGTTGTCTCGCGGGACACTGGAGGTTCTCTTTCCCGGCCCCTTACCGTCCTCGCGAGCTCCTGTTCCTCCTCCTCGTCTTCCGAGAGCAGGCTCGCAATGGCGCGCTCTCGTCCCAGCCCCCGGAGCTGCGCGCGTTCGCTGTGAATTCTTTCACACTTACGTGCGCGCTCGACAAGGGTGTTAAAGGGAAGACGTGGGCAGCTCATGTCTGGCTGCCACCACGCCGTGCGAGACAGGTACCGCTGGATTTTCTCGGCAGCCAGTTCCTCAATAACCTCAGTTGCGTACCCCGGGCGTGCGATCTTTGTTAACTCGCGCACATCCTCGGCGTAATCACGGAGATCTTCGCCAGGTTGGCGACGGCGCGCCTCTAAGGCCGATTTTGCTTCCTCCTCGTCACGCGTGCCAAAACGCTGATCGAGTCGGCGCATCAGCTCCTCTAGCTGTGTCTGTGCGCTCGCGGGTAACGCTTCTACAAAATCGGCTGCCCGCCCATCAAGATTCATATTAAGTTGACGTACTGCCTGCGCGTCCGTCCATCCATTAATTTCCTTGGCCCCTAAGAGATTGCGGGCGAATGCCTTCCACGAAGGGGCCCCCCGGCCGGTAAATATCAGTCTTATTTTAGCGTGAGGTAACGCGGGGGTCCGTACCGCTTCCGACACCAATTTGTGGGGGTCGCTAGCCCCCGAGATCCCTCCCTCGATAATACTAACGGCCGGACTAACATCATCAATCGCCCCCCCGCTGCTAAGCGAACCGCCGCTAGGCTCCTCACCCAGGGTGTGGGAGCCGTCACCCGAGGATTCCCCTCCACCGCGGGTCCGCGTAGCAGGCATGGATAACCACGCACGCGCACACCCACACACAGCTCTGCACGGCACTCACCCAACCCTGACCACTCACGTTAGGATCGCGCACCTGTGTTACACACGTCGTGAACGTGCGCGCACACACGCGTACAGCTCCACACGCGATACCCACTCCTGCGCCGCTCTGCGCTGCGCTGGCCGCCCACGTTACGATCGCGCACCTTGGGCACGCCGATTACGCACGCCGAGAGCTTACGCAAGTAACGAGCGCACGCAAGCGGGGCACACGCCGACACGACGACTCGTCCCCTCCCCCACTCGCGCGTGCACGTCAACACAAATATCGTACAAGGACGATTCTCCTCTCACACGGCTGCGTAGTCACGCCAACACACCAAAAGTGCTCTCCCCGGGCGTTAACGCACACACCTCCGTACCCGCACAATCGTACAGAGACCACGGCCTTTATGCGTACAACGACCACACACTCGCGAATGCAGTGCACGCTAATACCACGTTCCAAAAACACCCAACAACACGGTTTTGTTACTACGCTCGAGATTTTATTAGCCCTTGCTAACCAACCGAGCCACCCGTGTGTGTGTGCGGGACAGCAAGGCGCTTCTAACCCACACTCTGGTGCCGTGTAGCCCTATTCTATGCTGCGCTCTCTGCTAAACCGCTTTCCTACTCGTCCTTACCCCGAACTAACCCTCTCCTACGGATCCTACCCTCCGCTCTGAGGTGTTGTAAGGCGCGCAACACGATACCGTCTGTAGTCCTTGGTGACCTTGCGGCGCTCAGATCGTCCTGCAGACAATCTAGCGGCTCGCCCGATGACTCCTTCGTCGCTGACCCCGTGTCCAAACTCCAGAAGAAGAGAGTTCCCTACTGCCCCTGCGTTTTCTTTTAAACTATTCACATCAAAGGCTAGGCGCCCCCGTCCCGACCGCCTTGGTCTCTCGACCAATCCTGAGCCTAGGATTTCCCGCTCTTTTGCGATCCCGCCGGCCTTTGAACTTTCTACCAATCAGTCGTCCCGGTTCCTGATCCCAGCTATCTGCCTTGCTGACCCGTGTTTGTGTTTGTATGCGTTTCTAACTGCGGGGCTCTCTGAGCTCGCCGTGGTCGTGCGATCTCAAATCCGCCCACGGCGCCGCAGTGTTACTTGGCCTGGGAAGGGTCCTGTCCAATTCCCTGGCCCTGAGAAACCGTGGGGTAACCCCCCTAGGGGGCCCTCGGGTGAAAACTCAGGGTAGGTGACCCGACCACGAGGCCCTACGTGGGTGCGGGTGCGTGTTTATGTGGGGGGGGTGATGGGGGGCAGTGCGGCGGTGGAAGCCGGGCGGCTCCCTGGCTCGGCCGAGCGGCCCCGTCGCTGTGGCACCACACCTGTAGCGGTGAGGCTTCTTGACGCCGCCCGTGGCCGGAGCGCTCTTTCGGGCCGCCTTGGTGGCGAGTTGCTTGCGGGGGGCCTTGCCGCCCGTGGACTTGCGAGCCGTCTGCTTGGTGCGAGCCATGGCTTGGTGAGGGCAAAGATTCTCACAGGCGGGGAGAAGGCGGCTTATGTAGCCCAGAGCGCGCGCTCACTGGTCAGCGGAGTCGTGACGTGCGAAGAAGGGGAGCGTGCTGATTGGTTGGCAGCGTGCAATGATCTCGAGTCGTCAACTCTTCTTAATCAACAAAATGTTCACAGTTTGGATCATTTCAGAATGCCGCATCACGATGCAGTAGTACCCTTTGAGCGCCGTCGATGTCTTTAACGGATGTTATTTTCTCAAGCAAACACCTTTCCGAAAACAACTTTACAGTGCTCTGCATGATCTAAATAAAGTGTTAAGAAACTGCACTTCATTGGAAACAGTAATACGTAAAAATGTCGGAAAGAGGTGATCACAGGAATAGATATATATTCTCTTGGCATTGAGATGATGATCAATTATACTGCACGAGTCATCCATGCTAGGCGCTTACTTTTACATATATGTACACGTGCAAAATGTTAGTTCCTGCCCGAAAATACAACCACGAATTAAATATATTGCATTGCAAGGTTTTGGCGCCAAACATCCAATGTAATATCTGAATGGGCTGCAGATGAAATCAATGGACAAACAAGTCCAAGAAATGCCTGCTGGTGAATATGATGTGCCATGAATATTGTTATCGCTTTTATTCACGTGGAAACATGTTAAAATGCGTTCGATCTCTCCACTTCACTCAATGAGCGAACAATGTCCCCGCGTGAACCGGGGCTTTGTTGGAAGTTTCGTTTTGTACTCCTGCTAGGACTGGTACAAGCAGGTTCGTTGAGGTGGGTGGCTCTGAAAAGAGCCTTTGTAATTAATGGTGGAGTCGAGGCTTCACTTGGAGCTTGTGTACTTGGTGACGGCCTTGGTGCCCTCCGACACGGCGTGCTTGGCCAGCTCGCCGGGGAGCAGCAGTCGCACTGCGGTCTGGATCTCCCGAGAAGTGATGGTGGAGCGCTTGTTGTAGTGCGCCAGGCGGGACGCCTCGGAAGCGATGCGCTCGAAGATGTCGTTGACGAACGAGTTCATGATGCTCATTGCCTTGGACGAGATGCCGGTATCGGGGTGCACCTGCTTCATCACCTTGTAGATGTAAATGGCGTAGCTCTCCTTCCTGCGGTGGCGTCGCTTCTTGCCATCCTTGCGCGTAGCCTTGGTCACAGCCTTCTTGGAGCCCTTCTTGGGAGCAGGAACCTTGGCCGGCCCAGCGCTCTTTGATGCGGGAGGATCGGGCATGTCGACGCGTTGTAGGCAGCTTCAGGTCAGAACAGACGGGAAGCGAATGTGGATGTCGGTCGCGCGTTGAGCTCCTTTTATAGGAGGCGAGATGCAAATCAGAGGATCGTAGTGCGCGGCGCTGCTGAGTGGCTCTTTTAGTACCATCCCTCTCCATCAGCGTCCAATGAGAAACGCGGACGCGATGTTCACTTTAATATCGATTTTTACTGCAAATATAACACAATGTAATGTCCAAACATGTATATTAGTGAATTGCAGCCATGGCATTGCCTTTGTTTTAAAAAGGATGACGAGAATACCCAATACAGTATATTGTGTTTTGAGCGTGGGTTTTTTTGTTTCTTACGAGGGATTGTTTCACCACTCGTCTAATACGGCGCACGGGCGTTTTATGAACGCAATTTGGAAAAATACAAGCGCTCGGTGAAATACCAGAAATGGGTACTGTATTAACGCGTTCAAGAATCACGCCTTGTTAAATGTGACGTGTCGCGAATACCTTGATTTCTTTCATGCATGTGCAAGCAGATGAAGATTCGCCAACTCAACAAGCAAACGTCCACCACGCTCACGAGGAATTGGCGCGCAACAACCCAGGACATGTGCTCCATTTAGAAAGTATTTGGCAACACTGGCGCAAGCAGTTTCGAAGAGGTGGGTGGCTCTGAAAAGAGCCTTTGGGTTGGCTTAGTGTGCGAGAGATGGGCGCTCAGCCTCCGAAGCCGTAGAGAGTGCGGCCCTGGCGCTTGAGGGCGTAGACCACGTCCATGGCGGTGACGGTCTTGCGCTTGGCGTGCTCCGTGTAGGTGACGGCGTCGCGGATGACGTTCTCAAGGAAGACCTTCAGGACGCCGCGGGTCTCCTCGTAGATGAGGCCCGAGATGCGCTTCACACCGCCGCGGCGAGCGAGGCGGCGGATGGCGGGCTTGGTGATGCCCTGGATGTTGTCGCGCAGCACCTTGCGATGGCGTTTTGCGCCTCCCTTGCCGAGCCCCTTACCGCCTTTACCGCGTCCAGACATTCCGACTACTTCTGACAAAGCTCGCGAGAGACTGCGCGCTCAGCTTTGCAGCAGCAGCCGCCTTTATACCCGAAGCGTGGTGACGTCACCGACCACCCCTGCCCTCCGCGATGGCTCCGCCTTAAACCTTAGACCTTTAACCTCTGTGACGAAGAAAACCCTCCACTGTCGTCAATAACACTTCCTTGACATGTATAATATGCGACGTTTTGGGCAATGACCCTTCTTCGAAGCACTCTGTAATGATATTGGCACACCCGCAGCGAACGCGAGAGGAACGCGATCTGTTGCAAGATTGCACGTGGAGTGAATAATCGGTGTAAGGTCTTGTTTTCAAGTGAACAAGATGAACTAACTTTATAATCGTGTGAAGCTAAACGGCTTCCAACACAATAGTTGAGTGAACGTCACCAACTAGTTCTCCCAAAGTAAGAAAGACATTGCAAACAATGCGATATTTACGTATAGAAATTAATTTTAATAGAGAAGTTTAGATGGTGCACCGCAATGTTTACAAAACAAAGTGAAAAGGCGAGAACGAGCGAATTAAGGCAAATTGAGTAAAGCTGTCTGGAATCAATACCTTTTTAGACTAAATTCCATATTTGGCACCAGTAACATTGTGGGGGTCGCTAGCCCCCGAGATCCCTCCCTCGATAATACTAACGGCCGGACTAACATCATCAATCGCCCCCCCGCTGCTAAGCGAACCGCCGCTAGGCTCCTCACCCAGGGTGTGGGAGCCGTCACCCGAGGATTCCCCTCCACCGCGGGTCCGCGTAGCAGGCATGGATAACCACGCACGCGCACACCCACACACAGCTCTGCACGGCACTCACCCAACCCTGACCACTCACGTTAGGATCGCGCACCTGTGTTACACACGTCGTGAACGTGCGCGCACACACGCATACAGCTCCACACGCGATACCCACTCCTGCGCCGCTCTGCGCCGCGCTGGCCGCCCACGTTACGATCGCGCACCTTGGGCACGCCGATTACGCACGCCGAGAGCTTACGCAAGTAACGAGCGCACGCAAGCGGGGCACACGCCGACACGACGACTCGTCCCCTCCCCCACTCGCGCGTGCACGTCAACACAAATATCGTACAAGGACGATTCTCCTCTCACACGGCTGCGTAGTCACGCCAACACACCAAAAGTGCTCTCCCCGGGCGTTAACGCACACACCTCCGTACCCGCACAATCGTACAGAGACCACGGCCTTTATGCGTACAACGACCACACACTCGCGAATGCAGTGCACGCTAATACCACGTTCCAAAAACACCCAACAACACGGTTTTGTTACTACGCTCGAGATTTTATTAGCCCTTGCTAACCAACCGAGCCACCCGTGTGTGTGTGCGGGACAGCAAGGCGCTTCTAACCCACACTCTGGTGCCGTGTAGCCCTATTCTATGCTGCGCTCTCTGCTAAACCGCTTTCCTACTCGTCCTTACCCCGAACTAACCCTCTCCTACGGATCCTACCCTCCGCTCTGAGGTGTTGTAAGGCGCGCAACACGATACCGTCTGTAGTCCTTGGTGACCTTGCGGCGCTCAGATCGTCCTGCAGACAATCTAGCGGCTCGCCCGATGACTCCTTCGTCGCTGACCCCGTGTCCAAACTCCAGAAGAAGAGAGTTCCCTACTGCCCCTGCGTTTTCTTTTAAACTATTCACATCAAAGGCTAGGCGCCCCCGTCCCGACCGCCTTGGTCTCTCGACCAATCCTGAGCCTAGGATTTCCCGCTCTTTTGCGATCCCGCCGGCCTTTGAACTTTCGACCAATCAGTCGTCCCGGGTCCTGATCCCAGCTATCTGCCTTGCTGACCCGTGTTTGTGTTTGTATGCGTTTCTAACTGCGGGGCTCTCTGAGCTCGCCGTGGTCGTGCGATCTCAAATCCGCCCACGGCGCCGCAGTGTTACTTGGCCTGGGAAGGGTCCTGTCCAATTCCCTGGCCCTGAGAAACCGTGGGGTAACCCCCCTAGGGGGCCCTCGGGTGAAAACTCAGGGTAGGTGACCCGACCACGAGGCCCTACGTGGGTGCGGGTGCGTGTTTATGTGGGGGGGGTGATGGGGGGCAGTGCGGCGGTGGAAGCCGGGCGGCTCCCTGGCTCGGCCGAGCGGCCCCGTCGCTGTGGCACCACATAGCCCCCCGGGGTGCCAGTCCCCGTCCCGGGTTGACTGGAGCACCTCGCCTGGGTTGCCCCCACGAGGTATCGCCGCGGGGTCCGCGGGATTCGCCCGGCCCTTGTGGCTGGCCTCGGGGGTGGCGGCTCCGTCTCCTGGGGCTCCGGCGGTGGTCTCCTCCTCCATTCCAACGGCTCCCCTCGGTCTCCGGCACCTGCGGGCTGGGGGACAAACTCAGAGGCGGTGGGGTTTAAGGGTCGCCGTCCTCGTCGCCCCCGGCCCCGCCCGGGGCCCCTCGGAGCCCGGGGCTCCGTGGGGCCCATATACTGCGCGAGGCCCCCGGGCACGGGGGGTGGGGGGACCCCGGGGTTTCGGGGTACTTGGACGGCGGGGCTCCCCCCCTCGGGGGCTGCTCGCCACGGCTTCAGTCGGCGGATGTTGACCACCATCTCCCGGCCCCTCTCTCCTCCCTGAATCAGCACCGTCCATGGTGAGATCTGCCGTCTCACAATCCAGGGTCCTCGCCAGTAGGTGGTCAGCTTCCCCACCTGTCCGGCACCGACGCGGGGAGTGTACAGCCACACCTCGGAGCCCGCAGTGTAGAAGGGGGGCTCCATACGGGGTCGGGCGCCCTGCTCTTGCCGCTGGTGCGCGGCCTCTCCGTGCGGGTAGGCTCGGCCCCTGGCCTCTCGCAGGGTCTCCAGCAAGTGCTCCATGGGGTGGCTCCCTTCCTCCCGTTGCGGCGGAGGGACACCGAACAGCAGATCTGCGGGCAGGCGAGACTCGCGACCAAACATCATTAGGAACGGGGTCTGTCCTGTAGATGTGTGAACGGCGGTGGTGTAGGCGAACAGGGCATAGGGGAGGTGTTCGTCCCAGTCCTGTTGATTCGCGGCCGCCATGCGTTTAAGCTTCCCGGCCAGAGTCTGGTTCATCCTCTCTACCATCCCGTTCGCCTGGGGGTGATATGCCGTGGTTCGGTCCTTCTGGATCCCGAACTCTCGGCACAGCGCCTGGAATAGTTCGGCCTCGAATTCACTACCCTGGTCGGTAATGACTCGTTCGGGGATCCCGCACTTAAGTACGTAGTTTTCCACGAAGGCCCGGGCCACTACGAGGGCTGTTTTATCCGGGATAGCCACCGCCACGGGGTAGCGGGTGAAGTACTCCACCGCTACAAGAATATATCGGTTGCCCCGGTGGGATCGTGGAAAGGGCCCCTGCAGGTCGATTCCGACCAACTGATTCGTCCGACTGACTCGGAACGGCCTCAGGGGTACCTGGTACCTCGCCAACTTTTGCCCACACTGCTGACAGGCCCGGCAGCCCTGCACCCAGGCGGCCACATCTTGCGCTAATTTAGGCCAGAGATACTGGCGACGCAGAGTCTCCCGGGTGCGCCGTTCCCCATCATGGCCCCCGAGCGGGTGGTCGTGTACCAGTCGTAGTAGTTGGGGCCGCACATGGGCGGGAACGCAGATGCACCCCGGCTGCCCAGCGTCGGCCAGTTCCCTCACCACCCCGTTTTCTACACACAACCGGGCATACAAACCGCTCCAGGGCCCTGGTAGTGCATCCTTCCTCTCTCGCAGTGCCGCCTCCACCGCCGCCAGATCCGGATCCCGCTGCTGGGTTTGTCGCAGCTGCTCGTCGTCCAAGCCCGGGAAGGCGCAGCCGACATCCTCTTGGATCCGCCCGGTTGGGGTGGGATGATCCGTCTGTCCCCGGGCTCCTTCTGCAGGGGTTCCTGCGGCGCACACTGCACTCTCTCTCGGGGGGGGGAGTTTAGTTTCCGCGCGCTCCTTGGGTTCTGCTGCCTGGCGGCAGCGTCCCCCCGTGAAGCATGGGCAGGCGTCTCCCTCCCTCGTCTCAGCGCGCACCGCGGGCCGTCTTGACAAGGCGTCCGCGTTCGCGTGTGTTCGCCCCGCTCGGTACTCGATCTGCAGGTTGTACTCCTGCAGCTGCGCCAGCCATCGAGCCATCTGCCCTCGCGGTTCCTTGAATGTAAGGAGGAACTGCAGTGCATAATGATCGGTGCGCACACGACATTTCCTGCCGTACAAGTACGGTCGGAACTGTTTACACGCGAAAATTACAGCATACAGTTCCTGACGGGTTACACAATAGTTCAGTTCGGCCCCGCTCAGGGTCCGACTGGCGTATGCGATGACCCGCTCCGTCCCACCCTGCACTTGCGACAGCACCGCGCCCAGCCCACTGCTGCAGGCGTCAGTGTCCAAAATAAAATCGGTGGTGAAATCTGGGAAAGCCAAGGTGGGGGTGTGGGTGAGGTGGTCTTTGAGTGTGGTGAAAGCCGTCTGGCAGGCCTCCGACCACTGATAGGGGTTCTTAGGGGAGGTGAGTTGGGTGAGGGGGCGTGCAATCTCACTGAATCCCTTTACAAATCGACGGTAATAAGTGGCGAGTCCCAAGAATGACCTGATCTCCGTCAGGTTCCTCGGCCGCGGCCAATCCACTACGGCACGCACCTTCTCGGGATCGGTGCTCACCCCTGCCTCGCTGACTCGGTGTCCGAGGTACCCCACCTCGCGTTGCGCAATGTAACACTTACGTGGCTTGAGCTTGAGATGGGCTGCTCGCAGTCGCTGGAATACTTCCCGCAGCCTGGACCAGTGTTCGGACAGCGACCTACTGAACACTATTACGTCGTCCAGGTAAATCAGGCACTGTTCCCACTGCAAGCCCCGCATCACCAACTCCATCAACCGCTGGAACGTCGCGGGCGCGTTAGTGAGTCCGAACGGCAACACTCGAAACTCAAACAGGCCCATCGGGGTGGTGAATGCTGTTTTTGGCCGATCCTCCTCCGTCATCTCCACCTGCCAGTAACCGGACGCCAGATCGAGGGTGGAAAAATACCGCGCTCCTGCGAGACTGTCGAAGGTGTCGTCGATGCGTGGGATGGGAAAAGCGTCGCCGAGGGTGATCAACGCAGAACCGAGTCGATCCGTCCTTTTTCGTTACCAGTACCACCGGGGCAGACCAAGGGCTCGCGGAGGGCTGGATTATGTTATCGCGTAGCATATCCGTGACTGCCTCTTTGATCTGGGTCCGTTCAGGCGCGCCCACTCGGTATGCGGGGAGTTTGATGGGTCGGGCTGCACCTGTGTCAATTTGGTGCTTGACCAGGTCGGTCCGGCCCACGTCCGAATCGTGCTCACTGAACACGTCGGCGTACTCCCGCAATAACCCGCGCAGCTGATCGGCCTCCCCCTTAGGTAAGGCTGCCCAAGGCACATGTAACGCATCCTGCAGGGGAACAATCTCGGCTCGGGGGGTCGGGCCGACCCGCCAGGCCAGATCCTGGCTGTCCTCGGGGCGGCCAGGGTCCTCCGCCCAGAGTGCGAACACCGAGTCGTTCGAGTGGCGAGCGTGCAGGGGGTGTACGGTGGCTACCGGGGTGCGTCGTCGTATCATTGCCGGGGTACTGTGTGGGTTAAACACACGTATAAACAGCCGGCCCCCATCTGCGTTTACCAGTGTGGCTGACCCTACCACCCCGTACCGCGATGCCAACTCCGGGTGAGGAGTCAGCATTACCTCGCCCGATGGTCGGTGGGTTGGGTCGGTGGAGAGGGTTGCCACTGGCACCAGCATCTCGGCGAGAGGCCCGATGGTGACGGCCGACACCAGCGTAGCGGCCACGGGTGTGAAGCGTGGGCGATTCGGCTCCTGTCCTAGGAACGGAATCCGCTCCCCGCTGCCCTCCACCGTAGCGCATCGTTGCCGGGGCTGTACGTTAAGTCCCAACTTTTCCAGGAGGTCCGTTCCTGCAATGCACTCGTGGCACAACACACTCGAAACGTAGAATTCCTGTGTGCACACCTGGTTTCCTATGCGGACCTCTAGGGTGGCTCTCCCCAGCAGCCCCATTCCGGCTCCGCTCGCCGTGTGCAGCGCGCGGTCCGGTGCCTGCAGGTGACGCACGTCGACCCCGATCGCGCTGCAGTGCGCTGCGCTCACGAGCGAGGCCACCGCCCCCGTGTCCAGCAGAATTCGGGTACGCACTCCGTGTACCTCCCCTTCCACCAGCGACGTGGCCCCCGTGATCCCCGCCACCAGCTCCCGTAGCCAGTCGCCAGGAGTCACCGTTTCCGTGGGCGTTGTTGTTGGAACCTGTGTGGAGATCACTCGCTCGCCATTATTACCATTACCGTCTATTTGTATCGGGACCGCGTCGATTGCACCCCTAGTTGGTCCGCTCACTAGGAGGCGTTGGAGTTTAACCCGCGCCTGCCTAGCTCGGGTGATTTCAGGACAGTCTCTCACTAGATGCCCTCGGCGATCGCACATATAACATGCCCGGGGAGGGGGGGCGGCTCCGTAGTGGGCCCCCCGCCCACTCCCTCCCCCCCCATTACGCCGCTGTCCACCCTCCGCCTCTAGTCGGGCTACCCTCCCAGATAACCCTCCCACCGTGGCGCGTAGGTCCCCCATTTCAGATCGGATGGTCTCAACGGAGGATTGCAATTGGGTCATATTTTTGTTCGTTTCCTCGCGTACCTGGGTTACCTGGCCGGAGACATCCTTTATACCCGTTTGTATACCGGCAACCCATCCCGGGGTTGTCTCGCGGGACACTGGAGGTTCTCTTTCTCGGCCCCTTACCGTCCTCGCGAGCTCCTGTTCCTCCTCCTCGTCTTCCGAGAGCAGGCTCGCAATGGCGCGCTCTCGTCCCAGCCCCCGGAGCTGCGCGCGTTCGCTGTGAATTCTTTCACACTTACGTGCGCGCTCGACAAGGGTGTTAAAGGGAAGACGTGGGCAGCTCATGTCTGGCTGCCACCACGCCGTGCGAGACAGGTACCGCTGGATTTTCTCGGCAGCCAGTTCCTCAATAACCTCAGTTGCGTACCCCGGGCGTGCGATCTTTGTTAACTCGCGCACATCCTCGGCGTAATCACGGAGATCTTCGCCAGGTTGGCGACGGCGCGCCTCTAAGGCCGATTTTGCTTCCTCCTCGTCACGCGTGCCAAAACGCTGATCGAGTCGGCGCATCAGCTCCTCTAGCTGTGTCTGTGCGCTCGCGGGTAACGCTTCTACAAAATCGGCTGCCCGCCCATCAAGATTCATATTAAGTTGACGTACTGCCTGCGCGTCCGTCCATCCATTAATTTCCTTGGCCCCTAAGAGATTGCGGGCGAATGCCTTCCACGAAGGGGCCCCCCGGCCGGTAAATATCAGTCTTATTTTAGCGTGAGGTAACGCGGGGGTCCGTACCGCTTCCGACACCAATTTGTGGGGGTCGCTAGCCCCCGAGATCCCTCCCTCGATAATACTAACGGCCGGACTAACATCATCAATCGCCCCCCCGCTGCTAAGCGAACCGCCGCTAGGCTCCTCACCCAGGGTGTGGGAGCCGTCACCCGAGGATTCCCCTCCACCGCGGGTCCGCGTAGCAGGCATGGATAACCACGCACGCGCACACCCACACACAGCTCTGCACGGCACTCACCCAACCCTGACCACTCACGTTAGGATCGCGCACCTGTGTTACACACGTCGTGAACGTGCGCGCACACACGCATACAGCTCCACACGCGATACCCACTCCTGCGCCGCTCTGCGCCGCGCTGGCCGCCCACGTTACGATCGCGCACCTTGGGCACGCCGATTACGCACGCCGAGAGCTTACGCAAGTAACGAGCGCACGCAAGCGGGGCACACGCCGACACGACGACTCGTCCCCTCCCCCACTCGCGCGTGCACGTCAACACAAATATCGTACAAGGACGATTCTCCTCTCACACGGCTGCGTAGTCACGCCAACACACCAAAAGTGCTCTCCCCGGGCGTTAACGCACACACCTCCGTACCCGCACAATCGTACAGAGACCACGGCCTTTATGCGTACAACGACCACACACTCGCGAATGCAGTGCACGCTAATACCACGTTCCAAAAACACCCAACAACACGGTTTTGTTACTACGCTCGAGATTTTATTAGCCCTTGCTAACCAACCGAGCCACCCGTGTGTGTGTGCGGGACAGCAAGGCGCTTCTAACCCACACTCTGGTGCCGTGTAGCCCTATTCTATGCTGCGCTCTCTGCTAAACCGCTTTCCTACTCGTCCTTACCCCGAACTAACCCTCTCCTACGGATCCTACCCTCCGCTCTGAGGTGTTGTAAGGCGCGCAACACGATACCGTCTGTAGTCCTTGGTGACCTTGCGGCGCTCAGATCGTCCTGCAGACAATCTAGCGGCTCGCCCGATGACTCCTTCGTCGCTGACCCCGTGTCCAAACTCCAGAAGAAGAGAGTTCCCTACTGCCCCTGCGTTTTCTTTTAAACTATTCACATCAAAGGCTAGGCGCCCCCGTCCCGACCGCCTTGGTCTCTCGACCAATCCTGAGCCTAGGATTTCCCGCTCTTTTGCGATCCCGCCGGCCTTTGAACTTTCGACCAATCAGTCGTCCCGGGTCCTGATCCCAGCTATCTGCCTTGCTGACCCGTGTTTGTGTTTGTATGCGTTTCTAACTGCGGGGCTCTCTGAGCTCGCCGTGGTCGTGCGATCTCAAATCCGCCCACGGCGCCGCAGTGTTACTTGGCCTGGGAAGGGTCCTGTCCAATTCCCTGGCCCTGAGAAACCGTGGGGTAACCCCCCTAGGGGGCCCTCGGGTGAAAACTCAGGGTAGGTGACCCGACCACGAGGCCCTACGTGGGTGCGGGTGCGTGTTTATGTGGGGGGGGTGATGGGGGGCAGTGCGGCGGTGGAAGCCGGGCGGCTCCCTGGCTCGGCCGAGCGGCCCCGTCGCTGTGGCACCACAGATTCTCCTCCACCGCGGGTCCGCGTAGCAGGCATAGTTAACCACGTACGCGCACACCCACACACAGCTCTGCACGGCACTCACCCAACACTGACCACTCACGTTAGGATCGCGCACCTGTGTTACACACGTCGTGAACTTACGCAAGTAACGAGCACACGCAAGCGGGGCACACGCCGACACAACGACTCAAGCCGCCGCCGCCGTGCGCGCGAGACAAACCGTACAACAATGCGCAGCCGATTACGCGCTCGAGCCGTGGGGTCGGGGGTCAGGGATCCACCACCGCGCCGCACTTTACGCAAGTAACGAGCACACGCAAGCGGGGCACACGCCGACACACAAAAGTGCTCTCCCCGGGCGTTAACGCACACACCCCCGTACCCGCACAATCGTACAGAGACCACGGCCTTTATGCATACGACCACACACTCGCGAATGCAGTGCACGCTAATACCACGTTCCAAAAACACCCAACAACACGGTTTTGTTACTACGCTCGAGATTTTATTAGCCCTTGCTAACCAACCGAGCCACCCGTGTGCGTGTGCGGGCCAGCAAGGCGCTTCTAACCCACACTCTGGTGCCGTGTAGCCCTATTCTATGCTGCGCTCTCTGCTAAACCGCTTTCCTACTCGTCCTTACCCCGAACTAACCCTCTCCTACGGATCCTACTCTCCGCTCTGAGGTGTTGTAAGGCGCGCAACACGATACCGTCTGTAGTCCTTGGTGACCTTGCGGCGCTCAGATCGTCCTGCAGACAATCTAGCGGCTCGCCCGATGACTCCTTCGTCGCTGACCCCGTGTCCAAACTCCAGAAGAAGAGACCTCCCTACTGCCCCTGCGTTTTCTTTTAGACTATTCACATCAAAGGCTAGGCGCCCCCGTCCCGACGCCTTGGTCTCTCGACCAATCCTGAGCCTAGGATTTCCCGCTCTTTTGCGATCCCGCCGGCCTTTGAACTTTCGACCAATCAGTTGTCCCGGGTCCTGATCCCAGCTATCTGCCTTGCTGACCCGTGTTTGTGTTGGTATGCGTTTCTAACTGCGGGGCTCTCTGAGCTCGCCGTGGTCGTGCGATCTCAAATCCGCCCACGGCGCCGCAGTGTTACCTGGCCTGGGAAGGGTCCTGTCCAATTCCCTGGCCCTGAGAAACCGTGGGGTAACCCCCCTAGGGGGCCCTCGGGTGAAAACTCAGGGTAGGTGACCCGACCACGAGGCCCTACGTGGGTGCGGGTGCGTGTTTATGTGGGGGGGGTGATGGGGGGCAGTGCGGCGGTGGAAGCCGGGCGGCTCCCTGGCTCGGCCGAGCGGCCCCGTCGCTGTGGCACCACATAGCCCCCCGGGGTGCCAGTCCCCGTCCCGGGTTGACTGGAGCACCTCGCCTGGGTTGCCCCCACGAGGTATCGCCGCGGGGTCCGCGGGATTCGCCCGGCCCTTGTGGCTGGCCTCGGGGGTGGCGGCTCCGTCTCCTGGGGCTCCGGCGGTGGTCTCCTCCTCCATTCCAACGGCTCCCCTCGGTCTCTGGCACCTGCGGGTTGGGGAACAAACTCAGAGGCGGTGGGGTTTAAGGGTCGCCGTCCTCGTCGCCCCCGGCCCCGCCCGGGGCCCCTCGGAGCCCGGGGCTCCGTGGGGCCCATATACTGCGCGAGGCCCCCGGGCACGGGGGGTGGGGGGACCCCGGGGTTTCGGGGTACTTGGACGGCGGGGCTCCCCCCCTCGGGGGCTGCTCGCCACGGCTTCAGTCGGCGGATGTTGACCACCATCTCCCGGCCCCTCTCTCCTCCCTGAATCAGCACCGTCCATGGTGAGATCTGCCGTCTCACAATCCAGGGTCCTCGCCAGTAGGTGGTCAGCTTCCCCACCTGTCCGGCACCGACGCGGGGAGTGTACAGCCACACCTCGGAGCCCGCAGTGTAGAAGGGGGGCTCCATACGGGGTCGGGCGCCCTGCTCTTGCCGCTGGTGCGCGGCCTCTCCGTGCGGGTAGGCTCGGCCCCTGGCCCCTCGCAGGGTCTCCAGCAAGTGCTCCACGGGGTGGCTCCCTTCCTCCCGTTGCGGCGGAGGGACACCGAACAGCAGATCTGCGGGCAGGCGAGACTCGCGACCAAACATCATTAGGAACGGGGTCTGTCCTGTAGATGTGTGAACGGCGGTGGTGTAGGCGAACAGGGCATAGGGGAGGTGTTCGTCCCAGTCCTGTTGATTCGCGGCCGCCATGCGTTTAAGCTTCCCGGCCAGAGTCTGGTTCATCCTCTCTACCATCCCGTTCGCCTGGGGGTGATATGCCGTGGTTCGGTCCTTCTGGATCCCGAACTCTCGGCACAGCGCCTGGAATAGTTCGGCCTCGAATTCACTACCCTGGTCGGTAATGACTCGTTCGGGGATCCCGCACTTAAGTACGTAGTTTTCCACGAAGGCCCGGGCCACTACGAGGGCTGTTTTATCCGGGATAGCCACCGCCACGGGGTAGCGGGTGAAGTACTCCACCGCTACAAGAATATATCGGTTGCCCCGGTGGGATCGTGGAAAGGGCCCCTGCAGGTCGATTCCGACCAACTGATTCGTCCGACTGACTCGGAACGGCCTCAGGGGTACCTGGTACCTCGCCGGCTTTTGCCCACACTGCTGACAGGCCCGGCAGCCCTGCACCCAGGCGGCCACATCTTGCGCCAATTTAGGCCAGAGATACTGGCGACGCAGAGTCTCCCGGGTGCGCCGTTCCCCATCATGGCCCCCGAGCGGGTGGTCGTGTACCAGTCGTAGTAGTTGGGGTCGCACATGGGCAGGAACGCAGATGCACCCAGGCTGCCCAGCGTCGGCCAGTTCCCTCACCACCCCGTTTTCCACACACAACCGGGCATACAAACCGCTCCAGGGCCCTGGTAGTGCATCCTCCTTCTCTCGCAGTGCCGCCTCCACCGCCGCCAGATCCGGATCTCGCTGCTGGGTCTGTCTCAGCTGCTCGTCGTTCAGGCCCGGGAAGGCGCAGCCGACGTCCTCCTGGATCCGTCCGATCGGGTCCCGAGCTGCGGGTCCCGCGCTTGCCGGGCGGTCGACGGGATCCTCGGTGCCACCTGCGAGGGTCTCTGTGGCGCACACTGCACTCTCTCTCGCTGGGGGGGGGTCAGTGGCCGCCGCCGCTCGGGGGTCCGTTGCCTGCCGGCAGCGTCCCCCCGTGAAACACGGGCAGGCCTCCTCCGCCCTCGTCTCGGCAAACACCGTGGGTCGCCTCGACAAGGCGTCCGCGTTTGCATGCGTCCGGCCAGCCTGATACTCGATTTGCAGGTTGTACTCCTGCAACTGCGCCAACCACCGGGCCATCTGCCCCCGCGGCTCCTTGAATGTAAGAAGGAACTGCAGAGCATAATGGTCAGTGCGTACGCGACATCTCCTGCCGTACAAATACGGCCGGAACTGTTTGCATGCGAAAATTACGGCGTACAACTCTTGGCGGGTCACGCAATAGTTCAGCTCGGCCCCACTCAGGGTCCGGCTGGCGTACGCGATGACTCGTTCCGTCCCCTCCTGTACCTGTGACAACACCGCGCCCAGCCCGCTGCTGCAGGCGTCGGTGTCCAAAATGAAATCTGTGGTAAAATCGGGGAAAGCGAGGGTGGGGGCGTGGGTGAGGTGGTCTTTGAGAGTGGTGAAGGCCGTCTGGCAGGCCCCCGTCCACTGGTAGGGGTGCTTAAGGGAGGTGAGTTGGGTGAGAGGGCGTGCAATCTCGCTGAATCCCTTTACAAATCGACGATAATAGGTGGCGAGCCCCAAAAATGATCTGATCTCCGTCAGATTCCTTGGCCGTGGCCACTCCACTACGGCGCGTACCTTCTCTGGATCGGTGTGCACGCCTGCCTCGCTGACGCGATGCCCGAGGTACCCCACCTCGCGTTGTGCGATGTAACACTTACGTGGCTTGAGCTTGAGATGAGCCGCTCGCAGTCGCTGGAACACCTCTCGAAGCCTGGACCAATGCTCAGACAAAGATCTACTGAACACTATCACGTCGTCCAAGTAAATCAGGCACTGTTCCCACTGCAAGCCCCGCATCACCAACTCCATCAGCCGCTGGAACGTCGCAGGCGCATTGGTGAGTCCGAACGGGAGTACTCGAAACTCGAATAGTCCCATCGGGGTGGTGAATGCGGTTTTCGGCCGATCTTCCTCCGTCATCTCCACCTGCCAGTAACCGGACGCCAGATCGAGGGTGGAAAAATACCGCGCTCCTGCGAGACTGTCGAAGGTGTCGTCGATGCGGGGTATGGGGAAGGCATCGCCGAGCGTGACTGCATTTAGTTTACGGTAATCGACGCAGAACCGGGTTGACCCATCCTTTTTCGTTACCAGTACCACCGGGGCAGACCAAGGGCTCGCGGAGGGCTGGATTATGTTATCGCGTAGCATATCCGTGACTGCCTCTTTGATCTGGGTCCGTTCAGGCGCGCCCACTCGGTATGCGGGGAGTTTGATGGGTCGGGCTGCACCTGTGTCAATTTGGTGCTTGACCAGGTCGGTCCGGCCCACGTCCGAATCGTGCTCACTGAACACGTCGGCGTACTCCCGCAATAACCCGCGCAGCTGATCGGCCCCCCCCCTTAGGTAAGGCTGCCCAAGGCACATGTAACGCATCCTGCAGGGGAACAATCTCGGCTCGGGGGGTCGGGCCGACCCGCCAGGCCAGATCCTGGCTGTCCTCGGGGCGGCCAGGGTCCTCCGCCCAGAGTGCGAACACCGAGTCGTTCGAGTGGCGAGCATGCAGGGGGTGTACGGTGGCTACCGGGGTGCGTCGTCGTATCATTGCCGGGGTACTGTGTGGGTTAAACACACGTATAAACAGCCGGCCCCCATCTGCGTTTACCAGTGTGGCTGACCCTACCACCCCGTATCGCGATGCCAACTCTGGGTGAGGAGTCAGCATTACCTCGCCCGATGGTCGGTGGGTTGGGTCGGTGGAGAGGGTTGCCACTGGCACCAGCATCTCGGCGAGAGGCCCGATGGTGACGGCCGACACCAGCGTAGCGGCCACGGGTGTGAAGCGTGGGCGATTCGGCTCCTGTCCTAGGAACGGAATCCGCTCCCCGCTGCCCTCCACCGTAGCGCATCGTTGCCGGGGCTGTACGTTAAGTCCCAACTTTTCCAGGAGGTCCGTTCCTGCAATGCATTCGTGGCACAACACACTCGAAACGTAGAATTCCTGTGTGCACACCTGGTTTCCTAGACGGACCTCGAGGGAGACCTTCCCCAGCAACCCCATCCCGGCTCCGCTTGCCGTGTGCAGCGCGCGATCCGGGGCCTGCAGGCAGCCCACGTCCACCCCGAGCATGCTGCAGTGCGCGGCGCTCATGAGAGAGGCCACGGCGCCCGTGTCCAGCAGGATCCGGGTGCGCTGCCCGTTCACCTGGCCTTCCACCAGTGACGTGGCTCCCGTTATCCCTGCCACCAGCTCCCGCAGCCAATCGCCCGAGGTCCCCGCGCCCTTGGGTGTTGTTGTTGTAACCTGTTTATGGATCACTCGCTCGCCATTATTCTCATTACCGTCTATTTGTATCGGGACCGCGTCGATTGCACCCCTAGTTGGTCCGCTCACTAGGAGGCGTTGGAGTTTAACCCCCGCGCCTGCCTAGCTCGGGTGATTTCAGGACAGTCTCTCACTAGATGCCCTTGTGGGGGTCGCTAGCCCCCGAGATCCCTCCCTCGATAATACTAACGGCCGGACTAACATCATCAATCGCCCCCCCGCTGCTAAGCGAACCGCCGCTAGGCTCCTCACCCAGGGTGTGGGAGCCGTCACCCGAGGATTCCCCTCCACCGCGGGTCCGCGTAGCAGGCATGGATAACCACGCACGCGCACACCCACACACAGCTCTGCACGGCACTCACCCAACCCTGACCACTCACGTTAGGATCGCGCACCTGTGTTACACACGTCGTGAACGTGCGCGCACACACGCATACAGCTCCACACGCGATACCCACTCCTGCGCCGCTCTGCGCCGCGCTGGCCGCCCACGTTACGATCGCGCACCTTGGGCACGCCGATTACGCACGCCGAGAGCTTACGCAAGTAACGAGCGCACGCAAGCGGGGCACACGCCGACACGACGACTCGTCCCCTCCCCCACTCGCGCGTGCACGTCAACACAAATATCGTACAAGGACGATTCTCCTCTCACACGGCTGCGTAGTCACGCCAACACACCAAAAGTGCTCTCCCCGGGCGTTAACGCACACACCTCCGTACCCGCACAATCGTACAGAGACCACGGCCTTTATGCGTACAACGACCACACACTCGCGAATGCAGTGCACGCTAATACCACGTTCCAAAAACACCCAACAACACGGTTTTGTTACTACGCTCGAGATTTTATTAGCCCTTGCTAACCAACCGAGCCACCCGTGTGTGTGTGCGGGACAGCAAGGCGCTTCTAACCCACACTCTGGTGCCGTGTAGCCCTATTCTATGCTGCGCTCTCTGCTAAACCGCTTTCCTACTCGTCCTTACCCCGAACTAACCCTCTCCTACGGATCCTACCCTCCGCTCTGAGGTGTTGTAAGGCGCGCAACACGATACCGTCTGTAGTCCTTGGTGACCTTGCGGCGCTCAGATCGTCCTGCAGACAATCTAGCGGCTCGCCCGATGACTCCTTCGTCGCTGACCCCGTGTCCAAACTCCAGAAGAAGAGAGTTCCCTACTGCCCCTGCGTTTTCTTTTAAACTATTCACATCAAAGGCTAGGCGCCCCCGTCCCGACCGCCTTGGTCTCTCGACCAATCCTGAGCCTAGGATTTCCCGCTCTTTTGCGATCCCGCCGGCCTTTGAACTTTCGACCAATCAGTCGTCCCGGGTCCTGATCCCAGCTATCTGCCTTGCTGACCCGTGTTTGTGTTTGTATGCGTTTCTAACTGCGGGGCTCTCTGAGCTCGCCGTGGTCGTGCGATCTCAAATCCGCCCACGGCGCCGCAGTGTTACTTGGCCTGGGAAGGGTCCTGTCCAATTCCCTGGCCCTGAGAAACCGTGGGGTAACCCCCCTAGGGGGCCCTCGGGTGAAAACTCAGGGTAGGTGACCCGACCACGAGGCCCTACGTGGGTGCGGGTGCGTGTTTATGTGGGGGGGGTGATGGGGGGCAGTGCGGCGGTGGAAGCCGGGCGGCTCCCTGGCTCGGCCGAGCGGCCCCGTCGCTGTGGCACCACATAGCCCCCCGGGGTGCCAGTCCCCGTCCCGGGTTGACTGGAGCACCTCGCCTGGGTTGCCCCCACGAGGTATCGCCGCGGGGTCCGCGGGATTCGCCCGGCCCTTGTGGCTGGCCTCGGGGGTGGCGGCTCCGTCTCCTGGGGCTCCGGCGGTGGTCTCCTCCTCCATTCCAACGGCTCCCCTCGGTCTCCGGCACCTGCGGGCTGGGGGACAAACTCAGAGGCGGTGGGGTTTAAGGGTCGCCGTCCTCGTCGCCCCCGGCCCCGCCCGGGGCCCCTCGGAGCCCGGGGCTCCGTGGGGCCCATATACTGCGCGAGGCCCCCGGGCACGGGGGGTGGGGGGACCCCGGGGTTTCGGGGTACTTGGACGGCGGGGCTCCCCCCCTCGGGGGCTGCTCGCCACGGCTTCAGTCGGCGGATGTTGACCACCATCTCCCGGCCCCTCTCTCCTCCCTGAATCAGCACCGTCCATGGTGAGATCTGCCGTCTCACAATCCAGGGTCCTCGCCAGTAGGTGGTCAGCTTCCCCACCTGTCCGGCACCGACGCGGGGAGTGTACAGCCACACCTCGGAGCCCGCAGTGTAGAAGGGGGGCTCCATACGGGGTCGGGCGCCCTGCTCTTGCCGCTGGTGCGCGGCCTCTCCGTGCGGGTAGGCTCGGCCCCTGGCCTCTCGCAGGGTCTCCAGCAAGTGCTCCATGGGGTGGCTCCCTTCCTCCCGTTGCGGCGGAGGGACACCGAACAGCAGATCTGCGGGCAGGCGAGACTCGCGACCAAACATCATTAGGAACGGGGTCTGTCCTGTAGATGTGTGAACGGCGGTGGTGTAGGCGAACAGGGCATAGGGGAGGTGTTCGTCCCAGTCCTGTTGATTCGCGGCCGCCATGCGTTTAAGCTTCCCGGCCAGAGTCTGGTTCATCCTCTCTACCATCCCGTTCGCCTGGGGGTGATATGCCGTGGTTCGGTCCTTCTGGATCCCGAACTCTCGGCACAGCGCCTGGAATAGTTCGGCCTCGAATTCACTACCCTGGTCGGTAATGACTCGTTCGGGGATCCCGCACTTAAGTACGTAGTTTTCCACGAAGGCCCGGGCCACTACGAGGGCTGTTTTATCCGGGATAGCCACCGCCACGGGGTAGCGGGTGAAGTACTCCACCGCTACAAGAATATATCGGTTGCCCCGGTGGGATCGTGGAAAGGGCCCCTGTAGGTCGATTCCGACCAACTGATTCGTCCGACTGACTCGGAACGGCCTCAGGGGTACCTGGTACCTCGCCGGCTTTTGCCCACACTGCTGACAGGCCCGGCAGCCCTGCACCCAGGCGGCCACATCTTGCGCTAATTTAGGCCAGAGATACTGGCGACGCAGAGTCTCCCGGGTGCGCCGTTCCCCATCATGGCCCCCGAGCGGGTGGTCGTGTACCAGTCGTAGTAGTTGGGGCCGCACATGGGCGGGAACGCAGATGCACCCCGGCTGCCCAGCGTCGGCCAGTTCCCTCACCACCCCGTTTTCTACACACAACCGGGCATACAAACCGCTCCAGGGCCCTGGTAGTGCATCCTTCCTCTCTCGCAGTGCCGCCTCCACCGCCGCCAGATCCGGATCCCGCTGCTGGGTTTGTCGCAGCTGCTCGTCGTCCAAGCCCGGGAAGGCGCAGCCGACATCCTCTTGGATCCGCCCGGTTGGGGTGGGATGATCCGTCTGTCCCCGGGCTCCTTCTGCAGGGGTTCCTGCGGCGCACACTGCACTCTCTCTCGGGGGGGGGAGTTTAGTTTCCGCGCGCTCCTTGGGTTCTGCTGCCTGGCGGCAGCGTCCCCCCGTGAAGCACGGGCAGGCGTCTCCCTCCCTCGTCTCAGCGCGCACCGCGGGCCGTCTTGACAAGGCGTCCGCGTTCGCGTGTGTTCGCCCCGCTCGGTACTCGATCTGCAGGTTGTACTCCTGCAGCTGCGCCAGCCATCGAGCCATCTGCCCTCGCGGTTCCTTGAATGTAAGGAGGAACTGCAGTGCATAATGATCGGTGCGCACACGACATTTCCTGCCGTACAAGTACGGTCGGAACTGTTTACACGCGAAAATTACAGCATACAGTTCCTGACGGGTTACACAATAGTTCAGTTCGGCCCCGCTCAGGGTCCGACTGGCGTATGCGATGACCCGCTCCGTCCCACCCTGCACTTGCGACAGCACCGCGCCCAGCCCACTGCTGCAGGCGTCAGTGTCCAAAATAAAATCGGTGGTGAAATCTGGGAAAGCCAAGGTGGGGGTGTGGGTGAGGTGGTCTTTGAGTGTGGTGAAAGCCGTCTGGCAGGCCTCCGACCACTGATAGGGGTTCTTAGGGGAGGTGAGTTGGGTGAGGGGGCGTGCAATCTCACTGAATCCCTTTACAAATCGACGGTAATAAGTGGCGAGTCCCAAGAATGACCTGATCTCCGTCAGGTTCCTCGGCCGCGGCCAATCCACTACGGCACGCACCTTCTCGGGATCGGTGCTCACCCCTGCCTCGCTGACTCGGTGTCCGAGGTACCCCACCTCGCGTTGCGCAATGTAACACATACGTGGCTTGAGCTTGAGATGGGCTGCTCGCAGTCGCTGGAATACTTCCCGCAGCCTGGACCAGTGTTCGGACAGCGACCTACTGAACACTATTACGTCGTCCAGGTAAATCAGGCACTGTTCCCACTGCAAGCCCCGCATCACCAACTCCATCAACCGCTGGAACGTCGCGGGCGCGTTAGTGAGTCCGAACGGCAACACTCGAAACTCAAACAGGCCCATCGGGGTGGTGAATGCTGTTTTTGGCCGATCCTCCTCCGTCATCTCCACCTGCCAGTAACCGGACGCCAGATCGAGGGTGGAAAAATACCGCGCTCCTGCGAGACTGTCGAAGGTGTCGTCGATGCGTGGGATGGGAAAAGCGTCGCCGAGGGTGACTGCGTTCAATTTTCGGTAATCAACGCAGAACCGAGTCGATCCGTCCTTTTTCGTTACCAGTACCACCGGGGCAGACCAAGGGCTCGCGGAGGGCTGGATTATGTTATCGCGTAGCATATCCGTGACTGCCTCTTTGATCTGGGTCCGTTCAGGCGCGCCCACTCGGTATGCGGGGAGTTTGATGGGTCGGGCTGCACCTGTGTCAATTTGGTGCTTGACCAGGTCGGTCCGGCCCACGTCCGAATCGTGCTCACTGAACACGTCGGCGTACTCCCGCAATAACCTGCGCAGCTGATCGGCCTCCCCCTTAGGTAAGGCTGCCCAAGGCACATGTAACGCATCCTGCAGGGGAACAATCTCGGCTCGGGGGGTCGGGCCGACCCGCCAGGCCAGATCCTGGCTGTCCTCGGGGCGGCCAGGGTCCTCCGCCCAGAGTGCGAACACCGAGTCGTTCGAGTGGCGAGCGTGCAGGGGGTGTACGGTGGCTACCGGGGTGCGTCGTCGTATCATTGCCGGGGTACTGTGTGGGTTAAACACACGTATAAACAGCCGGCCCCCATCTGCGTTTACCAGTGTGGCTGACCCTACCACCCCGTATCGCGATGCCAACTCCGGGTGAGGAGTCAGCATTACCTCGCCCGATGGTCGGTGGGTTGGGTCGGTGGAGAGGGTTGCCACTGGCACCAGCATCTCGGCGAGAGGCCCGATGGTGACGGCCGACACCAGCGTAGCGGCCACGGGTGTGAAGCGTGGGCGATTCGGCTCCTGTCCTAGGAACGGAATCCGCTCCCCGCTGCCCTCCACCGTAGCGCATCGTTGCCGGGGCTGTACGTTAAGTCCCAACTTTTCCAGGAGGTCCGTTCCTGCAATGCACTCGTGGCACAACACACTCGAAACGTAGAATTCCTGTGTGCACACCTGGTTTCCTAGACGGACCTCGAGGGAGACCTTCCCCAGCAACCCCATCCCGGCTCCGCTTGCCGTGTGCAGCGCGCGATCCGGGGCCTGCAGGCAGCCCACGTCCACCCCGAGCATGCTGCAGTGCGCGGCGCTCATGAGAGAGGCCACGGCGCCCGTGTCCAGCAGGATCCGGGTGCGCTGCCCGTTCACCTGGCCTTCCACCAGCGACGTGGCTCCCGTTATCCCTGCCACCAGCTCCCGCAGCCAATCGCCCGAGGTCCCTGCGCCCTTGGGTGTTGTCGTTGTAACCTGTTTATGGATCACTCGCTCGCCATTATTATTACAGCTGGTTTGGGTCGGGTCTACGTCGATTTCATCCCCCGGTGGTCCCCTCTCTAGGGGGGGCTTAGTGTTTGACCTATGCATCGGCCTCGCATGGGCGAGCTGAGGGCAGTCCCTCATGAGATGCCCTCGACGGTCGCACACATAACACGTCCTGGGAGGAGTGGCGGCTCTGTGGCGAACTTTCTGCCCACTCCCTCCTCCCCCCGTGCGCTGTTGCTCATACTCTGCTTCTAGTCGGGCTATCCTTCCAGTTAGCCCTCCTACCGTGGAGTCTAGGTCCCCCATTTCGGATCGGATGGTCTCAACGGAGGATTGCAGTTGGGTCATATTTTTATTCGTTTCCTCGCGTACCTGGGTTACTCGGCCGGAGACATCCTTTATACCCGTTTGTATACCGGCAACCCATCCCGGGGTTGTCTCGCGGGACACTGGAGGCTCTCTATCCCGGCCCCTTACCGTCCTCGCGAGCTCCTGTTCCTCCTCCTCGTCTTCCGAGAGCAGGCTCGCAATGGCGCGCTCTCGTCCCAGCCCCCGGAGCTGCGCGCGTTCGCTGTGAATTCTTTCACACTTACGTGCGCGCTCGACAAGGGTGTTAAAGGGAAGACGTGGGCAGCTCATGTCTGGCTGCCACCACGCCGTGCGAGACAGGTACCGCTGGATTTTCTCGGCGGCCAGTTCCTCAATAACATCAGTTGCGTACCCCGGGCGTGCGATCTTTGTTAACTCGCGCACATCCTCGGCGTAATCACGAAGATCCTCGCCAGGTTGACGACGGCGCGCCTCTAAGGCCGATTTTGCTTCCTCCTCGTCACGCGTGCCAAAACGCTGATCGAGTCGGCGCATCAACTCCTCTAGCTGTGTCTGTGCGCTCGCGGGTAACGCTTCTACAAAATCGGCTGCCCGTCCATCAAGATTCATATTAAGTTGACGTACTGCCTGCGCGTCCGTCCATCCATTAATTTCCTTGGCCCCTAAGAGATTGCGGGCGAATGCCTTCCATGAAGGGGCCCCCCGGCCGGTAAATATTAGTCTTATTTTAGCGTGAGGTAACGCGGGGGTCCATCCCACTTCTGACACCAATTTGTGGGGGTCGCTAGCCCCCGAGATCCCTCCCTCGATAATACTAACGGCCGGACTAACATCATCAATCGCCCCCCCGCTGCTAAGCGAACCGCCGCTAGGCTCCTCACCCAGGGTGTGGGAGCCGTCACCCGAGGATTCCCCTCCACCGCGGGTCCGCGTAGCAGGCATGGATAACCACGCACGCGCACACCCACACACAGCTCTGCACGGCACTCACCCAACCCTGACCACTCACGTTAGGATCGCGCACCTGTGTTACACACGTCGTGAACGTGCGCGCACACACGCATACAGCTCCACACGCGATACCCACTCCTGCGCCGCTCTGCGCCGCGCTGGCCGCCCACGTTACGATCGCGCACCTTGGGCACGCCGATTACGCACGCCGAGAGCTTACGCAAGTAACGAGCGCACGCAAGCGGGGCACACGCCGACACGACGACTCGTCCCCTCCCCCACTCGCGCGTGCACGTCAACACAAATATCGTACAAGGACGATTCTCCTCTCACACGGCTGCGTAGTCACGCCAACACACCAAAAGTGCTCTCCCCGGGCGTTAACGCACACACCTCCGTACCCGCACAATCGTACAGAGACCACGGCCTTTATGCGTACAACGACCACACACTCGCGAATGCAGTGCACGCTAATACCACGTTCCAAAAACACCCAACAACACGGTTTTGTTACTACGCTCGAGATTTTATTAGCCCTTGCTAACCAACCGAGCCACCCGTGTGTGTGTGCGGGACAGCAAGGCGCTTCTAACCCACACTCTGGTGCCGTGTAGCCCTATTCTATGCTGCGCTCTCTGCTAAACCGCTTTCCTACTCGTCCTTACCCCGAACTAACCCTCTCCTACGGATCCTACCCTCCGCTCTGAGGTGTTGTAAGGCGCGCAACACGATACCGTCTGTAGTCCTTGGTGACCTTGCGGCGCTCAGATCGTCCTGCAGACAATCTAGCGGCTCGCCCGATGACTCCTTCGTCGCTGACCCCGTGTCCAAACTCCAGAAGAAGAGAGTTCCCTACTGCCCCTGCGTTTTCTTTTAAACTATTCACATCAAAGGCTAGGCGCCCCCGTCCCGACCGCCTTGGTCTCTCGACCAATCCTGAGCCTAGGATTTCCCGCTCTTTTGCGATCCCGCCGGCCTTTGAACTTTCGACCAATCAGTCGTCCCGGGTCCTGATCCCAGCTATCTGCCTTGCTGACCCGTGTTTGTGTTTGTATGCGTTTCTAACTGCGGGGCTCTCTGAGCTCGCCGTGGTCGTGCGATCTCAAATCCGCCCACGGCGCCGCAGTGTTACTTGGCCTGGGAAGGGTCCTGTCCAATTCCCTGGCCCTGAGAAACCGTGGGGTAACCCCCCTAGGGGGCCCTCGGGTGAAAACTCAGGGTAGGTGACCCGACCACGAGGCCCTACGTGGGTGCGGGTGCGTGTTTATGTGGGGGGGGTGATGGGGGGCAGTGCGGCGGTGGAAGCCGGGCGGCTCCCTGGCTCGGCCGAGCGGCCCCGTCGCTGTGGCACCACACCCTCGGCGATCACACATATAACATGCCCGGGGAGGGGGGGCGGCTCCGTAGTGGGCCCCCTGCCCACTCCCTCCCCCCCCATTACGCCGCTGTCCACCCTCCGCCTCTAGTCGGGCTACCCTCCCAGATAACCCTCCCACCGTGGCGCGTAGGTCCCCCATTTCGGATCGGATGGTCTCAACGGAGGATTGCAGTTTGGCCATATTTTTATTCGTTTCCTCACCTACTTGGTTTACCTTGTTGTCTATCTGGGTTACCTGGCCGGAGACATCCTTTATACCCGTTTGTATACCGGCAACCCATCCCGGGGTTGTCTCGCGGGACACTGGAGGCTCTCTTTCCCGGCCCCTTACCGTCCTCGCGAGCTCCTGTTCCTCCTCCTCGTCTTCCGAGAGCAGGCTCGCAATGGCGCGCTCTCGGCCCAGCCCCCGGAGCTGCGCGCGTTCGCTGTGAATTATTTCACACTTACGTGCGCGCTCGACAAGGGTGTTAAAGGGAAGACGTGGGCAGCTCAGGTCTGGCTGCCACCACGCCGTGCGAGACAGGTACCGCTGGATTTTCTCGGCAGCCAGTTCCTCAATAACCTCCGTTGCGTACCCCGGGCGTGCGATCTTTGTTAACTCGCGCACATCCTCGGCGTAATCACGGAGATCTTCGCCAGGTTGGCGACGGCGCTCCTCTAAGGCCGATTTTGCTTCCTCCTCGTCACGCGTGCCAAAACGCTGATCGAGTCGGCGCATCAGCTCCTCTAGCTGTGTCTGTGCGCTCGCGGGTAACGCTTCTACAAAATCGGCTGCCCGCCCATCAAGATTCATATTAAGTTGACGTACTGCCTGCACGTCCGTCCATCCATTAATTTCCTTAGCCCCTAAGAGATTGCGGGCGAATGCCTTCCACGAAGGGGCCCCCCTGCCGGTAAATATTAGTCTTATTTTAGCGTGAGGTAACGCGGGGGTCCATCCTACTTCTGACACCAATTTGTGGGGGTCGCTAGCCCCCGAGATCCCTCCCTCGATAATACTAACGGCCGGACTAACATCATCAATCGCCCCCCCGCTGCTAAGCGAACCGCCGCTAAGCTCCTCACCCATGGTGTGGGAGCCGTCACCCGAGGATTCTCCTCCACCGCGGGTCCGCGTAGCAGGCATAGTTAACCACGTACGCGCACACCCACACACAGCTCTGCACGGCACTCACCCAACACTGACCACTCACGTTAGGATCGCGCACCTGTGTTACACACGTCGTGAACTTACGCAAGTAACGAGCACACGCAAGCGGGGCACACGCCGACACAACGTCTCAAGCCGCCGCCGCCGTGCGCGCGAGACAAACCGTACAACAATGCGCAGCCGATTACGCGCTCGAGCCGTGGGGTCGGGGGTCAGGGATCCACCACCGCGCCGCACTTTACGCAAGTAACGAGCACACGCAAGCGGGGCACACGCCGACACACAAAAGTGCTCTCCCCGGGCGTTAACGCACACACCCCCGTACCCGCACAATCGTACAGAGACCACGGCCTTTATGCATACGACCACACACTCGCGAATGCAGTGCACGCTAATACCACGTTCCAAAAACACCCAACAACACGGTTTTGTTACTACGCTCGAGATTTTATTAGCCCTTGCTAACCAACCGAGCCACCCGTGTGCGTGTGCGGGCCAGCAAGGCGCTTCTAACCCACACTCTGGTGCCGTGTAGCCCTATTCTATGCTGCGCTCTCTGCTAAACCGCTTTCCTACTCGTCCTTACCCCGAACTAACCCTCTCCTACGGATCCTACTCTCCGCTCTGAGGTGTTGTAAGGCGCGCAACACGATACCGTCTGTAGTCCTTGGTGACCTTGCGGCGCTCAGATCGTCCTGCAGACAATCTAGCGGCTCGCCCGATGACTCCTTCGTCGCTGACCCCGTGTCCAAACTCCAGAAGAAGAGACCTCCCTACTGCCCCTGCGTTTTCTTTTAGACTATTCACATCAAAGGCTAGGCGCCCCCGTCCCGACCGCCTTGGTCTCTCGACCAATCCTGAGCCTAGGATTTCCCGCTCTTTTGCGATCCCGCCGGCCTTTGAACTTTCGACCAATCAGTCGTCCCGGGTCCTGATCCCAGCTATCTGCCTTGCTGACCCGTGTTTGTGTTGGTATGCGTTTCTAACTGCGGGGCTCTCTGAGCTCGCCGTGGTCGTGCGATCTCAAATCCGCCCACGGCGCCGCAGTGTTACCTGGCCTGGGAAGGGTCCTGTCCAATTCCCTGGCCCTGAGAAACCGTGGGGTAACCCCCCTAGGGGGCCCTCGGGTGAAAACTCAGGGTAGGTGACCCGACCACGAGGCCCTACGTGGGTGCGGGTGCGTGTTTATGTGGGGGGGGTGATGGGGGGCAGTGCGGCGGTGGAAGCCGGGCGGCTCCCTGGCTCGGCCGAGCGGCCCCGTCGCTGTGGCACCACAACATGATGACGGAATGAAGAGGTGCAACACATAATTCGGACGTCGCTGAGATTACTCTGCACTCCGTTCGAGTGAGGGAGCTGCCACCCGCCTCGCCTGTGTTTGTGATCCCTGCTTTCGGGCTCGATTACTCCCATCACATCAATGCTTAAAACACATCGAGTGGGTAAAATGTTATAGTTAATTTGGCGAATGTACGTAACTTATCCAATCTACACAAATCCTCACGATTGAACTGCACCAAGCGTCGAGCTCCTTGATCAGGGCCGATGCAAGGCGAGCAACCATCGCCACGCCGTAAATGGGTTTGACTTACAGAATATGGCACGCATTCAACAGCAACGTAATACACTGTCATGTGTTACCGATGAACTAATGGAAGCGCAGCAGCATCTGGTTCACTTTTTTAACTAAGTGGGTGGCTCTGAAAAGAGCCGTTGAGGTGGAGTGAATCGAGCGTCGTCCGATCGGATTCACTTCTTTGGCGCAGTCTTCTTGGGCTTGGCCGCGGCCTTCTTGGGCTTGGCCACCTTGGGTTTGGCGGCCTTGGCCTTGACGGTCTTGGGCTTAGCGACCTTGGGCTTCGCAGCCTTGGGCTTGGCTGGGCTCTTCGCCGCCTTCTTGGGCTTAACAGCCAACTTCACCTTTTTGGGGCTCTTGGCCGCCTTGGCAGCCGCGGGCTTCTTTGCTTTCTTGGGAGACTTCTTGGGCGCGGTCTTCTTGGCTGCCGCGGGCTTCTTCACCTTCTTGGCTGCCGCGGGCTTTTTAGCTGCGGGCTTTGCCGTTGACGACTTGGGCTTCGCCTTTGCGGCAGCCTTTTCCTTGTTGAGTTTGAAAGAGCCAGACGCGCCGCTGCCCTTCACTTGCGCCACGGCGTCTTTGGCCACGAGCTTCTTGATGGCCAACTTCACGCGGGCATTGTTCTTCTCCACGTCGTATCCTCCGGCAGCAAGCGACTTTTTGAGCGCAGGAAGAGACACGCCGTTCCTCTCCTTGCTGCTGGCCAGAGCCTTGAGGATGAGCTCGGACACGCTGGGGCCGACCTTCTTGGCCTTTGGAGCGGCGCGCTTCTTCTTGGGGCTTTTAGGCGCTGAAGTAGCCGCAGCTGGTGGTTGAGCAGGAGCAGTTTCCGCCATCTCAAGACGTCGCTTTTATTGCCTCGCCTCTTTGAAATCGAAATCAGCGCTCTCACGAATTCGAAACGAGTGTTCTCCAGGCCCGAGGTTATTATAGAAGCGGCGTACTGAATGCGGACGTCGCTGAGATCATCCAGAACTCAGCTCTGGTGAGGGAGTTGCCACCATACTCACTGTGTTTATCACGCCTGCCTTTGGGCTCGATTACTCCCGTAACGTTCATACTTACATGCATCTAGTTGATACATTATCACGAAGATCACTTCTTTAATGTACGTTACTTATGCAATATACGACAATGCTCACGATATAAATTATAATTCAAAACAAGTGAACAACCAACATTTGGGAGACATTGTTCGGTCAGGGCATGCTATGACGATTGTCGGTTTTCAAAAGTGTTACTGATGAACACTATTTAAAACGCACTGGAATTTTTTGCAAGACAAGATGCTTCAACAGACTACTCATATTTAATTCCAACGAAATATTTTCTATTTAAGTTTTGCCTCGCGCGCTCTCGATTTCTCCTCTCGCGCTATGGTGAGGACTGCGCGCCATGTCAACAGTCCCTTGTCACCGAACTTTTAACTGGACGTTTTAATCGAACTTTGAAATGAATAAATATATGGATTTTCAGATGGACAACAAACTGAAGAAATTTACTCAAAATTAACCGACATTAAATAGAAAGTTTAACATTTTACGTGGCAAGAGGTGAGTAGCTCACGCACTGCAGAAGGGTCGCGCGCCTTGAACAAGATCGAGGCACGGTGCACAATCATCACCACTCAAATTCAACTCAAGTGACTCTGCAGTCGAATGTTTAAAGAAAATATATAATCTTACGTTTAATGCACCGACAGAGTTGATATTCTAGGAGCGCAGGATGGTTCATCCGATGGGTTGTTTTTACTGCAATAAGTAACACGTATTTACTGCACTAAGTAACACGAATGAGTAATCATTGGAAAGATGTTATTAACCATGTAAAAAACATTTAACTACACATATTTGTACCATCTTATTTGACAAGTAATATTATACTTTACCGAGTGTTGACATCCCCAGCGTTTACCAGTACTTTTTTGCTTACTATCAGCTAACACCGGCCACAACCCTGAGCTGATGTGCTCATTTGATCCCTTTTCTGACCGCTCAAAAAGAGCGAGTTTTATTCTTTAATAAACACGATTCTTTCTTCCAATAGGCATCCCAATTTATTCTAAACCATGTTCCATGATTGATGCAATGTTGGAATGCTGCTCAAATACCGTTCCTAAATTAGACATAAAGGGTATCTGGAATGAGCAGAGCATTCGTTTAATTGCGAGCAATTTGGGACGAGGGCAACTCGACGACGGTGTCCTTATTAAACAGGACCCTGCGGGGTGGGCTGGTAGGAACGAATAACCAAATAATATAAACATAATGTATTATTACACTTGTGAAGCCAGGAAAGCCCCACTGAGTCAAAAGGTTTTTGTAGGGTCCTGCCAAGTGTTTGCAGTAGGGGGCGATGTTGCTACACCTAATCGGACGATACGAAGGGAGAGATTGAGGCCTAGTTCTAGGCTTTAGGCCTAGCTGTATGCTTTAGGGCGCTGTGAGTTAATTTTTAATTTAAATGATTTAATGATTCATGTAAAAGCTTTAAATTTAAATGTTTCTATTTAAAAACATGAGGGAATGTAACATTGTTAAACATAACTCCCTTTCACACACGCGGGGGTACGACACGAATGGAGAGTTTCAGGCCTGGTTCTAGGCTTTAGGCCTAGCTGTAGGCTTTAGGGCGCTGTGAGTTTTTTTTTAATTTCAAAGTTTTAATTAAAAGCTATCTCAGGGAATTATTAGGGCGCTGTTAGTTGTTTTATTTAATTTCAAAGTTTTAATTAAAAGCTATCTCAGGGAATTATTAGGGAATGTTACACGTGTTTAGCCAGTTAAGCCTTATTAATTTAAATGTTTTAATTAAAAGCTGAGGGAATTATAAGGGAATGTTACACTTGTTTAGCCAGGATAGCGTCACTGAGTCAAGGTTTTCGTAGGGTCATGCCAAATGTTTGCAGTAGGGGGCGATGTTGACGGACGGACACATTAATCTATTGGTGGTCTGGTCCACTTCGTTCCTACCAGTATAACAAAACTCCTGTGTACGACTGTCCGAGCTCTTTGCAAGTAAGTGGGTGTGTGGGGGTCGCTAGCCCCCGAGATCCCTCCCTCGATAATACTAACGGCCGGACTAACATCATCAATCGCCCCCCCGCTGCTAAGCGAACCGCCGCTAGGCTCCTCACCCAGGGTGTGGGAGCCGTCACCCGAGGATTCCCCTCCACCGCGGGTCCGCGTAGCAGGCATGGATAACCACGCACGCGCACACCCACACACAGCTCTGCACGGCACTCACCCAACCCTGACCACTCACGTTAGGATCGCGCACCTGTGTTACACACGTCGTGAACGTGCGCGCACACACGCGTACAGCTCCACACGCGATACCCACTCCTGCGCCGCTCTGCGCTGCGCTGGCCGCCCACGTTACGATCGCGCACCTTGGGCACGCCGATTACGCACGCCGAGAGCTTACGCAAGTAACGAGCGCACGCAAGCGGGGCACACGCCGACACGACGACTCGTCCCCTCCCCCACTCGCGCGTGCACGTCAACACAAATATCGTACAAGGACGATTCTCCTCTCACACGGCTGCGTAGTCACGCCAACACACCAAAAGTGCTCTCCCCGGGCGTTAACGCACACACCTCCGTACCCGCACAATCGTACAGAGACCACGGCCTTTATGCGTACAACGACCACACACTCGCGAATGCAGTGCACGCTAATACCACGTTCCAAAAACACCCAACAACACGGTTTTGTTACTACGCTCGAGATTTTATTAGCCCTTGCTAACCAACCGAGCCACCCGTGTGTGTGTGCGGGACAGCAAGGCGCTTCTAACCCACACTCTGGTGCCGTGTAGCCCTATTCTATGCTGCGCTCTCTGCTAAACCGCTTTCCTACTCGTCCTTACCCCGAACTAACCCTCTCCTACGGATCCTACCCTCCGCTCTGAGGTGTTGTAAGGCGCGCAACACGATACCGTCTGTAGTCCTTGGTGACCTTGCGGCGCTCAGATCGTCCTGCAGACAATCTAGCGGCTCGCCCGATGACTCCTTCGTCGCTGACCCCGTGTCCAAACTCCAGAAGAAGCGAGTTCCCTACTGCCCCTGCGTTTTCTTTTAAACTATTCACATCAAAGGCTAGGCGCCCCCGTCCCGACCGCCTTGGTCTCTCGACCAATCCTGAGCCTAGGATTTCCCGCTCTTTTGCGATCCCGCCGGCCTTTGAACTTTCTACCAATCAGTCGTCCCGGTTCCTGATCCCAGCTATCTGCCTTGCTGACCCGTGTTTGTGTTTGTATGCGTTTCTAACTGCGGGGCTCTCTGAGCTCGCCGTGGTCGTGCGATCTCAAATCCGCCCACGGCGCCGCAGTGTTACTTGGCCTGGGAAGGGTCCTGTCCAATTCCCTGGCCCTGAGAAACCGTGGGGTAACCCCCCTAGGGGGCCCTCGGGTGAAAACTCAGGGTAGGTGACCCGACCACGAGGCCCTACGTGGGTGCGGGTGCGTGTTTATGTGGGGGGGGGTGATGGGGGGCAGTGCGGCGGTGGAAGCCGGGCGGCTCCCTGGCTCGGCCGAGCGGCCCCGTCGCTGTGGCACCACATAGCCCCCCGGGGTGCCAGTCCCCGTCCCGGGTTGACTGGAGCACCTCGCCTGGGTTGCCCCCACGAGGTATCGCCGCGGGGTCCGCGGGATTCGCCCGGCCCTTGTGGCTGGCCTCGGGGGTGGCGGCTCCGTCTCCTGGGGCTCCGGCGGTGGTCTCCTCCTCCATTCCAACGGCTCCCCTCGGTCTCTGGCACCTGCGGGCTGGGGAACAAACTCAGAGGCGGTGGGGTTTAAGGGTCGCCGTCCTCGTCGCCCCCGGCCCCGCCCGGGGCCCCTCGGAGCCCGGGGCTCCGTGGGGCCCATATACTGCGCGAGGCCCCCGGGCACGGGGGGTAGGGGGACCCCGGGGTTTCGGGGTACTTGGACGGCGGGGCTCCCCCCCTCGGGGGCTGCTCGCCACGGCTTCAGTCGGCGGATGTTGACCACCATCTCCCGGCCCCTCTCTCCTCCCTGAATCAGCACCGTCCATGGTGAGATCTGCCGTCTCACAATCCAGGGTCCTCGCCAGTAGGTGGTCAGCTTCCCTACCTGTCCGGCACCGACGCGGGGAGTGTACAGCCACACCTCGGAGCCCGCAGTGTAGAAGGGGGGCTCCATACGGGGTCGGGCGCCCTGCTCTTGCCGCTGGTGCGCGGCCTCTCCGTGCGGGTAGGCTCGGCCCCTGGCCCCTCGCAGGGTCTCCAGCAAGTGCTCCACGGGGTGGCTCCCTTCCTCCCGTTGCGGCGGAGGGACACCGAACAGCAGATCTGCGGGCAGGCGAGACTCGCGACCAAACATCATTAGGAACGGGGTCTGTCCTGTAGATGTGTGAACGGCGGTGGTGTAGGCGAACAGGGCATAGGGGAGGTGTTCGTCCCAGTCCTGTTGATTCGCGGCCGCCATGCGTTTAAGCTTCCCGGCCAGAGTCTGGTTCATCCTCTCTACCATCCCGTTCGCCTGGGGGTGATATGCCGTGGTTCGGTCCTTCTGGATCCCGAACTCTCGGCACAGCGCCTGGAATAGTTCGGCCTCGAATTCACTACCCTGGTCGGTAATGACTCGTTCGGGGATCCCGCACTTAAGTACGTAGTTTTCCACGAAGGCCCGGGCCACTACGAGGGCTGTTTTATCCGGGATAGCCACCGCCACGGGGTAGCGGGTGAAGTACTCCACCGCTACAAGAATATATCGGTTGCCCCGGTGGGATCGTGGAAAGGGCCCTTGCAGGTCGATTCCGACCAACTGATTCGTCCGACTGACTCGGAACGGCCTCAGGGGTACCTGGTACCTCGCCGGCTTTTGCCCACACTGCTGACAGGCCCGGCAGCCCTGCACCCAGGCGGCCACATCTTGCGCCAATTTAGGCCAGAGATACTGGCGACGCAGAGTCTCCCGGGTGCGCCGTTCCCCATCATGGCCCCCGAGCGGGTGGTCGTGTACCAGTCGTAGCAGCTGGGGTCGCACCTGGGCAGGAACACAGATACACCCCGGCTGGCCGGCCTCGGTTAACTCCCGTACCACTCCGTTCTGTACACACAACCGGGCATACAAACCGCTCCAGGGTCCTGGTAGGGCGCTCTTTTCCTCCCGCAGTGCCGCCTCCACTGCCGCCAGATCCGGATCTCGCTGCTGGGTCTGTCTCAGCTGCTCGTCGTTTAGGCCCGGGAAGGCACAGCCGACGTCCTCCTGGGTCCGTCCGATCGGGTCCCGAGCCGCGGGTCCCGCGCTTGCCGGGCGGTCGACGGGATCCTCAGTGCCACCTGCGAGGGTCTCTGTGGCGCACACTGCACTCTCTCTCGGGGGGGGGAGTTTAGTTTCCGCGCGCTCCTTGGGTTCTGCTGCCTGGCGGCAGCGTCCCCCCGTGAAGCACGGGCAGGCGTCTCCCTCCCTCGTCTCAGCGCGCACCGCGGGCCGTCTTGACAAGGCGTCCGCGTTCGCGTGTGTCCGCCCCGCTCGGTACTCGATCTGCAGGTTGTACTCCTGCAGCTGCGCCAGCCATCGAGCCATCTGCCCCCGCGGTTCCTTGAATGTAAGGAGGAACTGCAGTGCATAATGATCGGTGCGCACACGACATTTCCTGCCGTACAAGTACGGTCGGAACTGTTTACACGCGAAAATTACAGCATACAGTTCCTGACGGGTTACACAATAGTTCAGTTCGGCCCCGCTCAGGGTCCGACTGGCGTACGCGATGACCCGCTCCGTCCCACCCTGCACTTGCGACAGCACCGCGCCCAGCCCACTGCTGCAGGCGTCAGTGTCCAAAATAAAATCGGTGGTGAAATCTGGGAAAGCCAAGGTGGGGGTGTGGGTGAGGTGGTCTTTGAGTGTGGTGAAAGCCGTCTGGCAGGCCTCCGACCACTGATAGGGGTTCTTAGGGGAGGTGAGTTGGGTGAGGGGGCGTGCAATCTCACTGAATCCCTTTACAAATCGACGGTAATAAGTGGCGAGTCCCAAGAATGACCTGATCTCCGTCAGGTTCCTCGGCCGCGGCCAATCCACTACGGCACGCACCTTCTCGGGATCGGTGCTCACCCCTGCCTCGCTGACTCGGTGTCCGAGGTACCCCACCTCGCGTTGCGCAATGTAACACTTACGTGGCTTGAGCTTGAGATGGGCTGCTCGCAGTCGCTGGAATACTTCCCGCAGCCTGGACCAGTGTTCGGACAGCGACCTACTGAACACTATTACGTCGTCCAGGTAAATCAGGCACTGTTCCCACTGCAAGCCCCGCATCACCAACTCCATCAACCGCTGGAACGTCACGGGCGCGTTAGTGAGTCCGAACGGCAACACTCGAAACTCAAACAGGCCCATCGGGGTGGTGAATGCTGTTTTTGGCCGATCCTCCTCCGTCATCTCCACCTGCCAGTAACCGGACGCCAGATCGAGGGTGGAAAAATACCGCGCTCCTGCGAGACTGTCGAAGGTGTCGTCGATGCGTGGGATGGGAAAAGCGTCGCCGAGGGTGACTGCGTTCAATTTTCGGTAATCAACGCAGAACCGAGTCGATCCGTCCTTTTTCGTTACCAGTACCACCGGGGCAGACCAAGGGCTCGCGGAGGGCTGGATTATGTTATTGCGTAGCATATCCGTGACTGCCTCTTTGATCTGGGTCCGTTCAGGCGCGCCCACTCGGTATGCGGGGAGTTTGATGGGTCGGGCTGCACCTGTGTCAATTTGGTGCTTGACCAGGTCGGTCCGGCCCACGTCCGAATCGTGCTCACTGAACACGTCGGCGTACTCCCGCAATAACCCGCGCAGCTGATCGGCCTCCCCCTTAGGTAAGGCTGCCCAAGGCACATGTAACGCATCCTGCAGGGGAACAATCTCGGCTCGGGGGGTCGGGCCGACCCGCCAGGCCAGATCCTGGCTGTCCTCGGGGCGGCCAGGGTCCTCCGCCCAGAGTGCGAACACCGAGTCGTTCGAGTGGCGAGCATGCAGGGGGTGTACGGTGGCTACCGGGGTGCGTCGTCGTATCATTGCCGGGGTACTGTGTGGGTTAAACACACGTATAAACAGCCGGCCCCCATCTGCGTTTACCAGTGTGGCTGACCCTACCACCCCGTATCGCGATGCCAACTCCGGGTGAGGAGTCAGCATTACCTCGCCCGATGGTCGGTGGGTTGGGTCGGTGGAGAGGGTTGCCACCGGCACCAGCATCTCGGCGAGAGGCCCGATGGTGACGGCCGACACCAGCGTAGCGGCCACAGGTGCGAAGCGGGGGCGCGTTGGTTCTCGTCCCAGGAACGGTATCCGCTCGCCGTTGCTCTCCATGGTGGCGCATCGCTGGCGGGGTTGCACGTTGAGTCCCAGCCGTTCTAAGAGGTCGGTACCTGCGATACACTCGTGACACAACGCACTCGACACGTAGAACTCCTGGGTGCACACCTGACTGCCTATGCGGACCTCTAGGGTGGCTCTCCCCAGCAGCCCCATTCCGGCTCCGCTCGCCGTGTGCAGCGCGCGGTCCGGTGCCTGCAGGTGACGCACGTCGACCCCGATCGCGCTGCAGTGCGCTGCGCTCACGAGCGAGGCCACCGCCCCCGTGTCCAGCAGAATTCGGGTACGCACTCCGTTTACCTCCCCTTCCACCAGCGACGTGGCCCCCGTGATCCCCGCCACCAGCTCCCGTAGCCAGTCGCCAGGAGTCACCGTTTCCGTGGGCGTTGTTGTTGGAACCTGTGTGGAGATCACTCGCTCGCCATTATTACCGTCTTTTTGCATCGGGACCGCTTCGAATGCACCCCCAGATGGTCCACTCTCTAGGGGGCGTTGGGGTTTAACCCCGGCGCGTTTCTAGCGCGGGCGATCTGCGGACAGTCTCTCACGAGATGCCCTCGCCGGTCACACAGGTAACACGCACGGGGGGCCGTCCCGTAGGAGCCCCCCCGTCCGTTCCCTATCCCCCCTCCGGCACGCCGCTGCCCCGACTCTGCCTCCAGTCGAGCCACTCTCCCAGTTAATCCTCCTACCTCGGCCTGGACCGTCTCTACCATTGTCTCCAGCGCAGTCATGTGTGCCCGTACTTGGGTTACCTTGTTGTCTACTTGGGTTACCCTGTCACCTACCTGGGTTACCCTGTCACCTACCTGGGTTACCTGGCCGGAGACATCCTTTATACCCGTTTGTATACCGGCAACCCATCCCGGGGTTGTCTCGCGGGACACTGGAGGTTCTCTTTCCCGGCCCCTTACCGTCCTCGCGAGCTCCTGTTCCTCCTCCTCGTCTTCCGAGAGCAGGCTCGCAATGGCGCGCTCTCGTCCCAGCCCCCGGAGCTGCGCGCGTTCGCTGTGAATTCTTTCACACTTACGTGCGCGCTCGACAAGGGTGTTAAAGGGAAGACGTGGGCAGCTCATGTCTGGCTGCCACCACGCCGTGCGAGACAGGTACCGCTGGATTTTCTCGGCAGCCAGTTCCTCAATAACCTCAGTTGCGTACCCCGGGCGTGCGATCTTTGTTAACTCGCGCACATCCTCGGCGTAATCACGGAGATCTTCGCCAGGTTGGCGACGGCGCGCCTCTAAGGCCGATTTTGCTTCCTCCTCGTCACGCGTGCCAAAACGCTGATCGAGTCGGCGCATCAGCTCCTCTAGCTGTGTCTGTGCGCTCGCGGGTAACGCTTCTACAAAATCGGCTGCCCGCCCATCAAGATTCATATTAAGTTGACGTACTGCCTGCGCGTCCGTCCATCCATTAATTTCCTTGGCCCCTAAGAGATTGCGGGCGAATGCCTTCCACGAAGGGGCCCCCCGGCCGGTAAATATCAGTCTTATTTTAGCGTGAGGTAACGCGGGGGTCCATCCCACTTCTGACACCAATTTGTGGGGGTCGCTAGCCCCCGAGATCCCTCCCTCGATAATACTAACGGCCGGACTAACATCATCAATCGCCCCCCCGCTGCTAAGCGAACCGCCGCTAGGCTCCTCACCCAGGGTGTGGGAGCCGTCACCCGAGGATTCCCCTCCACCGCGGGTCCGCGTAGCAGGCATGGATAACCACGCACGCGCACACCCACACACAGCTCTGCACGGCACTCACCCAACCCTGACCACTCACGTTAGGATCGCGCACCTGTGTTACACACGTCGTGAACGTGCGCGCACACACGCGTACAGCTCCACACGCGATACCCACTCCTGCGCCGCTCTGCGCTGCGCTGGCCGCCCACGTTACGATCGCGCACCTTGGGCACGCCGATTACGCACGCCGAGAGCTTACGCAAGTAACGAGCGCACGCAAGCGGGGCACACGCCGACACGACGACTCGTCCCCTCCCCCACTCGCGCGTGCACGTCAACACAAATATCGTACAAGGACGATTCTCCTCTCACACGGCTGCGTAGTCACGCCAACACACCAAAAGTGCTCTCCCCGGGCGTTAACGCACACACCTCCGTACCCGCACAATCGTACAGAGACCACGGCCTTTATGCGTACAACGACCACACACTCGCGAATGCAGTGCACGCTAATACCACGTTCCAAAAACACCCAACAACACGGTTTTGTTACTACGCTCGAGATTTTATTAGCCCTTGCTAACCAACCGAGCCACCCGTGTGTGTGTGCGGGACAGCAAGGCGCTTCTAACCCACACTCTGGTGCCGTGTAGCCCTATTCTATGCTGCGCTCTCTGCTAAACCGCTTTCCTACTCGTCCTTACCCCGAACTAACCCTCTCCTACGGATCCTACCCTCCGCTCTGAGGTGTTGTAAGGCGCGCAACACGATACCGTCTGTAGTCCTTGGTGACCTTGCGGCGCTCAGATCGTCCTGCAGACAATCTAGCGGCTCGCCCGATGACTCCTTCGTCGCTGACCCCGTGTCCAAACTCCAGAAGAAGCGAGTTCCCTACTGCCCCTGCGTTTTCTTTTAAACTATTCACATCAAAGGCTAGGCGCCCCCGTCCCGACCGCCTTGGTCTCTCGACCAATCCTGAGCCTAGGATTTCCCGCTCTTTTGCGATCCCGCCGGCCTTTGAACTTTCTACCAATCAGTCGTCCCGGTTCCTGATCCCAGCTATCTGCCTTGCTGACCCGTGTTTGTGTTTGTATGCGTTTCTAACTGCGGGGCTCTCTGAGCTCGCCGTGGTCGTGCGATCTCAAATCCGCCCACGGCGCCGCAGTGTTACTTGGCCTGGGAAGGGTCCTGTCCAATTCCCTGGCCCTGAGAAACCGTGGGGTAACCCCCCTAGGGGGCCCTCGGGTGAAAACTCAGGGTAGGTGACCCGACCACGAGGCCCTACGTGGGTGCGGGTGCGTGTTTATGTGGGGGGGGTGATGGGGGGCAGTGCGGCGGTGGAAGCCGGGCGGCTCCCTGGCTCGGCCGAGCGGCCCCGTCGCTGTGGCACCACAGGTGGCTCTGAAAAGAGCCGTTGTTGTGGTGGTAGAGGCGGCGGCGCGTTCACTTCTTTGCCTGAGAGGTCTTCTTGGGCAGCAGCACGGCCTGGATGTTGGGCAGCACACCGCCCTGGGCGATAGTCACGCCGCCCATGAGCTTGTTGAGCTCCTCGTCGTTTCGCACGGCGAGCTGCAGGTGTCGGGGGATGATCCTCGTCTTCTTGTTGTCGCGGGCGGCATTGCCAGCCAGCTCGAGGATCTCGGCAGAAAGGTACTCGAGCACGGCGGCCAGGTAGACGGGTGCTCCAGCGCCGACCCGCTGGGCGTAATTGCCCTTGCGGAGCAGCCTGTGAACGCGACCCACGGGGAACTGCAGGCCGGCGCGGGAAGAGCGGGACTTTGCCTTGGCGCGAGACTTGCCACCGGTCTTGCCGCGTCCAGACATTGTTAAGGGACCTAGGATGCAAAAAGCACTGGAGACAAAGTACGAACGATTTGTGACGTTGACACGCACCACCGGAGCGGCTTTTATAGCGGAGACGAGGATCGTAGAGCGCGCCGCTGCTGATTGGCTCCTCTCGGTCGAGTCCCGCCCTCTCCTTGAGCCACCAATGAAAAGCCGGGACGCGAGGATTCGATGTTGACTTTAATTATTTGTATCCATATATATTTTAATGCGGACACGCATCTTATGAATGAAACAATGCGATACACGTACTTAATAGGTTCAAGTTTTAAGCATGATAGAGTTAATTTATGGGCACGTGCTGGCAAGTCAAACTTATAAGCGGATTCCGCAAATATCAATGTATTATTGATTATAATCATCATTTTGAGGGACCGCATTGGTTATAAGAAATCATTGTGATAGCCTTGAGCTCGTGCTTGATCGCCCACGTGCCTATACGGTGTATATATATTTTCCTTTAACCGCCTGTTCGGGCAATGCCTAAAAATATATGTGCGTGAATAATTCAGTCTCTTAGTTTGCAAAATGTGAACTTCTTATCAGCTCTGGCTTGAAACAACATAAACCAATATCTTTGGGTTTAATAGTTAATATATTTAACCAAAATAACCCTTTTGTTGTACATTATGTAAACATGGTTTCCCAACGCTTATATACGACACCAACGTGTGATGTTGAAAAATATGAGCGGCGGGGTATAGAAAATGAACTTCATTGTCGCTTACGCCTGACGACTCGTGAGAGCCGTGACCAGCAAACGAAGGTTTCCGGCACCCGAACTTTGAAGGACACATGGAAGCGTTTTCATGAGTAAGTGGTGGCTCTGAAAAGAGCCTTTGTGTTGTGCTTTGAGGGCCGAGCTGGGCGTTCAAGCGCGCTCGCCACGAATGCGGCGGGCGAGCTGAATGTCCTTGGGCATGATGGTGACGCGCTTGGCGTGGATGGCGCACAGGTTGGTGTCCTCGAAGAGCGCGACAAGGTACGCTTCGCTGGCCTCCTGCAGAGCCATGACAGCGGAGCTCTGGAAGCGCAGGTCGGTCTTGAAGTCCTGCGCGATCTCCCTGACGAGGCGCTGGAAGGGCAGTTTGCGGATGAGCAGCTCGGTGGACTTCTGGTAGCGGCGGATCTCGCGCAGAGCGACGGTGCCGGGCCTGTAGCGGTGAGGCTTCTTGACGCCGCCCGTGGCCGGAGCGCTCTTTCGGGCCGCCTTGGTGGCGAGTTGCTTGCGGGGGGCCTTGCCGCCCGTGGACTTGCGAGCCGTCTGCTTGGTGCGAGCCATGGCTTGGTGAGGGCAAAGATTCTCACAGGCGGGGAGAAGGCGGCTTATGTAGCCCAGAGCGCGCGCTCACTGGTCAGCGGAGTCGTGACGTGCGAAGAAGGGGAGCGTGCTGATTGGTTGGCAGCGTGCAATGATCTCGAGTCGTCAACTCTTCTTAATCAACAAAATGTTCACAGTTTGGATCATTTCAGAATGCCGCATCACGATGCAGTAGTACCCTTTGAGCGCCGTCGATGTCTTTAACGGATGTTATTTTCTCAAGCAAACACCTTTCCGAAAACAACTTTACAGTGCTCTGCATGATCTAAATAAAGTGTCAAGAAACTGCACTTCATTGGAAACAGTAATACGTAAAAATGTCGGAAAGAGGTGATCACAGGAATAGATATATATTCTCTTGGCATTGAGATGATGATCAATTATACTGCACGAGTCATCCATGCTAGGCGCTTACTTTTACATATATGTACACGTGCAAAATGTTAGTTCCTGCCCGAAAATACAACCACGAATTAAATATATTGCATTGCAAGGTTTTGGCGCCAAACATCCAATGTAATATCTGAATGGGCTGCAGATGAAATCAATGGACAAACAAGTCCAAGAAATGCCTGCTGGTGAATATGATGTGCCATGAATATTGTTATCGCTTTTATTCACGTGGAAACATGTTAAAATGCGTTCGATCTCTCCACTTCACTCAATGAGCGAACAATGTCCCCGCGTGAACCGGGGCTTTGTTGGAAGTTTCGTTTTGTACTCCTGCTAGGACTGGTACAAGCAGGTTCGTTGAGGTGGGTGGCTCTGAAAAGAGCCTTTGTAATTAATGGTGGAGTCGAGGCTTCACTTGGAGCTTGTGTACTTGGTGACGGCCTTGGTGCCCTCCGACACGGCGTGCTTGGCCAGCTCGCCGGGGAGCAGCAGTCGCACTGCGGTCTGGATCTCCCGAGAAGTGATGGTGGAGCGCTTGTTGTAGTGCGCCAGGCGGGACGCCTCGGAAGCGATGCGCTCGAAGATGTCGTTGACGAACGAGTTCATGATGCTCATTGCCTTGGACGAGATGCCGGTATCGGGGTGCACCTGCTTCATCACCTTGTAGATGTAAATGGCGTAGCTCTCCTTCCTGCGGTGGCGTCGCTTCTTGCCATCCTTGCGCGTAGCCTTGGTCACAGCCTTCTTGGAGCCCTTCTTGGGAGCAGGAACCTTGGCCGGCCCAGCGCTCTTTGATGCGGGAGGATCGGGCATGTCGACGCGTTGTAGGCAGCTTCAGGTCAGAACAGACGGGAAGCGAATGTGGATGTCGGTCGCGCGTTGAGCTCCTTTTATAGGAGGCGAGATGCAAATCAGAGGATCGTAGTGCGCGGCGCTGCTGAGTGGCTCTTTTAGTACCATCCCTCTCCATCAGCGTCCAATGAGAAACGCGGACGCGATGTTCACTTTAATATCGATTTTTACTGCAAATATAACACAATGTAATGTCCAAACATGTATATTAGTGAATTGCAGCCATGGCATTGCCTTTGTTTTAAAAAGGATGACGAGAATACCCAATACAGTATATTGTGTTTTGAGCGTGGGTTTTTTTGTTTCTTACGAGGGATTGTTTCACCACTCGTCTAATACGGCGCACGGGCGTTTTATGAACGCAATTTGGAAAAATACAAGCGCTCGGTGAAATACCAGAAATGGGTACTGTATTAACGCGTTCAAGAATCACGCCTTGTTAAATGTGACGTGTCGCGAATACCTTGATTTCTTTCATGCATGTGCAAGCAGATGAAGATTCGCCAACTCAACAAGCAAACGTCCACCACGCTCACGAGGAATTGGCGCGCAACAACCCAGGACATGTGCTCCATTTAGAAAGTATTTGGCAACACTGGCGCAAGCAGTTTCGAAGAGGTGGGTGGCTCTGAAAAGAGCCTTTGGGTTGGCTTAGTGTGCGAGAGATGGGCGCTCAGCCTCCGAAGCCGTAGAGAGTGCGGCCCTGGCGCTTGAGGGCGTAGACCACGTCCATGGCGGTGACGGTCTTGCGCTTGGCGTGCTCCGTGTAGGTGACGGCGTCGCGGATGACGTTCTCAAGGAAGACCTTCAGGACGCCGCGGGTCTCCTCGTAGATGAGGCCCGAGATGCGCTTCACACCGCCGCGGCGAGCGAGGCGGCGGATGGCGGGCTTGGTGATGCCCTGGATGTTGTCGCGCAGCACCTTGCGATGGCGTTTTGCGCCTCCCTTGCCGAGCCCCTTACCGCCTTTACCGCGTCCAGACATTCCGACTACTTCTGACAAAGCTCGCGAGAGACTGCGCGCTCAACTTGCCGCAGCAGCCGCCTTTATACCCGAAGCGTGGTGACGTCACCGACCACCCCTGCCCTCCGCGATGGCTCCGCCTTAAACCTTAGACCTTTAACCTCTGTGACGAAGAAAACCCTCCACTGTCGTCAATAACACTTCCTTGACATGTATAATATGCGACGTTTTGGGCAATGACCCTTCTTCGAAGCACTCTGTAATGATATTGGCACACCCGCAGCGAACGCGAGAGGAACGCGATCTGTTGCAAGATTGCACGTGGAGTGAATAATCGGTGTAAGGTCTTGTTTTCAAGTGAACAAGATGAACTAACTTTATAATCGTGTGAAGCTAAACGGCTTCCAACACAATAGTTGAGTGAACGTCACCAACTAGTTCTCCCAAAGTAAGAAAGACATTGCAAACAATGCGATATTTACGTATAGAACTTAATTTTAATAGAGAAGTTTAGATGGTGCACCGCAATGTTTACAAAACAAAGTGAAAAGGCGAGAACGAGCGAATGAAGGCAAATTGAGTAAAGCTGTCTGGAATCAATACCTTTTTAGACTAAATTCCATATTTGGCACCAGTAACATGATGACGGAATGAAGAGGTGCAACACATAATTCGGACGTCGCTGAGATTACTCTGCACTCCGTTCGAGTGAGGGAGCTGCCACCCGCCTCGCCTGTGTTTGTGATCCCTGCTTTCGGGCTCGATTACTCCCATCACATCAATGCTTAAAACACATCGAGTGGGTAAAATGTTATAGTTAATTTGGCGAATGTACGTAACTTATCCAATCTACACAAATCCTCACGATTGAACTGCACCAAGCGTCGAGCTCCTTGATCAGGGCCGAGGCAAGGCGAGCAACCATCGCCACGCCGTAAATGGGTTTGACTTACAGAATATGGCACGCATTCAACAGCAACGTAATACACTGTCATGTGTTACCGATGAACTAATGGAAGCGCAGCAGCATCTGGTTCACTTTTTTAACTAAGTGGGTGGCTCTGAAAAGAGCCGTTGAGGTGGAGTGAATCGAGCGTCGTCCGATCGGATTCACTTCTTTGGCGCAGTCTTCTTGGGCTTGGCCGCGGCCTTCTTGGGCTTGGCCACCTTGGGTTTGGCGGCCTTGGCCTTGACGGTCTTGGGCTTAGCGACCTTGGGCTTCGCAGCCTTGGGCTTGGCTGGGCTCTTCGCCGCCTTCTTGGGCTTAACAGCCAACTTCACCTTTTTGGGGCTCTTGGCCGCCTTGGCAGCCGCGGGCTTCTTTGCTTTCTTGGGAGACTTCTTGGGCGCGGTCTTCTTGGCTGCCGCGGGCTTCTTCACCTTCTTGGCTGCCGCGGGCTTTTTAGCTGCGGGCTTTGCCGTTGACGACTTGGGCTTCGCCTTTGCGGCAGCCTTTTCCTTGTTGAGTTTGAAAGAGCCAGACGCGCCGCTGCCCTTCACTTGCGCCACGGCGTCTTTGGCCACGAGCTTCTTGATGGCCAACTTCACGCGGGCATTGTTCTTCTCCACGTCGTATCCTCCGGCAGCAAGCGACTTTTTGAGCGCAGGAAGAGACACGCCGTTCCTCTCCTTGCTGCTGGCCAGAGCCTTGAGGATGAGCTCGGACACGCTGGGGCCGACCTTCTTGGCCTTTGGAGCGGCGCGCTTCTTCTTGGGGCTTTTAGGCGCTGAAGTAGCCGCAGCTGGTGGTTGAGCAGGAGCAGTTTCCGCCATCTCAAGACGTCGCTTTTATCGCCTCGCCTCTTTGAAATCGAAATCAGCGCTCTCACGAATTCGAAACGAGTGTTCTCCAGGCCCGAGGTTATTATAGAAGCGGCGTACTGAATGCGGACGTCGCTGAGATCATCCAGAACTCAGCTCTGGTGAGGGAGTTGCCACCATACTCACTGTGTTTATCACGCCTGCCTTTGGGCTCGATTACTCCCGTAACGTTCATACTTACATGCATCTAGTTGATACATTATCACGAAGATCACTTCTTTAATGTACGTTACTTATGCAATATACGACAATGCTCACGATATAAATTATAATTCAAAACAAGTGAACAACCAACATTTGGGAGACATTGTTCGGTCAGGGCATGCTATGACGATTGTCGGTTTTCAAAAGTGTTACTGATGAACACTATTTAAAACGCACTGGAATTTTTTGCAAGACAAGATGCTTCAACAGACTACTCATATTTAATTCCAACGAAATATTTTCTATTTAAGTTTTGCCTCGCGCGCTCTCGATTTCTCCTCTCGCGCTATGGTGAGGACTGCGCGCCATGTCAACAGTCCCTTGTCACCGAACTTTTAACTGGACGTTTTAATCGAACTTTGAAATGAATAAATATATGGATTTTCAGATGGACAACAAACTGAAGAAATTTACTCCAAATTAACCGACATTAAATAGAAAGTTTAACATTTTACGTGGCAAGAGGTGAGTAGCTCACGCACTGCAGAAGGGTCGCGCGCCTTGAACAAGATCGAGGCACGGTGCACAATCATCACCACTCAAATTCAACTCAAGTGACTCTGCAGTCGAATGTTTAAAGAAAATATATAATCTTACGTTTAATGCACCGACAGAGTTGATATTCTAGGAGCGCAGGATGGTTCATCCGATGGGTTGTTTTTACTGCAATAAGTAACACGTATTTACTGCACTAAGTAACACGAATGAGTAATCATTGGAAAGATGTTATTAACCATGTAAAAAATATTTAACTACACATATTTGTACCATCTTATTTGACAAGTAATATTATACTTTACCGAGTGTTGACATCCCCAGCGTTTACCAGTACTTTTTTGCTTACTATCAGCTAACACCGGCCACAACCCTGAGCTGATGTGCTCATTTGATCCCTTTTCTGACCGCTCAAAAAGAGCGAGTTTTATTCTTTAATAAACACGATTTTTTCTTCCAATAGGCATCCCAATTTATTCTAAACCATGTTCCATGATTGATGCAATGTTGGAATGCTGCTCAAATACCGTTCCTAAATTAGACATAAAGGGTATCTGGAATGAGCAGAGCATTCGTTTAATTGCGAGCAATTTGGGACGAGGGCAACTCGACGACGGTGTCCTTATTAAACAGGACCCTGCGGGGTGGGCTGGTAGGAACGAATAACCAAATAATATAAACATAATGTATTATTACACTTGTTAAGCCAGGAAAGCCCCACTGAGTCAAAAGGTTTTTGTAGGGTCCTGCCAAGTGTTTGCAGTAGGGGGCGATGTTGCTACACCTAATCGGACGATACGAAGGGAGAGATTGAGGCCTAGTTCTAGGCTTTAGGCCTAGCTGTATGCTTTAGGGCGCTGTGAGTTAATTTTTAATTTAAATGATTTAATGATTCATGTAAAAGCTTTAAATTTAAATGTTTCTATTTAAAAACATGAGGGAATGTAACATTGTTAAACATAACTCCCTTTCACACACGCGGGGGTACGACACGAATGGAGAGTTTCAGGCCTAGTTCTAGGCTTTAGGCCTAGCTGTAGGCTTTAGGGCGCTGTGAGTTTTTTTTTAATTTCAAAGTTTTAATTAAAAGCTATCTCAGGGAATTATTAGGGCGCTGTTAGTTGTTTTATTTAATTTCAAAGTTTTAATTAAAAGCTATCTCAGGGAATTATTAGGGAATGTTACACGTGTTTAGCCAGGAAAGCCTCATTAATTTAAATGTTTTAATTAAAAGCTGAGGGAATTATAAGGGAATGTTACACTTGTTTAGCCAGGATAGCGTCACTGAGTCAAGGTTTTCGTAGGGTCATGCCAAATGTTTGCAGTAGGGGGCGATGTTGACGGACGGACACATTAATCTATTGGTGGTCTGGTCCACTTCGTTCCTACCAGTATAACAAAACTCCTGTGTACGACTGTCCGAGCTCTTTGCAAGTAAGTGGGTGGCTCTGAAAAGAGCCGTTGTTGTGGTGGTAGAGGCGGCGGCGCGTTCACTTCTTTGTCTGAGAGGTCTTCTTGGGCAGCAGCACGGCCTGGATGTTGGGCAGCACACCGCCCTGGGCGATAGTCACGCCGCCCATGAGCTTGTTGAGCTCCTCGTCGTTTCGCACGGCGAGCTGCAGGTGTCGGGGGATGATCCTCGTCTTCTTGTTGTCGCGGGCGGCATTGCCAGCCAGCTCGAGGATCTCGGCAGAAAGGTACTCGAGCACGGCGGCCAGGTAGACGGGTGCTCCAGCGCCGACCCGCTGGGCGTAATTGCCCTTGCGGAGCAGCCTGTGAACGCGACCCACGGGGAACTGCAGGCCGGCGCGGGAAGAGCGGGACTTTGCCTTGGCGCGAGACTTGCCACCGGTCTTGCCGCGTCCAGACATTGTTAAGGGACCTAGGATGCAAAAAGCACTGGAGACAAAGTACGAACGATTTGTGACGTTGACACGCACCACCGGAGCGGCTTTTATAGCGGAGACGAGGATCGTAGAGCGCGCCGCTGCTGATTGGCTCCTCTCGGTCGAGTCCCGCCCTCTCCTTGAGCCACCAATGAAAAGCCGGGACGCGAGGATTCGATGTTGACTTTAATTATTTGTATCCATATATATTTTAATGCGGACACGCATCTTATGAATGAAACAATGCGATACACGTACTTAATAGGTTCAAGTTTTAAGCATGATAGAGTTAATTTATGGGCACGTGCTGGCAAGTCAAACTTATAAGCGGATTCCGCAAATATCAATGTATTATTGATTATAATCATCATTTTGAGGGACCGCATTGGTTATAAGAAATCATTGTGATAGCCTTGAGCTCGTGCTTGATCGCCCACGTGCCTATACGGTGTATATATATTTTCCTTTAACCGCCTGTTCGGGCAATGCCTAAAAATATATGTGCGTGAATAATTCAGTCTCTTAGTTTGCAAAATGTGAACTTCTTATCAGCTCGGGCTTGAAACAACATAAACCAATATCTTTGGGTTTAATAGTTAATATATTTAACCAAAATAACCCTTTTGTTGTACATTATGTAAACATGGTTTCCCAACGCTTATATACGACACCAACGTGTGATGTTGAAAAATATGAGCGGCGGGGTATAGAAAATGAACTTCATTGTCGCTTACGCCTGACGACTCGTGAGAGCCGTGACCAGCAAACGAAGGTTTCCGGCACCCGAACTTTGAAGGACACATGGAAGCGTTTTCATGAGTAAGTGGTGGCTCTGAAAAGAGCCTTTGTGTTGTGCTTTGAGGGCCGAGCTGGGCGTTCAAGCGCGCTCGCCACGAATGCGGCGGGCGAGCTGAATGTCCTTGGGCATGATGGTGACGCGCTTGGCGTGGATGGCGCACAGGTTGGTGTCCTCGAAGAGCGCGACAAGGTACGCTTCGCTGGCCTCCTGCAGAGCCATGACAGCGGAGCTCTGGAAGCGCAGGTCGGTCTTGAAGTCCTGCGCGATCTCCCTGACGAGGCGCTGGAAGGGCAGTTTGCGGATGAGCAGCTCGGTGGACTTCTGGTAGCGGCGGATCTCGCGCAGAGCGACGGTGCCGGGCCTGTAGCGGTGAGGCTTCTTGACGCCGCCCGTGGCCGGAGCGCTCTTTCGGGCCGCCTTGGTGGCGAGTTGCTTGCGGGGGGCCTTGCCGCCCGTGGACTTGCGAGCCGTCTGCTTGGTGCGAGCCATGGCTTGGTGAGGGCAAAGATTCTCACAGGCGGGGAGAAGGCGGCTTATGTAGCCCAGAGCGCGCGCTCACTGGTCAGCGGAGTCGTGACGTGCGAAGAAGGGGAGCGTGCTGATTGGTTGGCAGCGTGCAATGATCTCGAGTCGTCAACTCTTCTTAATCAACAAAATGTTCACAGTTTGGATCATTTCAGAATGCCGCATCACGATGCAGTAGTACCCTTTGAGCGCCGTCGATGTCTTTAACGGATGTTATTTTCTCAAGCAAACACCTTTCCGAAAACAACTTTACAGTGCTCTGCATGATCTAAATAAAGTGTTAAGAAACTGCACTTCATTGGAAACAGTAATACGTAAAAATGTCGGAAAGAGGTGATCACAGGAATAGATATATATTCTCTTGGCATTGAGATGATGATCAATTATACTGCACGAGTCATCCATGCTAGGCGCTTACTTTTACATATATGTACACGTGCAAAATGTTAGTTCCTGCCCGAAAATACAACCACGAATTAAATATATTGCATTGCAAGGTTTTGGCGCCAAACATCCAATGTAATATCTGAATGGGCTGCAGATGAAATCAATGGACAAACAAGTCCAAGAAATGCCTGCTGGTGAATATGATGTGCCATGAATATTGTTATCGCTTTTATTCACGTGGAAACATGTTAAAATGCGTTCGATCTCTCCACTTCACTCAATGAGCGAACAATGTCCCCGCGTGAACCGGGGCTTTGTTGGAAGTTTCGTTTTGTACTCCTGCTAGGACTGGTACAAGCAGGTTCGTTGAGGTGGGTGGCTCTGAAAAGAGCCTTTGTAATTAATGGTGGAGTCGAGGCTTCACTTGGAGCTTGTGTACTTGGTGACGGCCTTGGTGCCCTCCGACACGGCGTGCTTGGCCAGCTCGCCGGGGAGCAGCAGTCGCACTGCGGTCTGGATCTCCCGAGAAGTGATGGTGGAGCGCTTGTTGTAGTGCGCCAGGCGGGACGCCTCGGAAGCGATGCGCTCGAAGATGTCGTTGACGAACGAGTTCATGATGCTCATTGCCTTGGACGAGATGCCGGTATCGGGGTGCACCTGCTTCATCACCTTGTAGATGTAAATGGCGTAGCTCTCCTTCCTGCGGTGGCGTCGCTTCTTGCCATCCTTGCGCGTAGCCTTGGTCACAGCCTTCTTGGAGCCCTTCTTGGGAGCAGGAACCTTGGCCGGTCCAGCGCTCTTTGATGCGGGAGGATCGGGCATGTCGACGCGTTGTAGGCAGCTTCAGGTCAGAACAGACGGGAAGCGAATGTGGATGTCGGTCGCGCGTTGAGCTCCTTTTATAGGAGGCGAGATGCAAATCAGAGGATCGTAGTGCGCGGCGCTGCTGAGTGGCTCTTTTAGTACCATCCCTCTCCATCAGCGTCCAATGAGAAACGCGGACGCGATGTTCACTTTAATATCGATTTTTACTGCAAATATAACACAATGTAATGTCCAAACATGTATATTAGTGAATTGCAGCCATGGCATTGCCTTTGTTTTAAAAAGGATGACGAGAATACCCAATACAGTATATTGTGTTTTGAGCGTGGGTTTTTTTGTTTCTTACGAGGGATTGTTTCACCACTCGTCTAATACGGCGCACGGGCGTTTTATGAACGCAATTTGGAAAAATACAAGCGCTCGGTGAAATACCAGAAATGGGTACTGTATTAACGCGTTCAAGAATCACGCCTTGTTAAATGTGACGTGTCGCGAATACCTTGATTTCTTTCATGCATGTGCAAGCAGATGAAGATTCGCCAACTCAACAAGCAAACGTCCACCACGCTCACGAGGAATTGGCGCGCAACAACCCAGGACATGTGCTCCATTTAGAAAGTATTTGGCAACACTGGCGCAAGCAGTTTCGAAGAGGTGGGTGGCTCTGAAAAGAGCCTTTGGGTTGGCTTAGTGTGCGAGAGATGGGCGCTCAGCCTCCGAAGCCGTAGAGAGTGCGGCCCTGGCGCTTGAGGGCGTAGACCACGTCCATGGCGGTGACGGTCTTGCGCTTGGCGTGCTCCGTGTAGGTGACGGCGTCGCGGATGACGTTCTCAAGGAAGACCTTCAGGACGCCGCGGGTCTCCTCGTAGATGAGGCCCGAGATGCGCTTCACACCGCCGCGGCGAGCGAGGCGGCGGATGGCGGGCTTGGTGATGCCCTGGATGTTGTCGCGCAGCACCTTGCGATGGCGTTTTGCGCCTCCCTTGCCGAGCCCCTTACCGCCTTTACCGCGTCCAGACATTCCGACTACTTCTGACAAAGCTCGCGAGAGACTGCGCGCTCAGCTTGCAGCAGCAGCCGCCTTTATACCCGAAGCGTGGTGACGTCACCGACCACCCCTGCCCTCCGCGATGGCTCCGCCTTAAACCTTAGACCTTTAACCTCTGTGACGAAGAAAACCCTCCACTGTCGTCAATAACACTTCCTTGACATGTATAATATGCGACGTTTTGGGCAATGACCCTTCTTCGAAGCACTCTGTAATGATATTGGCACACCCGCAGCGAACGCGAGAGGAACGCGATCTGTTGCAAGATTGCACGTGGAGTGAATAATCGGTGTAAGGTCTTGTTTTCAAGTGAACAAGATGAACTAACTTTATAATCGTGTGAAGCTAAACGGCTTCCAACACAATAGTTGAGTGAACGTCACCAACTAGTTCTCCCAAAGTAAGAAAGACATTGCAAACAATGCGATATTTACGTATAGAAATTAATTTTAATAGAGAAGTTTAGATGGTGCACCGCAATGTTTACAAAACAAAGTGAAAAGGCGAGAACGAGCGAATTAAGGCAAATTGAGTAAAGCTGTCTGGAATCAATACCTTTTTAGACTAAATTCCATATTTGGCACCAGTAACATTGTGGGGGTCGCTAGCCCCCGAGATCCCTCCCTCGATAATACTAACGGCCGGACTAACATCATCAATCGCCCCCCCGCTGCTAAGCGAACCGCCGCTAAGCTCCTCACCCATGGTGTGGGAGCCGTCACCCGAGGATTCTCCTCCACCGCGGGTCCGCGTAGCAGGCATAGTTAACCACGTACGCGCACACCCACACACAGCTCTGCACGGCACTTGTGGGGGTCGCTAGCCCCCGAGATCCCTCCCTCGATAATGCTAACGGCCGGGCTAGCATCATCAATCGCCCCCCCGCTGCTAGGTTCCTCACCCGTGGCGTGGGAACCATCGCCCGAGGATTCCCCTCCCCCGCGGGTCCGCGTAGCCGGCATGGCTAATTACCGAGTAGTATTCTGCCCCTCCCTACTACGATACCTCCCTGTCCTAATCGCGCGCCTGCAACCCACACGGAGCGAACGTACGCACGCCCACACACAGCTCTGCACGGCACTCACCCAACCCTGACCACTCACGTTAGGATCGCGCACCTGTGTTACACACGTCGTGAACGTGCGCGCACACACGCATACAGCTCCACACGCGATACCCACTCCTGCGCCGCTCTGCGCCGCGCTGGCCGCCCACGTCACGATCGCGCACCTTGGGCACGCCGATTACGCACGCCGAGAGCTTACGCAAGTAACGAGCGCACGCAAGCGGGGCACACGCCGACACGACGACTCGTCCCCTCCCCCACTCGCGCGTGCACGTCAACACAAATATCGTACAAGGACGATTCTCCTCTCACACGGCTGCGTAGTCACGCCAACACACCAAAAGTGCTCTCCCCGGGCGTTAACGCACACACCTCCGTACCCGCACAATCGTACAGAGACCACGGCCTTTATGCGTACAACGACCACACACTCGCGAATGCAGTGCACGCTAATACCACGTTCCAAAAACACCCAACAACACGGTTTTGTTACTACGCTCGAGATTTTATTAGCCCTTGCTAACCAACCGAGCCACCCGTGTGTGTGTGCGGGACAGCAAGGCGCTTCTAACCCACACTCTGGTGCCGTGTAGCCCTATTCTATGCTGCGCTCTCTGCTAAACCGCTTTCCTACTCGTCCTTACCCCGAACTAACCCTCTCCTACGGATCCTACCCTCCGCTCTGAGGTGTTGTAAGGCGCGCAACACGATACCGTCTGTAGTCCTTGGTGACCTTGCGGCGCTCAGATCGTCCTGCAGACAATCTAGCGGCTCGCCCGATGACTCCTTCGTCGCTGACCCCGTGTCCAAACTCCAGAAGAAGAGAGTTCCCTACTGCCCCTGCGTTTTCTTTTAAACTATTCACATCAAAGGCTAGGAGCCCCCGTCCCGACCGCCTTGGTCTCTCGACCAATCCTGAGCCTAGGATTTCCCGCTCTTTTGCGATCCCGCCGGCCTTTGAACTTTCGACCAATCAGTCGTCCCGGGTCCTGATCCCAGCTATCTGCCTTGCTGACCCGTGTTTGTGTTTGTATGCGTTTCTAACTGCGGGGCTCTCTGAGCTCGCCGTGGTCGTGCGATCTCAAATCCGCCCACGGCGCCGCAGTGTTACTTGGCCTGGGAAGGGTCCTGTCCAATTCCCTGGCCCTGAGAAACCGTGGGGTAACCCCCCTAGGGGGCCCTCGGGTGAAAACTCAGGGTAGGTGACCCGACCACGAGGCCCTACGTGGGTGCGGGTGCGTGTTTATGTGGGGGGGGTGATGGGGGGCAGTGCGGCGGTGGAAGCCGGGCGGCTCCCTGGCTCGGCCGAGCGGCCCCGTCGCTGTGGCACCACATAGCCCCCCGGGGTGCCAGTCCCCGTCCCGGGTTGACTGGAGCACCTCGCCTGGGTTGCCCCCACGAGGTATCGCCGCGGGGTCCGCGGGATTCGCCCGGCCCTTGTGGCTGGCCTCGGGGGTGGCGGCTCCGTCTCCTGGGGCTCCGGCGGTGGTCTCCTCCTCCATTCCAACGGCTCCCCTCGGTCTCTGGCACCTGCGGGCTGGGGAACAAACTCAGAGGCGGTGGGGTTTAAGGGTCGCCGTCCTCGTCGCCCCCGGCCCCGCCCGGGGCCCCTCGGAGCCCGGGGCTCCGTGGGGCCCATATACTGCGCGAGGCCCCCGGGCACGGGGGGTGGGGGGACCCCGGGGTTTCGGGGTACTTGGACGGCGGGGCTCCCCCCCTCGGGGGCTGCTCGCCACGGCTTCAGTCGGCGGATGTTGACCACCATCTCCCGGCCCCTCTCTCCTCCCTGAATCAGCACCGTCCATGGTGAGATCTGCCGTCTCACAATCCAGGGTCCTCGCCAGTAGGTGGTCAGCTTCCCCACCTGTCCGGCACCGACGCGGGGAGTGTACAGCCACACCTCGGAGCCCGCAGTGTAGAAGGGGGGCTCCATACGGGGTCGGGCGCCCTGCTCTTGCCGCTGGTGCGCGGCCTCTCCGTGCGGGTAGGCTCGGCCCCTGGCCCCTCGCAGGGTCTCCAGCAAGTGCTCCACGGGGTGGCTCCCTTCCTCCCGTTGCGGCGGAGGGACACCGAACAGCAGATCTGCGGGCAGGCGAGACTCGCGACCAAACATCATTAGGAACGGGGTCTGTCCTGTAGATGTGTGAACGGCGGTGGTGTAGGCGAACAGGGCATAGGGGAGGTGTTCGTCCCAGTCCTGTTGATTCGCGGCCGCCATGCGTTTAAGCTTCCCGGCCAGAGTCTGGTTCATCCTCTCTACCATCCCGTTCGCCTGGGGGTGATATGCCGTGGTTCGGTCCTTCTGGATCCCGAACTCTCGGCACAGCGCCTGGAATAGTTCGGCCTCGAATTCACTACCCTGGTCGGTAATGACTCGTTCGGGGATCCCGCACTTAAGTACGTAGTTTTCCACGAAGGCCCGGGCCACTACGAGGGCTGTTTTATCCGGGATAGCCACCGCCACGGGGTAGCGGGTGAAGTACTCCACCGCTACAAGAATATATCGGTTGCCCCGGTGGGATCGTGGAAAGGGCCCTTGCAGGTCGATTCCGACCAACTGATTCGTCCGACTGACTCGGAACGGCCTCAGGGGTACCTGGTACCTCGCCGGCTTTTGCCCACACTGCTGACAGGCCCGGCAGCCCTGCACCCAGGCGGCCACATCTTGCGCCAATTTAGGCCAGAGATACTGGCGACGCAGAGTCTCCCGGGTGCGCCGTTCCCCATCATGGCCCCCGAGCGGGTGGTCGTGTACCAGTCGTAGCAGCTGGGGTCGCACCTGGGCAGGAACACAGATACACCCCGGCTGGCCGGCCTCGGTTAACTCCCGTACCACTCCGTTCTGTACACACAACCGGGCATACAAACCGCTCCAGGGTCCTGGTAGGGCGCTCTTTTCCTCCCGCAGTGCCGCCTCCACTGCCGCCAGATCCGGATCTCGCTGCTGGGTCTGTCTCAGCTGCTCGTCGTTTAGGCCCGGGAAGGCACAGCCGACGTCCTCCTGGATCCGTCCGATCGGGTCCCGAGCCGCGGGTCCCGCGCTTGCCGGGCGGTCGACGGGATCCTCAGTGCCACCTGCGAGGGTCTCTGTGGCGCACACTGCACTCTCTCTCGGGGGGGGGAGTTTAGTTCCCGCGCGCTCCTTGGGTTCTGCTGCCTGGCGGCAGCGTCCCCCGTGAAGCACGGGCAGGCGTCTCCCTCCCTCGTCTCAGCGCGCACCGCGGGCCGTCTTGACAAGGCGTCCGCGTTCGCGTGTGTCCGCCCCACTCGGTACTCGATCTGCAGGTTGTACTCCTGCAGCTGCGCCAGCCATCGAGCCATCTGCCCCCGCGGTTCCTTGAATGTAAGGAGGAACTGCAGTGCATAATGATCGGTGCGCACACGACATTTCCTGCCGTACAAGTACGGTCGGAACTGTTTACACGCGAAAATTACAGCATACAGTTCCTGACGGGTTACACAATAGTTCAGTTCGGCCCCGCTCAGGGTCCGACTGGCGTACGCGATGACCCGCTCCGTCCCACCCTGCACTTGCGACAGCACCGCGCCCAGCCCACTGCTGCAGGCGTCAGTGTCCAAAATAAAATCGGTGGTGAAATCTGGGAAAGCCAAGGTGGGGGTGTGGGTGAGGTGGTCTTTGAGTGTGGTGAAAGCCGTCTGGCAGGCCTCCGACCACTGATAGGGGTTCTTAGGGGAGGTGAGTTGGGTGAGGGGGCGTGCAATCTCACTGAATCCCTTTACAAATCGACGGTAATAAGTGGCGAGTCCCAAGAATGACCTGATCTCCGTCAGGTTCCTCGGCCGCGGCCAATCCACTACGGCACGCACCTTCTCGGGATCGGTGCTCACCCCTGCCTCGCTGACTCGGTGTCCGAGGTACCCCACCTCGCGTTGCGCAATGTAACACTTGCGTGGCTTGAGCTTGAGATGGGCTGCTCGCAGTTGCTGGAATACTTCCCGCAGCCTGGACCAGTGTTCGGACAGCGACCTACTGAACACTATTACGTCGTCCAGGTAAATCAGGCACTGTTCCCACTGCAAGCCCCGCATCACCAACTCCATCAACCGCTGGAACGTCGCGGGCGCGTTAGTGAGTCCGAACGGCAACACTCGAAACTCAAACAGGCCCATCGGGGTGGTGAATGCTGTTTTTGGCCGATCCTCCTCCGTCATCTCCACCTGCCAGTAACCGGACGCCAGATCGAGGGTGGAAAAATACCGCGCTCCTGCGAGACTGTCGAAGGTGTCGTCGATGCGTGGGATGGGAAAAGCGTCGCCGAGGGTGACTGCGTTCAATTTTCGGTAATCAACGCAGAACCGAGTCGATCCGTCCTTTTTCGTTACCAGTACCACCGGGGCAGACCAAGGGCTCGCGGAGGGCTGGATTATGTTATCGCGTAGCATATCCGTGACTGCCTCTTTGATCTGGGTCCGTTCAGGCGCGCCCACTCGGTATGCGGGGAGTTTGATGGGTCGGGCTGCACCTGTGTCAATTTGGTGCTTGACCAGGTCGGTCCGGCCCACGTCCGAATCGTGCTCACTGAACACGTCGGCGTACTCCCGCAATAACCCGCGCAGCTGATCGGCCTCCCCCTTAGGTAAGGCTGCCCAAGGCACATGTAGCGCATCCTGCAGGGGAACAATCTCGGCTCGGGGGGTCGGGCCGACTCGCCAGGCCAGATCCTGGCTGTCCTCGGGGCGGCCAGGGTCCTCCGCCCAGAGTGCGAACACCGAGTCGTTCGAGTGGCGAGCGTGCAGGGGGTGTACGGTGGCTACCGGGGTGCGTCGTCGTATCATTGCCGGGGTACTGTGTGGGTTAAACACACGTATAAACAGCCGGCCCCCATCTGCGTTTACCAGTGTGGCTGACCCTACCACCCCGTATCGCGATGCCAACTCCGGGTGAGGAGTCAGCATTACCTCGCCCGATGGTCGGTGGGTTGGGTCGGTGGAGAGGGTTGCCACTGGCACCAGCATCTCGGCGAGAGGCCCGATGGTGACGGCCGACACCAGCGTAGCGGCCACGGGTGTGAAGCGTGGGCGATTCGGCTCCTGTCCTAGGAACGGAATCCGCTCCCCGCTGCCCTCCACCGTAGCGCATCGTTGCCGGGGCTGTACGTTAAGTCCCAACTTTTCCAGGAGGTCCGTTCCTGCAATGCACTCGTGGCACAACACACTCGAAACGTAGAATTCCTGTGTGCACACCTGGTTTCCTAGACGGACCTCGAGGGAGACCTTCCCCAGCAACCCCATCCCGGCTCCGCTTGCCGTGTGCAGCGCGCGATCCGGGGCCTGCAGGCAGCCCACGTCCACCCCGAGCATGCTGCAGTGCGCGGCGCTCATGAGAGAGGCCACGGCGCCCGTGTCCAACAGGATCCGGGTGCGCTGCCCGTTCACCTGGCCTTCCACCAGCGACGTGGCTCCCGTTATCCCTGCCACCAGCTCCCGCAGCCAATCGCCCGAGGTCCATGCGCCCTTGGGTGTTGTCGTTGTAACCTGTTTATGGATCACTCGCTCGCCATTATTATTACAGCTGGTTTGGGTCGGGTCTACGTCGATTTCATCCCCTGGTGGTCCCCTCTCTAGGGGGGGCTTAGTGTTTGACCTATGCATCGGCCTCGCACGGGCGCGCTGAGGGCAGTCCCTCATGAGATGCCCTCGACGGTCGCACACATAACACGTCCTGGGAGGAGTGGCGGCTCTGTGGCGAACTTTCTGCCCACTCCCTCCTCCCCCCGTGCGCTGTTGCTCATACTCTGCTTCTAGTCGGGCTATCCTCCCAGTTAATCCTCCTACCTCGGACTGGACCGTCTCTACCATTGTCTCCAGCGCAGTCATGTGTGCCCGTACTTGGGTTACCTTGTTGTCTACTTGGGTTACCCTGTCACCTACCTGGGTTACCTGGCCGGAGACATCCTTTATACCCGTTTGTATACCGGCAACCCATCCCGGGGTTGTCTCGCGGGACACTGGAGGCTCTCTTTCCCGGCCCCTTACCGTTCTCGCGAGCTCCTGTTCCTCCTCCTCGTCTTCCGAGAGCAGGCTCGCAATGGCGTGCTCTCGTCCCAGCCCCCGGAGCTGCGCGCGTTCGCTGTGAATTCTTTCACACTTACGTGCGCGCTCGACAAGGGCGTTAAAGGGAAGACGTGGGCAGCTCATGTCTGGCTGCCACCACGCCGTGCGAGACAGGTACCGCTGGATTTTCTCGGCGGCCAGTTCCTCAATAACATTAGTTGCGTACCCCGGGCGTGCGATCCTTGTTAACTCGCGCACATCCTCGGCGTAATCACGTAGATCTTCGCCAGGTTGGCGACGGCGCGCCTCTAAGGCCGATTTTGCTTCCTCCTCGTCACGCGTGCCAAAACGCTGATCGAGTCGGCGCATCAGCTCCTCTAGCTGTGTCTGTGCGCTCGCGGGTAACGCTTCTACAAAATCGGCTGCCCGCCCATCAAGATTCATATTAAGTTGACGTACTGCCTGCGCGTCCGTCCATCCATTAATTTCCTTGGCCCCTAAGAGATTGCGGGCGAATGCCTTCCACGAAGGGGCCCCCCGGCCGGTAAATATCAGTCTTATTTTAGCGTGAGGTAACGCGGGGGTCCGTACCGCTTCCGACACCAATTTGTGGGGGTCGCTAGCCCCCGAGATCCCTCCCTCGATAATGCTAACGGCCGGGCTAGCATCATCAATCGCCCCCCCGCTGCTAGGTTCCTCACCCGTGGCGTGGGAACCATCGCCCGAGGATTCCCCTCCCCCGCGGGTCCGCATAGCCGGCATGGCTAATTACCGAGTAGTATTCTGCCCCTCCCTACTACGATACCTCCCTGTCCTAATCGCGCGCCTGCAACCCACACGGAGCGAACGTACGCACGCCCACACACAGCTCTGCACGGCACTCACCCAACCCTGACCACTCACGTTAGGATCGCGCACCTGTGTTACACACGTCGTGAACGTGCGCGCACACACGCATACAGCTCCACACGCGATACCCACTCCTGCGCCGCTCTGCGCCGCGCTGGCCGCCCACGTCACGATCGCGCACCTTGGGCACGCCGATTACGCACGCCGAGAGCTTACGCAAGTAACGAGCGCACGCAAGCGGGGCACACGCCGACACGACGACTCGTCCCCTCCCCCACTCGCGCGTGCACGTCAACACAAATATCGTACAAGGACGATTCTCCTCTCACACGGCTGCGTAGTCACGCCAACACACCAAAAGTGCTCTCCCCGGGCGTTAACGCACACACCTCCGTACCCGCACAATCGTACAGAGACCACGGCCTTTATGCGTACAACGACCACACACTCGCGAATGCAGTGCACGCTAATACCACGTTCCAAAAACACCCAACAACACGGTTTTGTTACTACGCTCGAGATTTTATTAGCCCTTGCTAACCAACCGAGCCACCCGTGTGTGTGTGCGGGACAGCAAGGCGCTTCTAACCCACACTCTGGTGCCGTGTAGCCCTATTCTATGCTGCGCTCTCTGCTAAACCGCTTTCCTACTCGTCCTTACCCCGAACTAACCCTCTCCTACGGATCCTACCCTCCGCTCTGAGGTGTTGTAAGGCGCGCAACACGATACCGTCTGTAGTCCTTGGTGACCTTGCGGCGCTCAGATCGTCCTGCAGACAATCTAGCGGCTCGCCCGATGACTCCTTCGTCGCTGACCCCGTGTCCAAACTCCAGAAGAAGAGAGTTCCCTACTGCCCCTGCGTTTTCTTTTAAACTATTCACATCAAAGGCTAGGAGCCCCCGTCCCGACCGCCTTGGTCTCTCGACCAATCCTGAGCCTAGGATTTCCCGCTCTTTTGCGATCCCGCCGGCCTTTGAACTTTCGACCAATCAGTCGTCCCGGGTCCTGATCCCAGCTATCTGCCTTGCTGACCCGTGTTTGTGTTTGTATGCGTTTCTAACTGCGGGGCTCTCTGAGCTCGCCGTGGTCGTGCGATCTCAAATCCGCCCACGGCGCCGCAGTGTTACTTGGCCTGGGAAGGGTCCTGTCCAATTCCCTGGCCCTGAGAAACCGTGGGGTAACCCCCCTAGGGGGCCCTCGGGTGAAAACTCAGGGTAGGTGACCCGACCACGAGGCCCTACGTGGGTGCGGGTGCGTGTTTATGTGGGGGGGGTGATGGGGGGCAGTGCGGCGGTGGAAGCCGGGCGGCTCCCTGGCTCGGCCGAGCGGCCCCGTCGCTGTGGCACCACACACTCACCCAACACTGACCACTCACGTTAGGATCGCGCACCTGTGTTACACACGTCGTGAACTTACGCAAGTAACGAGCACACGCAAGCGGGGCACACGCCGACACAACGACTCAAGCCGCCGCCGCCGTGCGCGCGAGACAAACCGTACAACAATGCGCAGCCGATTACGCGCTCGAGCCGTGGGGTCGGGGGTCAGGGATCCACCACCGCGCCGCACTTTACGCAAGTAACGAGCATGTGGTGCCACAGCGACGGGGCCGCTCGGCCGAGCCAGGGAGCCGCCCGGCTTCCACCGCCGCACTGCCCCCCATCACCCCCCCCACATAAACACGCACCCGCACCCACGTAGGGCCTCGTGGTCGGGTCACCTACCCTGAGTTTTCACCCGAGGGCCCCCTAGGGGGGTTACCCCACGGTTTCTCAGGGCCAGGGAATTGGACAGGACCCTTCCCAGGCCAAGTAACACTGCGGCGCCGTGGGCGGATTTGAGATCGCACGACCACGGCGAGCTCAGAGAGCCCCGCAGTTAGAAACGCATACAAACACAAACACGGGTCAGCAAGGCAGATAGCTGGGATCAGGACCCGGGACGACTGATTGGTCGAAAGTTCAAAGGCCGGCGGGATCGCAAAAGAGCGGGAAATCCTAGGCTCAGGATTGGTCGAGAGACCAAGGCGGTCGGGACGGGGGCGCCTAGCCTTTGATGTGAATAGTTTAAAAGAAAACGCAGGGGCAGTAGGGAACTCTCTTCTTCTGGAGTTTGGACACGGGGTCAGCGACGAAGGAGTCATCGGGCGAGCCGCTAGATTGTCTGCAGGACGATCTGAGCGCCGCAAGGTCACCAAGGACTACAGACGGTATCGTGTTGCGCGCCTTACAACACCTCAGAGCGGAGGGTAGGATCCGTAGGAGAGGGTTAGTTCGGGGTAAGGACGAGTAGGAAAGCGGTTTAGCAGAGAGCGCAGCATAGAATAGGGCTACACGGCACCAGAGTGTGGGTTAGAAGCGCCTTGCTGTCCCGCACACACACACGGGTGGCTCGGTTGGTTAGCAAGGGCTAATAAAATCTCGAGCGTAGTAACAAAACCGTGTTGTTGGGTGTTTTTGGAACGTGGTATTAGCGTGCACTGCATTCGCGAGTGTGTGGTCGTTGTACGCATAAAGGCCGTGGTCTCTGTACGATTGTGCGGGTACGGAGGTGTGTGCGTTAACGCCCGGGGAGAGCACTTTTGGTGTGTTGGCGTGACTACACAGCCGTGTGAGAGGAGAATCGTCCTTGTACGATATTTGTGTTGACGTGCACGCGCGAGTGGGGGAGGGGACGAGTCGTCGTGTCGGCGTGTGCCCCGCTTGCGTGCGCTCGTTACTTGCGTAAGCTCTCGGCGTGCGTAATCGGCGTGCACAAGGTGCGCGATCGTAACGTGGGCGGCCAGCGCAGCGCAGAGCGGCACAGGAGTGGGTATCGCGTGTGGAGCTGTACGCGTGTGTGCGCGCACGTTCACGACGTGTGTAACACAGGTGCGCGATCCTAACGTGAGTGGTCAGGGTTGGGTGAGTGCCGTGCAGAGCTGGGTGTGGGTGTGCGCGTGCGTGGTTATCCATGCCTGCTACGCGGACCCGCGGTGGAGGGGAATCCTCGGGTGACGGCTCCCACACCCTGGGTGAGGAGCCTAGCGGCGGTTCGCTTAGCAGCGGGGGGGCGATTGATGATGTTAGTCCGGCCGTTAGTATTATCGAGGGAGGGATCTCGGGGGCTAGCGACCCCCACAAATTGGTGTCAGAAGCGGTACGGACCCCCGCGTTACCTCACGCTAAAATAAGACTAATATTTACCGGCAGGGGGGCCCCTTCGTGGAAGGCATTCGCCCGCAATCTCTTAGGGGCTAAGGAAATTAATGGATGGACGGACGTGCAGGCAGTACGTCAACTTAATATGAATCTTGATGGGCGGGCAGCCGATTTTGTAGAAGCGTTACCCGCGAGCGCACAGACACAGCTAGAGGAGCTGATGCGCCGACTCGATCAGCGTTTTGGCACGCGTGACGAGGAGGAAGCAAAATCGGCCTTAGAGGCGTGTGGGGGTCGCTAGCCCCCGAGATCCCTCCCTCGATAATACTAACGGCCGGACTAACCTCATCAATCGCCCCCCCGCTGCTAAGCGAACCGCCGCTAGGCTCCTCACCCAGGGTGTGGGAGCCGTCACCCGAGGGTTCCCCTCCCCCGCGGGTCCGCGTAGCAGGCATGGATAACCACGCACGCGCACACCCACACACAGCTCTGCACGGCACTCACCCAACCCTGACCACTCACGTTAGGATCGCGCACCTGTGTTACACACGTCGTGAACGTGCGCGCACACACGCATACAGCTCCACACGCGATACCCACTCCTGCGCCGCTCTGCGCCGCGCTGGCCGCCCACGTTACGATCGCGCACCTTGGGCACGCCGATTACGCACGCCGAGAGCTTACGCAAGTAACGAGCGCACGCAAGCGGGGCACACGCCGACACGACGACTCGTCCCCTCCCCCACTCGCGCGTGCACGTCAACACAAATATCGTACAAGGACGATTCTCCTCTCACACGGCTGCGTAGTCACGCCAACACACCAAAAGTGCTCTCCCCGGGCGTTAACGCACACACCTCCGTACCCGCACAATCGTACAGAGACCACGGCCTTTATGCGTACAACGACCACACACTCGCGAATGCAGTGCACGCTAATACCACGTTCCAAAAACACCCAACAACACGGTTTTGTTACTACGCTCGAGATTTTATTAGCCCTTGCTAACCAACCGAGCCACCCGTGTGTGTGTGCGGGACAGCAAGGCGCTTCTAACCCACACTCTGGTGCCGTGTAGCCCTATTCTATGCTGCGCTCTCTGCTAAACCGCTTTCCTACTCGTCCTTACCCCGAACTAACCCTCTCCTACGGATCCTACCCTCCGCTCTGAGGTGTTGTAAGGCGCGCAACACGATACCGTCTGTAGTCCTTGGTGACCTTGCGGCGCTCAGATCGTCCTGCAGACAATCTAGCGGCTCGCCCGATGACTCCTTCGTCGCTGACCCCGTGTCCAAACTCCAGAAGAAGAGAGTTCCCTACTGCCCCTGCGTTTTCTTTTAAACTATTCACATCAAAGGCTAGGCGCCCCCGTCCCGACCGCCTTGGTCTCTCGACCAATCCTGAGCCTAGGATTTCCCGCTCTTTTGCGATCCCGCCGGCCTTTGAACTTTCGACCAATCAGTCGTCCCGGCTCCTGATCCCAGCTATCTGCCTTGCTGACCCGTGTTTGTGTTTGTATGCGTTTCTAACTGCGGGGCTCTCTGAGCTCGCCGTGGTCGTGCGATCTCAAATCCGCCCACGGCGCCGCAGTGTTACTTGGCCTGGGAAGGGTCCTGTCCAATTCCCTGGCCCTGAGAAACCGTGGGGTAACCCCCCTAGGGGGCCCTCGGGTGAAAACTCAGGGTAGGTGACCCGACCACGAGGCCCTACGTGGGTGCGGGTGCGTGTTTATGTGGGGGGGGTGATGGGGGGCAGTGCGGCGGTGGAAGCCGGGCGGCTCCCTGGCTCGGCCGAGCGGCCCCGTCGCTGTGGCACCACATAGCCCCCCGGGGTGCCAGTCCCCGTCCCGGGTTGACTGGAGCACCTCGCCTGGGTTGCCCCCACGAGGTATCGCCGCGGGGTCCGCGGGATTCGCCCGGCCCTTGTGGCTGGCCTCGGGGGTGGCGGCTCCGTCTCCTGGGGCTCCGGCGGTGGTCTCCTCCTCCATTCCAACGGCTCCCCTCGGTCTCTGGCACCTGCGGGCTGGGGAACAAACTCAGAGGCGGTGGGGTTTAAGGGTCGCCGTCCTCGTCGCCCCCGGCCCCGTCCGGGGCCCCTCGGAGCCCGGGGCTCCGTGGGGCCCATATACTGCGCGAGGCCCCCGGGCACGGGGGGTAGGGGGACCCCGGGGTTTCGGGGTACTTGGACGGCGGGGCTCCCCCCCTCGGGGGCTGCTCGCCACGGCTTCAGTCGGCGGATGTTGACCACCATCTCCCGGCCCCTCTCTCCTCCCTGAATCAGCACCGTCCATGGTGAGATCTGCCGTCTCACAATCCAGGGTCCTCGCCAGTAGGTGGTCAGCTTCCCCACCTGTCCGGCACCGACGCGGGGAGTGTACAGCCACACCTCGGAGCCCGCAGTGTAGAAGGGGGGCTCCATACGGGGTCGGGCGCCCTGCTCTTGCCGCTGGTGCGCGGCCTCTCCGTGCGGGTAGGCTCGGCCCCTGGCCCCTCGCAGGGTCTCCAGCAAGTGCTCCACGGGGTGGCTCCCTTCCTCCCGTTGCGGCGGAGGGACACCGAACAGCAGATCTGCGGGCAGGCGAGACTCGCGACCAAACATCATTAGGAACGGGGTCTGTCCTGTAGATGTGTGAACGGCGGTGGTGTAGGCGAACAGGGCATAGGGGAGGTGTTCGTCCCAGTCCTGTTGATTCGCGGCCGCCATGCGTTTAAGCTTCCCGGCCAGAGTCTGGTTCATCCTCTCTACCATCCCGTTCGCCTGGGGGTGATATGCCGTGGTTCGGTCCTTCTGGATCCCGAACTCTCGGCACAGCGCCTGGAATAGTTCGGCCTCGAATTCACTACCCTGGTCGGTAATGACTCGTTCGGGGATCCCGCACTTAAGTACGTAGTTTTCCACGAAGGCCCGGGCCACTACGAGGGCTGTTTTATCCGGGATAGCCACCGCCACGGGGTAGCGGGTGAAGTACTCCACCGCTACAAGAATATATCGGTTGCCCCGGTGGGATCGTGGAAAGGGCCCTTGCAGGTCGATTCCGACCAACTGATTCGTCCGACTGACTCGGAACGGCCTCAGGGGTACCTGGTACCTCGCCGGCTTTTGCCCACACTGCTGACAGGCCCGGCAGCCCTGCACCCAGGCGGCCACATCTTGCGCCAATTTAGGCCAGAGATACTGGCGACGCAGAGTCTCCCGGGTGCGCCGTTCCCCATCATGGCCCCCGAGCGGGTGGTCGTGTACCAGTCGTAGCAGCTGGGGTCGCACCTGGGCAGGAACACAGATACACCCCGGCTGGCCGGCCTCGGTTAACTCCCGTACCACTCCGTTCTGTACACACAACCGGGCATACAAACCGCTCCAGGGTCCTGGTAGGGCGCTCTTTTCCTCCCGCAGTGCCGCCTCCACTGCCGCCAGATCCGGATCTCGCTGCTGGGTCTGTCTCAGCTGCTCGTCGTTTAGGCCCGGGAAGGCACAGCCGACGTCCTCCTGGGTCCGTCCGATCGGGTCCCGAGCCGCGGGTCCCGCGCTTGCCGGGCGGTCGACGGGATCCTCAGTGCCACCTGCGAGGGTCTCTGTGGCGCACACTGCACTCTCTCTCGGGGGGGGGAGTTTAGTTTCCGCGCGCTCCTTGGGTTCTGCTGCCTGGCGGCAGCGTCCCCCCGTGAAGCACGGGCAGGCGTCTCCCTCCCTCGTCTCAGCGCGCACCGCGGGCCGTCTTGACAAGGCGTCCGCGTTCGCGTGTGTCCGCCCCGCTCGGTACTCGATCTGCAGGTTGTACTCCTGCAGCTGCGCCAGCCATCGAGCCATCTGCCCCCGCGGTTCCTTGAATGTAAGGAGGAACTGCAGTGCATAATGATCGGTGCGCACACGACATTTCCTGCCGTACAAGTACGGTCGGAACTGTTTACACGCGAAAATTACAGCATACAGTTCCTGACGGGTTACACAATAGTTCAGTTCGGCCCCGCTCAGGGTCCGACTGGCGTACGCGATGACACGCTCCGTCCCACCCTGCACTTGCGACAGCACCGCGCCCAGCCCACTGCTGCAGGCGTCAGTGTCCAAAATAAAATCGGTGGTGAAATCTGGGAAAGCCAAGGTGGGGGTGTGGGTGAGGTGGTCTTTGAGTGTGGTGAAAGCCGTCTGGCAGGCCTCCGACCACTGATAGGGGTTCTTAGGGGAGGTGAGTTGGGTGAGGGGGCGTGCAATCTCACTGAATCCCTTTACAAATCGACGGTAATAAGTGGCGAGTCCCAAGAATGACCTGATCTCCGTCAGGTTCCTCGGCCGCGGCCAATCCACTACGGCACGCACCTTCTCGGGATCGGTGCTCACCCCTGCCTCGCTGACTCGGTGTCCGAGGTACCCCACCTCGCGTTGCGCAATGTAACACTTACGTGGCTTGAGCTTGAGATGGGCTGCTCGCAGTCGCTGGAATACTTCCCGCAGCCTGGACCAGTGTTCGGACAGCGACCTACTGAACACTATTACGTCGTCCAGGTAAATCAGGCACTGTTCCCACTGCAAGCCCCGCATCACCAACTCCATCAACCGCTGGAACGTCGCGGGCGCGTTAGTGAGTCCGAACGGCAACACTCGAAACTCAAACAGGCCCATCGGGGTGGTGAATGCTGTTTTTGGCCGATCCTCCTCCGTCATCTCCACCTGCCAGTAACCGGACGCCAGATCGAGGGTGGAAAAATACCGCGCTCCTGCGAGACTGTCGAAGGTGTCGTCGATGCGTGGGATGGGAAAAGCGTCGCCGAGGGTGACTGCGTTCAATTTTCGGTAATCAACGCAGAACCGAGTCGATCCGTCCTTTTTCGTTACCAGTACCACCGGGGCAGACCAAGGGCTCGCGGAGGGCTGGATTATGTTATCGCGTAGCATATCCGTGACTGCCTCTTTGATCTGGGTCCGTTCAGGCGCGCCCACTCGGTATGCGGGGAGTTTGATGGGTCGGGCTGCACCTGTGTCAATTTGGTGCTTGACCAGGTCGGTCCGGCCCACGTCCGAATCGTGCTCACTGAACACGTCGGCGTACTCCCGCAATAACCCGCGCAGCTGATCGGCCTCCCCCTTAGGTAAGGCTGCCCAAGGCACATGTAGCGCATCCTGCAGGGGAACAATCTCGGCTCGGGGGGTCGGGCCGACTCGCCAGGCCAGATCCTGGCTGTCCTCGGGGCGGCCAGGGTCCTCCGCCCAGAGTGCGAACACCGAGTCGTTCGAGTGGCGAGCGTGCAGGGGGTGTACGGTGGCTACCGGGGTGCGTCGTCGTATCATTGCCGGGGTACTGTGTGGGTTAAACACACGTATAAACAGCCGGCCCCCATCTGCGTTTACCAGTGTGGCTGACCCTACCACCCCGTATCGCGATGCCAACTCCGGGTGAGGAGTCAGCATTACCTCGCCCGATGGTCGGTGGGTTGGGTCGGTGGAGAGGGTTGCCACTGGCACCAGCATCTCGGCGAGAGGCCCGATGGTGACGGCCGACACCAGCGTAGCGGCCACGGGTGTGAAGCGTGGGCGATTCGGCTCCTGTCCTAGGAACGGAATCCGCTCCCCGCTGCCCTCCACCGTAGCGCATCGTTGCCGGGGCTGTACGTTAAGTCCCAACTTTTCCAGGAGGTCCGTTCCTGCAATGCACTCGTGGCACAACACACTCGAAACGTAGAATTCCTGTGTGCACACCTGGTTTCCTAGACGGACCTCGAGGGAGACCTTCCCCAGCAACCCCATCCCGGCTCCGCTTGCCGTGTGCAGCGCGCGATCCGGGGCCTGCAGGCAGCCCACGTCCACCCCGAGCATGCTGCAGTGCGCGGCGCTCATGAGAGAGGCCACGGCGCCCGTGTCCAACAGGATCCGGGTGCGCTGCCCGTTCACCTGGCCTTCCACCAGCGACGTGGCTCCCGTTATCCCTGCCACCAGCTCCCGCAGCCAATCGCCCGAGGTCCATGCGCCCTTGGGTGTTGTCGTTGTAACCTGTTTATGGATCACTCGCTCGCCATTATTATTACAGCTGGTTTGGGTCGGGTCTACGTCGATTTCATCCCCTGGTGGTCCCCTCTCTAGGGGGGGCTTAGTGTTTGACCTATGCATCGGCCTCGCACGGGCGCGCTGAGGGCAGTCCCTCATGAGATGCCCTCGACGGTCGCACACATAACACGTCCTGGGAGGAGTGGCGGCTCTGTGGCGAACTTTCTGCCCACTCCCTCCTCCCCCCGTGCGCTGTTGCTCATACTCTGCTTCTAGTCGGGCTATCCTCCCAGTTAATCCTCCTACCTCGGCCTGGACCGTCTCTACCATTGTCTCCAGCGCAGTCATGTGTGCCCGTACTTGGGTTACCTTGTTGTCTACTTGGGTTACCCTGTCACCTACCTGGGTTACCCTGTCACCTACCTGGGTTACCTGGCCGGAGACATCCTTTATACCCGTTTGTATACCGGCAACCCATCCCGGGGTTGTCTCGCGGGACACTGGAGGTTCTCTTTCCCGGCCCCTTACCGTCCTCGCGAGCTCCTGTTCCTCCTCCTCGTCTTCCGAGAGCAGGCTCGCAATGGCGCGCTCTCGTCCCAGCCCCCGGAGCTGCGCGCGTTCGCTGTGAATTCTTTCACACTTACGTGCGCGCTCGACAAGGGTGTTAAAGGGAAGACGTGGGCAGCTCATGTCTGGCTGCCACCACGCCGTGCGAGACAGGTACCGCTGGATTTTCTCGGCAGCCAGTTCCTCAATAACCTCAGTTGCGTACCCCGGGCGTGCGATCTTTGTTAACTCGCGCACATCCTCGGCGTAATCACGGAGATCTTCGCCAGGTTGGCGACGGCGCGCCTCTAAGGCCGATTTTGCTTCCTCCTCGTCACGCGTGCCAAAACGCTGATCGAGTCGGCGCATCAGCTCCTCTAGCTGTGTCTGTGCGCTCGCGGGTAACGCTTCTACAAAATCGGCTGCCCGCCCATCAAGATTCATATTAAGTTGACGTACTGCCTGCGCGTCCGTCCATCCATTAATTTCCTTGGCCCCTAAGAGATTGCGGGCGAATGCCTTCCACGAAGGGGCCCCCCGGCCGGTAAATATCAGTCTTATTTTAGCGTGAGGTAACGCGGGGGTCCGTACCGCTTCCGACACCAATTTGTGGGGGTCGCTAGCCCCCGAGATCCCTCCCTCGATAATACTAACGGCCGGACTAACCTCATCAATCGCCCCCCCGCTGCTAAGCGAACCGCCGCTAGGCTCCTCACCCAGGGTGTGGGAGCCGTCACCCGAGGGTTCCCCTCCCCCGCGGGTCCGCGTAGCAGGCATGGATAACCACGCACGCGCACACCCACACACAGCTCTGCACGGCACTCACCCAACCCTGACCACTCACGTTAGGATCGCGCACCTGTGTTACACACGTCGTGAACGTGCGCGCACACACGCATACAGCTCCACACGCGATACCCACTCCTGCGCCGCTCTGCGCCGCGCTGGCCGCCCACGTTACGATCGCGCACCTTGGGCACGCCGATTACGCACGCCGAGAGCTTACGCAAGTAACGAGCGCACGCAAGCGGGGCACACGCCGACACGACGACTCGTCCCCTCCCCCACTCGCGCGTGCACGTCAACACAAATATCGTACAAGGACGATTCTCCTCTCACACGGCTGCGTAGTCACGCCAACACACCAAAAGTGCTCTCCCCGGGCGTTAACGCACACACCTCCGTACCCGCACAATCGTACAGAGACCACGGCCTTTATGCGTACAACGACCACACACTCGCGAATGCAGTGCACGCTAATACCACGTTCCAAAAACACCCAACAACACGGTTTTGTTACTACGCTCGAGATTTTATTAGCCCTTGCTAACCAACCGAGCCACCCGTGTGTGTGTGCGGGACAGCAAGGCGCTTCTAACCCACACTCTGGTGCCGTGTAGCCCTATTCTATGCTGCGCTCTCTGCTAAACCGCTTTCCTACTCGTCCTTACCCCGAACTAACCCTCTCCTACGGATCCTACCCTCCGCTCTGAGGTGTTGTAAGGCGCGCAACACGATACCGTCTGTAGTCCTTGGTGACCTTGCGGCGCTCAGATCGTCCTGCAGACAATCTAGCGGCTCGCCCGATGACTCCTTCGTCGCTGACCCCGTGTCCAAACTCCAGAAGAAGAGAGTTCCCTACTGCCCCTGCGTTTTCTTTTAAACTATTCACATCAAAGGCTAGGCGCCCCCGTCCCGACCGCCTTGGTCTCTCGACCAATCCTGAGCCTAGGATTTCCCGCTCTTTTGCGATCTCGCCGGCCTTTGAACTTTCGACCAATCAGTCGTCCCGGCTCCTGATCCCAGCTATCTGCCTTGCTGACCCGTGTTTGTGTTTGTATGCGTTTCTAACTGCGGGGCTCTCTGAGCTCGCCGTGGTCGTGCGATCTCAAATCCGCCCACGGCGCCGCAGTGTTACTTGGCCTGGGAAGGGTCCTGTCCAATTCCCTGGCCCTGAGAAACCGTGGGGTAACCCCCCTAGGGGGCCCTCGGGTGAAAACTCAGGGTAGGTGACCCGACCACGAGGCCCTACGTGGGTGCGGGTGCGTGTTTATGTGGGGGGGGTGATGGGGGGCAGTGCGGCGGTGGAAGCCGGGCGGCTCCCTGGCTCGGCCGAGCGGCCCCGTCGCTGTGGCACCACAGGCGCGCCGTCGCCAACCTGGCGAAGATCTCCGTGATTACGCCGAGGATGTGCGCGAGTTAACAAAGATCGCACGCCCGGGGTACGCAACTGAGGTTATTGAGGAACTGGCTGCCGAGAAAATCCAGCGGTACCTGTCTCGCACGGCGTGGTGGCAGCCAGACATGAGCTGCCCACGTCTTCCCTTTAACACCCTTGTCGAGCGCGCACGTAAGTGTGAAAGAATTCACAGCGAACGCGCGCAGCTCCGGGGGCTGGGACGAGAGCGCGCCATTGCGAGCCTGCTCTCGGAAGACGAGGAGGAGGAACAGGAGCTCGCGAGGACGGTAAGGGGCCGGGAAAGAGAGCCTCCAGTGTCCCGCGAGACAACCCCGGGATGGGTTGCCGGTATACAAACGGGTATAAAGGATGTCTCCGGCCAGGTAACCCAGATAGACAACAAGGTAAACCAAGTAGGTGAGGAAACGAATAAAAATATGACCCAACTGCAATCCTCCGTTGAGACCATCCGATCCGAAATGGGGGACCTAGACTCCACGGTAGGAGGGCTAACTGGAAGGATAGCCCGACTAGAAGCAGAGTATGAGCAACAGCGCACGGGGGGAGGAGGGAGTGGGCAGAAAGTTCGCCACAGAGCCGCCACTCCTCCCAGGACGTGTTATGTGTGCGACCGTCGAGGGCATCTCATGAGGGACTGCCCTCAGCTCGCCCGTGCGAGGCCGATGCATAGGTCAAACACTAAGCCCCCCCTAGAGAGGGGACCACCGGGGGATGAAATCGACGTAGACCCGACCCAAACCAGCTGTAATAATAATGGCGAGCGAGTGATCCATAAACAGGTTACAACGACAACACCCAAGGGCGCAGGGACCTCGGGCGATTGGCTGCGGGAGCTGGTGGCAGGGATAACGGGAGCCACGTCGCTGGTGGAAGGCCAGGTGAACGGGCAGCGCACCCGGATCCTGTTGGACACGGGCGCCGTGGCCTCTCTCATGAGCGCCGCGCACTGCAGCATGCTCGGGGTGGACGTGGGCTGCCTGCAGGCCCCGGATCGCGCGCTGCACACGGCAAGCGGAGCCGGGATGGGGTTGCTGGGGAAGGTCTCCCTCGAGGTCCGTCTAGGAAACCAGGTGTGCACACAGGAATTCTACGTTTCGAGTGTGTTGTGCCACGAGTGCATTGCAGGAACGGACCTCCTGGAAAAGTTGGGACTTAACGTACAGCCCCGGCAACGATGCGCTACGGTGGAGGGCAGCGGGGAGCGGATTCCGTTCCTAGGACAGGAGCCGAATCGCCCACGCTTCACACCCGTGGCCGCTACGCTGGTGTCGGCCGTCACCATCGGGCCTCTCGCCGAGATGCTGGTGCCAGTGGCAACCCTCTCCACCGACCCAACCCACCGACCATCGGGCGAGGTAATGCTGACTCCTCACCCGGAGTTGGCATCGCGATACGGGGTGGTAGGGTCAGCCACACTGGTAAACGCAGATGGGGGCCGGCTGTTTATACGTGTGTTTAACCCACACAGTACCCCGGCAATGATACGACGACGCACCCCGGTAGCCACCGTACACCCCCTGCACGCTCGCCACTCGAACGACTCGGTGTTCGCACTCTGGGCGGAGGACCCTGGCCGCCCCGAGGACAGCCAGGATCTGGCCTGGCGGGTCGGCCCGACCCCCCGAGCCGAGATTGTTCCCCTGCAGGATGCGTTACATGTGCCTTGGGCAGCCTTACCTAAGGGGGAGGCCGATCAGCTGCGCGGGTTATTGCGGGAGTACGCCGACGTGTTCAGTGAGCACGATTCGGACGTGGGCCGGACCGACCTGGTCAAGCACCAAATTGACACAGGTGCAGCCCGACCCATCAAACTCCCTGCATACCGAGTGGGCGCGCCTGAACGGACCCAGATCAAAGAGGCAGTCACGGATATGCTACGCGATAACATAATCCAGCCCTCCGCGAGCCCTTGGTCTGCCCCGGTGGTACTGGTAACGAAAAAGGACGGATCGACTCGGTTCTGCGTTGATTACCGAAAATTGAACGCAGTCACCCTCGGCGACGCTTTTCCCATCCCACGCATCGACGACACCTTCGACAGTCTCGCAGGAGCGCGGTATTTTTCCACCCTCGATCTGGCGTCCGGTTACTGGCAGGTGGAGATGACGGAGGAGGATCGGCCAAAAACAGCATTCACCACCCCGATGGGCCTGTTTGAGTTTCGAGTGTTGCCGTTCGGACTCACTAACGCGCCCGCGACGTTCCAGCGGTTGATGGAGTTGGTGATGCGGGGCTTGCAGTGGGAACAGTGCCTGATTTACCTGGACGACGTAATAGTGTTCAGTAGGTCGCTGTCCGAACACTGGTCCAGGCTGCGGGAAGTATTCCAGCGACTGCGAGCAGCCCATCTCAAGCTCAAGCCACGTAAGTGTTACATTGCGCAACGCGAGGTGGGGTACCTCGGACACCGAGTCAGCGAGGCAGGGGTGAGCACCGATCCCGAGAAGGTGCGTGCCGTAGTGGATTGGCCGCGGCCGAGGAACCTGACGGAGATCAGGTCATTCTTGGGACTCGCCACTTATTACCGTCGATTTGTAAAGGGATTCAGTGAGATTGCACGCCCCCTCACCCAACTCACCTCCCCTAAGAACCCCTATCAGTGGTCGGAGGCCTGCCAGACGGCTTTCACCACACTCAAAGACCACCTCACCCACACCCCCACCTTGGCTTTCCCAGATTTCACCACCGATTTTATTTTGGACACTGACGCCTGCAGCAGTGGGCTGGGCGCGGTGCTGTCGCAAGTGCAGGGTGGGACGGAGCGGGTCATCGCATACGCCAGTCGGACCCTGAGCGGGGCCGAACTGAACTATTGTGTAACCCGTCAGGAACTGTATGCTGTAATTTTCGCGTGTAAACAGTTCCGACCGTACTTGTACGGCAGGAAATGTCGTGTGCGCACCGATCATTATGCACTGCAGTTCCTCCTTACATTCAAGGAACCGCGGGGGCAGATGGCTCGATGGCTGGCGCAGCTGCAGGAGTACAACCTGCAGATCGAGTACCGAGCGGGGCGAACACACGCGAACGCGGACGCCTTGTCAAGACGGCCCGCGGTGCGCGCTGAGACGAGGGAGGGAGACGCCTGCCCGTGCTTCACGGGGGGACGCTGCCGCCAGGCAGCAGAACCCAAGGAGCGCGCGGAAACTAAACTCCCCCCCCCGAGAGAGAGTGCAGTGTGCGCCGCAGGAACCCCTGCAGAAGGAGCCCGGGGACAGACGGATCATCCCACCCCAACCGGGCGGATCCAAGAGGATGTCGGCTGCGCCTTCCCGGGCTTGGACGACGAGCAGCTGCGACAAACCCAGCAGCGGGATCCGGATCTGGCGGCGGTGGAGTCGGCACTGCGAGAGAGGAAGGATGCACTACCAGGGCCCTGGAGCGGTTTGTATGCCCGGTTGTGTGTAGAAAACGGGGTGGTGAGGGAACTGGCCGACGCTGGGCAGCCGGGGTGCATCTGCGTTCCCGCCCATGTGCGGCCCCAACTACTACGACTGGTACACGACCACCCGCTCGGGGGCCATGATGGGGAACGGCGCACCCGGGAGACTCTGCGTCGCCAGTATCTCTGGCCTAAATTAGCGCAAGATGTGGCCGCCTGGGTGCAGGGCTGCCGGGCCTGTCAGCAGTGTGGGCAAAAGCCGGCGAGGTACCAGGTACCCCTGAGGCCGTTCCGAGTCAGTCGGACGAATCAGTTGGTCGGAATCGACCTGCAGGGGCCCTTTCCACGATCCCACCGGGGCAACCGATATATTCTTGTAGCGGTGGAGTACTTCACCCGCTACCCCGTGGCGGTGGCTATCCCGGATAAAACAGCCCTCGTAGTGGCCCGGGCCTTCGTGGAAAACTACGTACTTAAGTGCGGGATCCCCGAACGAGTCATTACCGACCAGGGTAGTGAATTCGAGGCCGAACTATTCCAGGCGCTGTGCCGAGAGTTCGGGATCCAGAAGGACCGAACCACGGCATATCACCCCCAGGCGAACGGGATGGTAGAGAGGATGAACCAGACTCTGGCCGGGAAGCTTAAACGCATGGCGGCCGCGAATCAACAGGACTGGGACGAACACCTCCCCTATGCCCTGTTCGCCTACACCACCGCCGTTCACACATCTACAGGACAGACCCCGTTCCTAATGATGTTTGGTCGCGAGTCTCGCCTGCCCGCAGATCTGCTGTTCGGTGTCCCTCCGCCGCAACGGGAGGAAGGGAGCCACCCCATGGAGCACTTGCTGGAGACCCTGCGAGAGGCCAGGGGCCGAGCCTACCCGCACGGAGAGGCCGCGCACCAGCGGCAAGAGCAGGGCGCCCGACCCCGTATGGAGCCCCCCTTCTACACTGCGGGCTCCGAGGTGTGGCTGTACACTCCCCGCGTCGGTGCCGGACAGGTGGGGAAGCTGACCACCTACTGGCGAGGACCCTGGATTGTGAGACGGCAGATCTCACCATGGACGGTGCTGATTCAGGGAGGAGAGAGGGGCCGGGAGATGGTGGTCAACATCCGCCGACTGAAGCCGTGGCGAGCAGCCCCCGAGGGGGGGAGCCCCGCCGTCCAAGTACCCCGAAACCCCGGGGTCCCCCCACCCCCCGTGCCCGGGGGCCTCGCGCAGTATATGGGCCCCACGGAGCCCCGGGCTCCGAGGGGCCCCGGGCGGGGCCGGGGGCGACGAGGACGGCGACCCTTAAACCCCACCGCCTCTGAGTTTGTCCCCCAGCCCGCAGGTGCCGGAGACCGAGGGGAGCCGTTGGAATGGAGGAGGAGACCACCGCCGGAGCCCCAGGAGACAGAGCCGCCACCCCCGAGGCCAGCCACAAGGGCCGGGCGAATCCCGCGGACCCCGCGGCGATACCTCGTGGGGGCAACCCAGGCGAGGTGCTCCAGTCAACCCGGGACGGGGACTGGCACCCCGGGGGGCTATGTGGTGCCACAGCGACGGGGCCGCTCGGCCGAGCCAGGGAGCCGCCCGGCTTCCACCGCCGCACTGCCCCCCATCACCCCCCCCACATAAACACGCACCCGCACCCACGTAGGGCCTCGTGGTCGGGTCACCTACCCTGAGTTTTCACCCGAGGGCCCCCTAGGGGGGTTACCCCACGGTTTCTCAGGGCCAGGGAATTGGACAGGACCCTTCCCAGGCCAAGTAACACTGCGGCGCCGTGGGCGGATTTGAGATCGCACGACCACGGCGAGCTCAGAGAGCCCCGCAGTTAGAAACGCATACAAACACAAACACGGGTCAGCAAGGCAGATAGCTGGGATCAGGACCCGGGACGACTGATTGGTCGAAAGTTCAAAGGCCGGCGGGATCGCAAAAGAGCGGGAAATCCTAGGCTCAGGATTGGTCGAGAGACCAAGGCGGTCGGGACGGGGGCGCCTAGCCTTTGATGTGAATAGTTTAAAAGAAAACGCAGGGGCAGTAGGGAACTCTCTTCTTCTGGAGTTTGGACACGGGGTCAGCGACGAAGGAGTCATCGGGCGAGCCGCTAGATTGTCTGCAGGACGATCTGAGCGCCGCAAGGTCACCAAGGACTACAGACGGTATCGTGTTGCGCGCCTTACAACACCTCAGAGCGGAGGGTAGGATCCGTAGGAGAGGGTTAGTTCGGGGTAAGGACGAGTAGGAAAGCGGTTTAGCAGAGAGCGCAGCATAGAATAGGGCTACACGGCACCAGAGTGTGGGTTAGAAGCGCCTTGCTGTCCCGCACACACACACGGGTGGCTCGGTTGGTTAGCAAGGGCTAATAAAATCTCGAGCGTAGTAACAAAACCGTGTTGTTGGGTGTTTTTGGAACGTGGTATTAGCGTGCACTGCATTCGCGAGTGTGTGGTCGTTGTACGCATAAAGGCCGTGGTCTCTGTACGATTGTGCGGGTACGGAGGTGTGTGCGTTAACGCCCGGGGAGAGCACTTTTGGTGTGTTGGCGTGACTACGCAGCCGTGTGAGAGGAGAATCGTCCTTGTACGATATTTGTGTTGACGTGCACGCGCGAGTGGGGGAGGGGACGAGTCGTCGTGTCGGCGTGTGCCCCGCTTGCGTGCGCTCGTTACTTGCGTAAGCTCTCGGCGTGCGTAATCGGCGTGCCCAAGGTGCGCGATCGTAACGTGGGCGGCCAGCGCAGCGCAGAGCGGCGCAGGAGTGGGTATCGCGTGTGGAGCTGTACGCGTGTGTGCGCGCACGTTCACGACGTGTGTAACACAGGTGCGCGATCCTAACGTGAGTGGTCAGGGTTGGGTGAGTGCCGTGCAGAGCTGGGTGTGGGTGTGCGCGTGCGTGGTTATCCATGCCTGCTACGCGGACCCGCGGTGGAGGGGAATCCTCGGGTGACGGCTCCCACACCCTGGGTGAGGAGCCTAGCGGCGGTTCGCTTAGCAGCGGGGGGGCGATTGATGATGTTAGTCCGGCCGTTAGTATTATCGAGGGAGGGATCTCGGGGGCTAGCGACCCCCACAAGCACACGCAAGCGGGGCACACGCCGACACACAAAAGTGCTCTCCCCGGGCGTTAACGCACACACCCCCGTACCCGCACAATCGTACAGAGACCACGGCCTTTATGCATACGACCACACACTCGCGAATGCAGTGCACGCTAATACCACGTTCCAAAAACACCCAACAACACGGTTTTGTTACTACGCTCGAGATTTTATTAGCCCTTGCTAACCAACCGAGCCACCCGTGTGCGTGTGCGGGCCAGCAAGGCGCTTCTAACCCACACTCTGGTGCCGTGTAGCCCTATTCTATGCTGTGCTCTCTGCTAAACCGCTTTCCTACTCGTCCTTACCCCGAACTAACCCTCTCCTACGGATCCTACTCTCCGCTCTGAGGTGTTGTAAGGCGCGCAACACGATACCGTCTGTAGTCCTTGGTGACCTTGCGGCGCTCAGATCGTCCTGCAGACAATCTAGCGGCTCGCCCGATGACTCCTTCGTCGCTGACCCCGTGTCCAAACTCCAGAAGAAGAGACCTCCCTACTGCCCCTGCGTTTTCTTTTAGACTATTCACATCAAAGGCTAGGCGCCCCCGTCCCGACCGCCTTGGTCTCTCGACCAATCCTGAGCCTAGGATTTCCCGCTCTTTTGCGATCCCGCCGGCCTTTGAACTTTCGACCAATCAGTCGTCCCGGGTCCTGATCCCAGCTATCTGCCTTGCTGACCCGTGTTTGTGTTGGTATGCGTTTCTAACTGCGGGGCTCTCTGAGCTCGCCGTGGTCGTGCGATCTCAAATCCGCCCACGGCGCCGCAGTGTTACCTGGCCTGGGAAGGGTCCTGTCCAATTCCCTGGCCCTGAGAAACCGTGGGGTAACCCCCCTAGGGGGCCCTCGGGTGAAAACTCAGGGTAGGTGACCCGACCACGAGGCCCTACGTGGGTGCGGGTGCGTGTTTATGTGGGGGGGGTGATGGGGGGCAGTGCGGCGGTGGAAGCCGGGCGGCTCCCTGGCTCGGCCGAGCGGCCCCGTCGCTGTGGCACCACATAGCCCCCCGGGGTGCCAGTCCCCGTCCCGGGTTGACTGGAGCACCTCGCCTGGGTTGCCCCCACGAGGTATCGCCGCGGGGTCCGCGGGATTCGCCCGGCCCTTGTGGCTGGCCTCGGGGGTGGCGGCTCCGTCTCCTGGGGCTCCGGCGGTGGTCTCCTCCTCCATTCCAACGGCTCCCCTCGGTCTCTGGCACCTGCGGGCTGGGGAACAAACTCAGAGGCGGTGGGGTTTAAGGGTCGCCGTCCTCGTCGCCCCCGGCCCCGCCCGGGGCCCCTCGGAGCCCGGGGCTCCGTGGGGCCCATATACTGCGCGAGGCCCCCGGGCACGGGGGGTGGGGGGACCCCGGGGTTTCGGGGTACTTGGACGGCGGGGCTCCCCCCCTCGGGGGCTGCTCGCCACGGTTTCAGTCGGCGGATGTTGACCACCATCTCCCGGCCCCTCTCTCCTCCCTGAATCAGCACCGTCCATGGTGAGATCTGCCGTCTCACAATCCAGGGTCCTCGCCAGTAGGTGGTCAGCTTCCCCACCTGTCCGGCACCGACGCGGGGAGTGTACAGCCACACCTCGGAGCCCGCAGTGTAGAAGGGGGGCTCCATACGGGGTCGGGCGCCCTGCTCTTGCCGCTGGTGCGCGGCCTCTCCGTGCGGGTAGGCTCGGCCCCTGGCCCCTCGCAGGGTCTCCAGCAAGTGCTCCACGGGGTGGCTCCCTTCCTCCCGTTGCGGCGGAGGGACACCGAACAGCAGATCTGCGGGCAGGCGAGACTCGCGACCAAACATCATTAGGAACGGGGTCTGTCCTGTAGATGTGTGAACGGCGGTGGTGTAGGCGAACAGGGCATAGGGGAGGTGTTCGTCCCAGTCCTGTTGATTCGCGGCCGCCATGCGTTTAAGCTTCCCGGCCAGAGTCTGGTTCATCCTCTCTACCATCCCGTTCGCCTGGGGGTGATATGCCGTGGTTCGGTCCTTCTGGATCCCGAACTCTCGGCACAGCGCCTGGAATAGTTCGGCCTCGAATTCACTACCCTGGTCGGTAATGACTCGTTCGGGGATCCCGCACTTAAGTACGTAGTTTTCCACGAAGGCCCGGGCCACTACGAGGGCTGTTTTATCCGGGATAGCCACCGCCACGGGGTAGCGGGTGAAGTACTCCACCGCTACAAGAATATATCGGTTGCCCCGGTGGGATCGTGGAAAGGGCCCCTGCAGGTCGATTCCGACCAACTGATTCGTCCGACTGACTCGGAACGGCCTCAGGGGTACCTGGTACCTCGCCGGCTTTTGCCCACACTGCTGACAGGCCCGGCAGCCCTGCACCCAGGCGGCCACATCTTGCGCCAATTTAGGCCAGAGATACTGGCGACGCAGAGTCTCCCGGGTGCGCCGTTCCCCATCATGGCCCCCGAGCGGGTGGTCGTGTACCAGTCGTAGTAGTTGGGGTCGCACATGGGCGGGAACGCAGATGCACCCAGGCTGCCCAGCGTCGGCCAGTTCCCTCACCACCCCGTTTTCCACACACAACCGGGCATACAAACCGCTCCAGGGCCCTGGTAGTGCATCCTCCTTCTCTCGCAGTGCCGCCTCCACCGCCGCCAGATCCGGATCTCGCTGCTGGGTCTGTCTCAGCTGCTCGTCGTTCAGGCCCGGGAAGGCGCAGCCGACGTCCTCCTGGATCCGTCCGATCGGGTCCCGAGCTGCGGGTCCCGCGCTTGCCGGGCGGTCGACGGGATCCTCGGTGCCACCTGCGAGGGTCTCTGTGGCGCACACTGCACTCTCTCTCGCTGGGGGGGGGTCAGTGGCCGCGGCCGCTCGGGGGTCCGTTGCCTGCCGGCAGCGTCCCCCCGTGAAACACGGGCAGGCCTCCTCCGCCCTCGTCTCGGCGAACACCGTGGGTCGCCTCGACAAGGCGTCCGCGTTTGCATGCGTCCGGCCAGCCCGATACTCGATTTGCAGGTTGTACTCCTGCAACTGCGCCAACCACCGGGCCATCTGCCCCCGCGGCTCCTTGAATGTAAGAAGGAACTGCAGAGCATAATGGTCAGTGCGTACGCGACATCTCCTGCCGTACAAATACGGCCGGAACTGTTTGCATGCGAAAATTACGGCTTACAACTCTTGGCGGGTCACGCAATAGTTCAGCTCGGCCCCACTCAGGGTCCGGCTGGCGTACGCGATGACTCGTTCCGTCCCCTCCTGTACCTGTGACAACACCGCGCCCAGCCCGCTGCTGCAGGCGTCGGTGTCCAAAATGAAATCGGTGGTAAAATCGGGGAAAGCGAGGGTGGGGGCGTGGGTGAGGTGGTCTTTGAGAGTGGTGAAGGCCGTCTGGCAGGCCCCCGTCCACTGGTAGGGGTGCTTAAGGGAGGTGAGTTGGGTGAGAGGGCGTGCAATCTCGCTGAATCCCTTTACAAATCGACGATAATAGGTGGCGAGCCCCAAAAATGATCTGATCTCCGTCAGATTCCTTGGCCGTGGCCACTCCACTACGGCGCGTACCTTCTCTGGATCGGTGTGCACGCCTGCCTCGCTGACGCGATGCCCGAGGTACCCCACCTCGCGTTGTGCGATGTAACACTTACGTGGCTTGAGCTTGAGATGAGCCGCTCGCAGTCGCTGGAACACCTCTCGAAGCCTGGACCAATGCTCAGACAAAGATCTACTGAACACTATCACGTCGTCCAAGTAAATCAGGCACTGTTCCCACTGCAAGCCCCGCATCACCAACTCCATCAGCCGCTGGAACGTCGCAGGCGCATTGGTGAGTCCGAACGGGAGTACTCGAAACTCGAATAGTCCCATCGGGGTGGTGAATGCGGTTTTCGGCCGATCTTCCTCCGTCATCTCCACCTGCCAGTAACCGGACGCCAGATCGAGGGTGGAAAAATACCGCGCTCCTGCGAGACTGTCGAAGGTGTCGTCGATGCGGGGTATGGGGAAGGCATCGCCGAGCGTGACTGCATTTAGTTTACGGTAATCGACGCAGAACCGGGTTGACCCATCCTTTTTCGTTACCAGTACCACCGGGGCAGACCAAGGGCTCGCGGAGGGCTGGATTATGTTATCGCGTAGCATATCCGTGACTGCCTCTTTGATCTGGGTCCGTTCAGGCGCGCCCACTCGGTATGCGGGGAGTTTGATGGGTCGGGCTGCACCTGTGTCAATTTGGTGCTTGACCAGGTCGGTCCGGCCCACGTCCGAATCGTGCTCACTGAACACGTCGGCGTACTCCCGCAATAACCCGCGCAGCTGATCGGCCCCCCCCTTAGGTAAGGCTGCCCAAGGCACATGTAACGCATCCTGCAGGGGAACAATCTCGGCTCGGGGGGTCGGGCCGACCCGCCAGGCCAGATCCTGGCTGTCCTCGGGGCGGCCAGGGTCCTCCGCCCAGAGTGCGAACACCGAGTCGTTCGAGTGGCGAGCATGCAGGGGGTGTACGGTGGCTACCGGGGTGCGTCGTCGTATCATTGCCGGGGTACTGTGTGGGTTAAACACACGTATAAACAGCCGGCCCCCATCTGCGTTTACCAGTGTGGCTGACCCTACCACCCCGTATCGCGATGCCAACTCTGGGTGAGGAGTCAGCATTACCTCGCCCGATGGTCGGTGGGTTGGGTCGGTGGAGAGGGTTGCCACTGGCACCAGCATCTCGGCGAGAGGCCCGATGGTGACGGCCGACACCAGCGTAGCGGCCACGGGTGTGAAGCGTGGGCGATTCGGCTCCTGTCCTAGGAACGGAATCCGCTCCCCGCTGCCCTCCACCGTAGCGCATCGTTGCCGGGGCTGTACGTTAAGTCCCAACTTTTCCAGGAGGTCCGTTCCTGCAATGCATTCGTGGCACAACACACTCGAAACGTAGAATTCCTGTGTGCACACCTGGTTTCCTAGACGGACCTCGAGGGAGACCTTCCCCAGCAACCCCATCCCGGCTCCGCTTGCCGTGTGCAGCGCGTGATCCGGGGCCTGCAGGCAGCCCACGTCCACCCCGAGCATGCTGCAGTGCGCGGCGCTCATGAGAGAGGCCACGGCGCCCGTGTCCAGCAGGATCCGGGTGCGCTGCCCGTTCACCTGGCCTTCCACCAGCGACGTGGCTCCCGTTATCCCTGCCACCAGCTCCCGCAGCCAATCGCCCGAGGTCCCCGCGCCCTTGGGTGTTGTTGTTGTAACCTGTTTATGGATCACTCGCTCGCCATTATTCTCATTACCGTCTATTTGTATCGGGACCGCGTCGATTGCACCCCTAGTTGGTCCGCTCTCTAGGAGGCGTTGGAGTTTAACCCCCGCGCCTGCCTAGCTCGGGTGATTTCAGGACAGTCTCTCACTAGATGCCCTCGGCGATCACACATATAACATGCCCGGGGAGGGGGGGCGGCTCCGTAGTGGGCCCCCTGCCCACTCCCTCCCCCCCCATTACGCCGCTGTCCACCCTCCGCCTCTAGTCGGGCTACCCTCCCAGATAACCCTCCCACCGTGGCGCGTAGGTCCCCCATTTCGGATCGGATGGTCTCAACGGAGGATTGCAGTTTGGCCATATTTTTATTCGTTTCCTCACCTACTTGGTTTACCTTGTTGTCTATCTGGGTTACCTGGCCGGAGACATCCTTTATACCCGTTTGTATACCGGCAACCCATCCCGGGGTTGTCTCGCGGGACACTGGAGGCTCTCTTTCCCGGCCCCTTACCGTCCTCGCGAGCTCCTGTTCCTCCTCCTCGTCTTCCGAGAGCAGGCTCGCAATGGCGCGCTCTCGGCCCAGCCCCCGGAGCTGCGCGCGTTCGCTGTGAATTCTTTCACACTTACGTGCGCGCTCGACAAGGGTGTTAAAGGGAAGACGTGGGCAGCTCAGGTCTGGCTGCCACCACGCCGTGCGAGACAGGTACCGCTGGATTTTCTCGGCAGCCAGTTCCTCAATAACCTCCGTTGCGTACCCCGGGCGTGCGATCTTTGTTAACTCGCGCACATCCTCGGCGTAATCACGGAGATCTTCGCCAGGTTGGCGACGGCGCGCCTCTAAGGCCGATTTTGCTTCCTCCTCGTCACGCGTGCCAAAACGCTGATCGAGTCGGCGCATCAGCTCCTCTAGCTGTGTCTGTGCGCTCGCGGGTAACGCTTCTACAAAATCGGCTGCCCGCCCATCAAGATTCATATTAAGTTGACGTACTGCCTGCACGTCCGTCCATCCATTAATTTCCTTAGCCCCTAAGAGATTGCGGGCGAATGCCTTCCACGAAGGGGCCCCCCTGCCGGTAAATATTAGTCTTATTTTAGCGTGAGGTAACGCGGGGGTCCATCCTACTTCTGACACCAATTTGTGGGGGTCGCTAGCCCCCGAGATCCCTCCCTCGATAATACTAACGGCCGGACTAACATCATCAATCGCCCCCCCGCTGCTAAGCGAACCGCCGCTAAGCTCCTCACCCATGGTGTGGGAGCCGTCACCCGAGGATTCTCCTCCACCGCGGGTCCGCGTAGCAGGCATAGTTAACCACGTACGCGCACACCCACACACAGCTCTGCACGGCACTCACCCAACACTGACCACTCACGTTAGGATCGCGCACCTGTGTTACACACGTCGTGAACTTACGCAAGTAACGAGCACACGCAAGCGGGGCACACGCCGACACAACGACTCAAGCCGCCGCCGCCGTGCGCGCGAGACAAACCGTACAACAATGCGCAGCCGATTACGCGCTCGAGCCGTGGGGTCGGGGGTCAGGGATCCACCACCGCGCCGCACTTTACGCAAGTAACGAGCACACGCAAGCGGGGCACACGCCGACACACAAAAGTGCTCTCCCCGGGCGTTAACGCACACACCCCCGTACCCGCACAATCGTACAGAGACCACGGCCTTTATGCATACGACCACACACTCGTGAATGCAGTGCACGCTAATACCACGTTCCAAAAACACCCAACAACACGGTTTTGTTACTACGCTCGAGATTTTATTAGCCCTTGCTAACCAACCGAGCCACCCGTGTGCGTGTGCGGGCCAGCAAGGCGCTTCTAACCCACACTCTGGTGCCGTGTAGCCCTATTCTATGCTGCGCTCTCTGCTAAACCGCTTTCCTACTCGTCCTTACCCCGAACTAACCCTCTCCTACGGATCCTACTCTCCGCTCTGAGGTGTTGTAAGGCGCGCAACACGATACCGTCTGTAGTCCTTGGTGACCTTGCGGCGCTCAGATCGTCCTGCAGACAATCTAGCGGCTCGCCCGATGACTCCTTCGTCGCTGACCCCGTGTCCAAACTCCAGAAGAAGAGACCTCCCTACTGCCCCTGCGTTTTCTTTTAGACTATTCACATCAAAGGCTAGGCGCCCCCGTCCCGACCGCCTTGGTCTCTCGACCAATCCTGAGCCTAGGATTTCCCGCTCTTTTGCGATCCCGCCGGCCTTTGAACTTTCGACCAATCAGTCGTCCCGGGTCCTGATCCCAGCTATCTGCCTTGCTGACCCGTGTTTGTGTTGGTATGCGTTTCTAACTGCGGGGCTCTCTGAGCTCGCCGTGGTCGTGCGATCTCAAATCCGCCCACGGCGCCGCAGTGTTACCTGGCCTGGGAAGGGTCCTGTCCAATTCCCTGGCCCTGAGAAACCGTGGGGTAACCCCCCTAGGGGGCCCTCGGGTGAAAACTCAGGGTAGGTGACCCGACCACGAGGCCCTACGTGGGTGCGGGTGCGTGTTTATGTGGGGGGGGTGATGGGGGGCAGTGCGGCGGTGGAAGCCGGGCGGCTCCCTGGCTCGGCCGAGCGGCCCCGTCGCTGTGGCACCACAACATGATGACGGAATGAAGAGGTGCAACACATAATTCGGACGTCGCTGAGATTACTCTGCACTCCGTTCGAGTGAGGGAGCTGCCACCCGCCTCGCCTGTGTTTGTGATCCCTGCTTTCGGGCTCGATTACTCCCATCACATCAATGCTTAAAACACATCGAGTGGGTAAAATGTTATAGTTAATTTGGCGAATGTACGTAACTTATCCAATCTACACAAATCCTCACGATTGAACTGCACCAAGCGTCGAGCTCCTTGATCAGGGCCGATGCAAGGCGAGCAACCATCGCCACGCCGTAAATGGGTTTGACTTACAGAATATGGCACGCATTCAACAGCAACGTAATACACTGTCATGTGTTACCGATGAACTAATGGAAGCGCAGCAGCATCTGGTTCACTTTTTTAACTAAGTGGGTGGCTCTGAAAAGAGCCGTTGAGGTGGAGTGAATCGAGCGTCGTCCGATCGGATTCACTTCTTTGGCGCAGTCTTCTTGGGCTTGGCCGCGGCCTTCTTGGGCTTGGCCACCTTGGGTTTGGCGGCCTTGGCCTTGACGGTCTTGGGCTTAGCGACCTTGGGCTTCGCAGCCTTGGGCTTGGCTGGGCTCTTCGCCGCCTTCTTGGGCTTAACAGCCAACTTCACCTTTTTGGGGCTCTTGGCCGCCTTGGCAGCCGCGGGCTTCTTTGCTTTCTTGGGAGACTTCTTGGGCGCGGTCTTCTTGGCTGCCGCGGGCTTCTTCACCTTCTTGGCTGCCGCGGGCTTTTTAGCTGCGGGCTTTGCCGTTGACGACTTGGGCTTCGCCTTTGCGGCAGCCTTTTCCTTGTTGAGTTTGAAAGAGCCAGACGCGCCGCTGCCCTTCACTTGCGCCACGGCGTCTTTGGCCACGAGCTTCTTGATGGCCAACTTCACGCGGGCATTGTTCTTCTCCACGTCGTATCCTCCGGCAGCAAGCGACTTTTTGAGCGCAGGAAGAGACACGCCGTTCCTCTCCTTGCTGCTGGCCAGAGCCTTGAGGATGAGCTCGGACACGCTGGGGCCGACCTTCTTGGCCTTTGGAGCGGCGCGCTTCTTCTTGGGGCTTTTAGGCGCTGAAGTAGCCGCAGCTGGTGGTTGAGCAGGAGCAGTTTCCGCCATCTCAAGACGTCGCTTTTATCGCCTCGCCTCTTTGAAATCGAAATCAGCGCTCTCACGAATTCGAAACGAGTGTTCTCCAGGCCCGAGGTTATTATAGAAGCGGCGTACTGAATGCGGACGTCGCTGAGATCATCCAGAACTCAGCTCTGGTGAGGGAGTTGCCACCATACTCACTGTGTTTATCACGCCTGCCTTTGGGCTCGATTACTCCCGTAACGTTCATACTTACATGCATCTAGTTGATACATTATCACGAAGATCACTTCTTTAATGTACGTTACTTATGCAATATACGACAATGCTCACGATATAAATTATAATTCAAAACAAGTGAACAACCAACATTTGGGAGACATTGTTCGGTCAGGGCATGCTATGACGATTGTCGGTTTTCAAAAGTGTTACTGATGAACACTATTTAAAACGCACTCGAATTTTTTGCAAGACAAGATGCTTCAACAGACTACTCATATTTAATTCCAACGAAATATTTTCTATTTAAGTTTTGCCTCGCGCGCTCTCGATTTCTCCTCTCGCGCTATGGTGAGGACTGCGCGCCATGTCAACAGTCCCTTGTCACCGAACTTTTAACTGGACGTTTTAATCGAACTTTGAAATGAATAAATATATGGATTTTCAGATGGACAACAAACTGAAGAAATTTACTCAAAATTAACCGACATTAAATAGAAAGTTTAACATTTTACGTGGCAAGAGGTGAGTAGCTCACGCACTGCAGAAGGGTCGCGCGCCTTGAACAAGATCGAGGCACGGTGCACAATCATCACCACTCAAATTCAACTCAAGTGACTCTGCAGTCGAATGTTTAAAGAAAATATATAATCTTACGTTTAATGCACCGACAGAGTTGATATTCTAGGAGCGCAGGATGGTTCATCCGATGGGTTGTTTTTACTGCAATAAGTAACACGTATTTACTGCACTAAGTAACAGGAATGAGTAATCATTGGAAAGATGTTATTAACCATGTAAAAAATATTTAACTACACATATTTGTACCATCTTATTTGACAAGTAATATTATACTTTACCGAGTGTTGACATCCCCAGCGTTTACCAGTACTTTTTTGCTTACTATCAGCTAACACCGGCCACAACCCTGAGCTGATGTGCTCATTTGATCCCTTTTCTGACCGCTCAAAAAGAGCGAGTTTTATTCTTTAATAAACACGATTCTTTCTTCCAATAGGCATCCCAATTTATTCTAAACCATGTTCCATGATTGATGCAATGTTGGAATGCTGCTCAAATACCGTTCCTAAATTAGACATAAAGGGTATCTGGAATGAGCAGAGCATTCGTTTAATTGCGAGCAATTTGGGACGAGGGCAACTCGACGACGGTGTCCTTATTAAACAGGACCCTGCGGGGTGGGCTGGTAGGAACGAATAACCAAATAATATAAACATAATGTATTATTACACTTGTTAAGCCAGGAAAGCCCCACTGAGTCAAAAGGTTTTTGTAGGGTCCTGCCAAGTGTTTGCAGTAGGGGGCGATGTTGCTACACCTAATCGGACGATACGAAGGGAGAGATTGAGGCCTAGTTCTAGGCTTTAGGCCTAGCTGTATGCTTTAGGGCGCTGTGAGTTAATTTTTAATTTAAATGATTTAATGATTCATGTAAAAGCTTTAAATTTAAATGTTTCTATTTAAAAACATGAGGGAATGTAACATTGTTAAACATAACTCCCTTTCACACACGCGGGGGTACGACACGAATGGAGAGTTTCAGGCCTGGTTCTAGGCTTTAGGCCTAGCTGTAGGCTTTAGGGCGCTGTGAGTTTTTTTTTAATTTCAAAGTTTTAATTAAAAGCTATCTCAGGGAATTATTAGGGCGCTGTTAGTTGTTTTATTTAATTTCAAAGTTTTAATTAAAAGCTATCTCAGGGAATTATTAGGGAATGTTACACGTGTTTAGCCAGGAAAGCCTCATTAATTTAAATGTTTTAATTAAAAGCTGAGGGAATTATAAGGGAATGTTACACTTGTTTAGCCAGGATAGCGTCACTGAGTCAAGGTTTTCGTAGGGTCATGCCAAATGTTTGCAGTAGGGGGCGATGTTGACGGACGGACACATTAATCTATTGGTGGTCTGGTCCACTTCGTTCCTACCAGTATAACAAAACTCCTGTGTACGACTGTCCGAGCTCTTTGCAAGTAAGTGGGTGGCTCTGAAAAGAGCCGTTGTTGTGGTGGTAGAGGCGGCGGCGCGTTCACTTCTTTGCCTGAGAGGTCTTCTTGGGCAGCAGCACGGCCTGGATGTTGGGCAGCACACCGCCCTGGGCGATAGTCACGCCGCCCATGAGCTTGTTGAGCTCCTCGTCGTTTCGCACGGCGAGCTGCAGGTGTCGGGGGATGATCCTCGTCTTCTTGTTGTCGCGGGCGGCATTGCCAGCCAGCTCGAGGATCTCGGCAGAAAGGTACTCGAGCACGGCGGCCAGGTAGACGGGTGCTCCAGCGCCGACCCGCTGGGCGTAATTGCCCTTGCGGAGCAGCCTGTGAACGCGACCCACGGGGAACTGCAGGCCGGCGCGGGAAGAGCGGGACTTTGCCTTGGCGCGAGACTTGCCACCGGTCTTGCCGCGTCCAGACATTGTTAAGCGACCTAGGATGCAAAAAGCACTGGAGACAAAGTACGAACGATTTGTGACGTTAACACGCACCACCGGAGCGGCTTTTATAGCGGAGACGAGGATCGTAGAGCGCGCCGCTGCTGATTGGCTCCTCTCGGTCGAGTCCCGCCCTCTCCTTGAGCCACCAATGAAAAGCCGGGACGCGAGGATTCGATGTTGACTTTAATTATTTGTATCCATATATATTTTAATGCGGGCACGCATCTTATGAATGAAACAATGCGATACACGTACTTAATAGGTTCAAGTTTTAAGCATGATAGAGTTAATTAATGGGCACGTGCTGGCAAGTCAAACTTATAAGCGGATTCCGCAAATATCAATGTATTATTGATTATAATAATCATTTTGAGGGACCGCATTGGTTATAAGAAATCATTGTGATAGCCTTGAGCTCGTGATTGATCGCCCACGTGCCTATACGGTGTATATATATTTTCCTTTAACCGCCTGTTCGGGCAATGCCTAAAAATATATGTGCGTGAATAATTCAGTCTCTTAGTTTGCAAAATGTGAACTTCTTATCAGCTCGGGCTTGAAACAACATAAACCAATTTCTTTGGGTTTAATAGTTAATATATTTCACCAAAATAACCCTTTTGTTGAACATTATGTAAGCATGGTTTCACAACGCTTATATACGACACCAACGTGTGATGTTGAAAAATATGAGCGGCGGGGTATAGAAAATGAACTTCATTGTCGCTTACGCCTGACGACTCGTGAGAGCCGTGACCAGCAAACGAAGGTTTCCGGCACCCGAACTTTGAAGAACACACATGGAAGCGTTTTCATGAGTAAGTGGTGGCTCTGAAAAGAGCCTTTGTGTTGTGCTTTGAGGGCCGAGCTGGGCGTTCAAGCGCGCTCGCCACGAATGCGGCGGGCGAGCTGAATGTCCTTGGGCATGATGGTGACGCGCTTGGCGTGGATGGCGCACAGGTTGGTGTCCTCGAAGAGCGCGACAAGGTACGCTTCGCTGGCCTCCTGCAGAGCCATGACAGCGGAGCTCTGGAAGCGCAGGTCGGTCTTGAAGTCCTGCGCGATCTCCCTGACGAGGCGCTGGAAGGGCAGTTTGCGGATGAGCAGCTCGGTGGACTTCTGGTAGCGGCGGATCTCGCGCAGAGCGACGGTGCCGGGCCTGTAGCGGTGAGGCTTCTTGACGCCGCCCGTGGCCGGAGCGCTCTTTCGGGCCGCCTTGGTGGCGAGTTGCTTGCGGGGGGCCTTGCCGCCCGTGGACTTGCGAGCCGTCTGCTTGGTGCGAGCCATGGCTTGGTGAGGGCAAAGATTCTCACAGGCGGGGAGAAGGCGGCTTATGTAGCCCAGAGCGCGCGCTCACTGGTCAGCGGAGTCGTGACGTGCGAAGAAGGGGAGCGTGCTGATTGGTTGGCAGCGTGCAATGATCTCGAGTCGTCAACTCTTCTTAATCAACAAAATGTTCACAGTTTGGATCATTTCAGAATGCCGCATCACGATGCAGTAGTACCCTTTGAGCGCCGTCGATGTCTTTAACGGATGTTATTTTCTCAAGCAAACACCTTTCCGAAAACAACTTTACAGTGCTCTGCATGATCTAAATAAAGTGTTAAGAAACTGCACTTCATTGGAAACAGTAATACGTAAAAATGTCGGAAAGAGGTGATCACAGGAATAGATATATATTCTTGTGGGGGTCGCTAGCCCCCGAGATCCCTCCCTCGATAATACTAACGGCCGGACTAACATCATCAATCGCCCCCCCGCTGCTAAGCGAACCGCCGCTAGGCTCCTCACCCAGGGTGTGGGAGCCGTCACCCGAGGATTCCCCTCCACCGCGGGTCCGCGTAGCAGGCATGGATAACCACGCACGCGCACACCCACACACAGCTCTGCACGGCACTCACCCAACCCTGACCACTCACGTTAGGATCGCGCACCTGTGTTACACACGTCGTGAACGTGCGCGCACACACGCATACAGCTCCACACGCGATACCCACTCCTGCGCCGCTCTGCGCCGCGCTGGCCGCCCACGTTACGATCGCGCACCTTGGGCACGCCGATTACGCACGCCGAGAGCTTACGCAAGTAACGAGCGCACGCAAGCGGGGCACACGCCGACACGACGACTCGTCCCCTCCCCCACTCGCGCGTGCACGTCAACACAAATATCGTACAAGGACGATTCTCCTCTCACACGGCTGCGTAGTCACGCCAACACACCAAAAGTGCTCTCCCCGGGCGTTAACGCACACACCTCCGTACCCGCACAATCGTACAGAGACCACGGCCTTTATGCGTACAACGACCACACACTCGCGAATGCAGTGCACGCTAATACCACGTTCCAAAAACACCCAACAACACGGTTTTGTTACTACGCTCGAGATTTTATTAGCCCTTGCTAACCAACCGAGCCACCCGTGTGTGTGTGCGGGACAGCAAGGCGCTTCTAACCCACACTCTGGTGCCGTGTAGCCCTATTCTATGCTGCGCTCTCTGCTAAACCGCTTTCCTACTCGTCCTTACCCCGAACTAACCCTCTCCTACGGATCCTACCCTCCGCTCTGAGGTGTTGTAAGGCGCGCAACACGATACCGTCTGTAGTCCTTGGTGACCTTGCGGCGCTCAGATCGTCCTGCAGACAATCTGGCGGCTCGCCCGATGACTCCTTCGTCGCTGACCCCGTGTCCAAACTCCAGAAGAAGAGAGTTCCCTACTGCCCCTGCGTTTTCTTTTAAACTATTCACATCAAAGGCTAGGCGCCCCCGTCCCGACCGCCTTGGTCTCTCGACCAATCCTGAGCCTAGGATTTCCCGCTCTTTTGCGATCCCGCCGGCCTTTGAACTTTCGACCAATCAGTCGTCCCGGGTCCTGATCCCAGCTATCTGCCTTGCTGACCCGTGTTTGTGTTTGTATGCGTTTCTAACTGCGGGGCTCTCTGAGCTCGCCATGGTCGTGCGATCTCAAATCCGCCCACGGCGCCGCAGTGTTACTTGGCCTGGGAAGGGTCCTGTCCAATTCCCTGGCCCTGAGAAACCGTGGGGTAACCCCCCTAGGGGGCCCTCGGGTGAAAACTCAGGGTAGGTGACCCGACCACGAGGCCCTACGTGGGTGCGGGTGCGTGTTTATGTGGGGGGGGTGATGGGGGGCAGTGCGGCGGTGGAAGCCGGGCGGCTCCCTGGCTCGGCCGAGCGGCCCCGTCGCTGTGGCACCACATAGCCCCCCGGGGTGCCAGTCCCCGTCCCGGGTTGACTGGAGCACCTCGCCTGGGTTGCCCCCACGAGGTATCGCCGCGGGGTCCGCGGGATTCGCCCGGCCCTTGTGGCTGGCCTCGGGGGTGGCGGCTCCGTCTCCTGGGGCTCCGGCGGTGGTCTCCTCCTCCATTCCAACGGCTCCCCTCGGTCTCTGGCACCTGCGGGCTGGGGAACAAACTCAGAGGCGGTGGGGTTTAAGGGTCGCCGTCCTCGTCGCCCCCGGCCCCGCCCGGGGCCCCTCGGAGCCCGGGGCTCCGTGGGGCCCATATACTGCGCGAGGCCCCCGGGCACGGGGGGTGGGGGGACCCCGGGGTTTCGGGGTACTTGGACGGCGGGGCTCCCCCCCTCGGGGGCTGCTCGCCACGGCTTCAGTCGGCGGATGTTGACCACCATCTCCCGGCCCCTCTCTCCTCCCTGAATCAGCACCGTCCATGGTGAGATCTGCCGTCTCACAATCCAGGGTCCTCGCCAGAAGGTGGTCAGCTTCCCCACCTGTCCGGCACCGACGCGGGGAGTGTACAGCCACACCTCGGAGCCCGCAGTGTAGAAGGGGGGCTCCATACGGGGTCGGGCGCCCTGCTCTTGCCGCTGGTGCGCGGCCTCTCCGTGCGGGTAGGCTCGGCCCCTGGCCCCTCGCAGGGTCTCCAGCAAGTGCTCCACGGGGTGGCTCCCTTCCTCCCGTTGCGGCGGAGGGACACCGAACAGCAGATCTGCGGGCAGGCGAGACTCGCGACCAAACATCATTAGGAACGGGGTCTGTCCTGTAGATGTGTGAACGGCGGTGGTGTAGGCGAACAGGGCATAGGGGAGGTGTTCGTCCCAGTCCTGTTGATTCGCGGCCGCCATGCGTTTAAGCTTCCCGGCCAGAGTCTGGTTCATCCTCTCTACCATCCCGTTCGCCTGGGGGTGATATGCCGTGGTTCGGTCCTTCTGGATCCCGAACTCTCGGCACAGCGCCTGGAATAGTTCGGCCTCGAATTCACTACCCTGGTCGGTAATGACTCGTTCGGGGATCCCGCACTTAAGTACGTAGTTTTCCACGAAGGCCCGGGCCACTACGAGGGCTGTTTTATCCGGGATAGCCACCGCCACGGGGTAGCGGGTGAAGTACTCCACCGCTACAAGAATATATCGGTTGCCCCGGTGGGATCGTGGAAAGGGCCCCTGCAGGTCGATTCCGACCAACTGATTCGTCCGACTGACTCGGAACGGCCTCAGGGGTACCTGGTACCTCGCCGGCTTTTGCCCACACTGCTGACAGGCCCGGCAGCCCTGCACCCAGGCGGCCACATCTTGCGCTAATTTAGGCCAGAGATACTGGCGACGCAGAGTCTCCCGGGTGCGCCGTTCCCCATCATGGCCCCCGAGCGGGTGGTCGTGTACCAGTCGTAGTAGTTGGGGTCGCACATGGGTGGGAACGCAGATGCACCCCGGCTGCCCAGCGTCGGCCAGTTCCCTCACCACCCCGTTTTCTACACACAACCGGGCATACAAACCGCTCCAGGGCCCTGGTAGTGCATCCTTCCTCTCTCGCAGTGCCGCCTCCACCGCCGCCAGATCCGGATCCCGCTGCTGGGTTTGTCGCAGCTGCTCGTCGTCCAAGCCCGGGAAGGCGCAGCCGACATCCTCTTGGATCCGCCCGGTTGGGGTGGGATGATCCGTCTGTCCCCGGGCTCCTTCTGCAGGGGTTCCTGCGGCGCACACTGCACTCTCTCTCGGGGGGGGGAGTTTAGTTTCCGCGCGCTCCTTGGGTTCTGCTGCCTGGCGGCAGCGTCCCCCCGTGAAGCACGGGCAGGCGTCTCCCTCCCTCGTCTCAGCGCGCACCGCGGGCCGTCTTGACAAGGCGTCCGCGTTCGCGTGTGTTCGCCCCGCTCGGTACTCGATCTGCAGGTTGTACTCCTGCAGCTGCGCCAGCCATCGAGCCATCTGCCCCCGCGGTTCCTTGAATGTAAGGAGGAACTGTAGTGCATAATGATCGGTGCGCACACGACATTTCCTGCCGTACAAGTATGGTCGGAACTGTTTACACGCGAAAATTACAGCATACAGTTCCTGACGGGTTACACAATAGTTCAGTTCGGCCCCGCTCAGGGTCCGACTGGCGTATGCGATGACCCGCTCCGTCCCACCCTGCACTTGCGACAGCACCGCGCCCAGCCCACTGCTGCAGGCGTCAGTGTCCAAAATAAAATCGGTGGTGAAATCTGGGAAAGCCAAGGTGGGGGTGTGGGTGAGGTGGTCTTTGAGTGTGGTGAAAGCCGTCTGGCAGGCCTCCGACCACTGATAGGGGTTCTTAGGGGAGGTGAGTTGGGTGAGGGGGCGTGCAATCTCACTGAATCCCTTTACAAATCGACGGTAATAAGTGGCGAGTCCCAAGAATGACCTGATCTCCGTCAGGTTCCTCGGCCGCGGCCAATCCACTACGGCACGCACCTTCTCGGGATCGGTGCTCACCCCTGCCTCGCTGACTCGGTGTCCGAGGTACCCCACCTCGCGTTGCGCAATGTAACACTTACGTGGCTTGAGCTTGAGATGGGCTGCTCGCAGTCGCTGGAATACTTCCCGCAGCCTGGACCAGTGTTCGGACAGCGACCTACTGAACACTATTACGTCGTCCAGGTAAATCAGGCACTGTTCCCACTGCAAGCCCCGCATCACCAACTCCATCAACCGCTGGAATGTCGCGGGCGCGTTAGTGAGTCCGAACGGCAACACTCGAAACTCAAACAGGCCCATCGGGGTGGTGAATGCTGTTTTTGGCCGATCCTCCTCCGTCATCTCCACCTGCCAGTAACCGGACGCCAGATCGAGGGTGGAAAAATACCGCGCTCCTGCGAGACTGTCGAAGGTGTCGTCGATGCGTGGGATGGGAAAAGCGTCGCCGAGGGTGACTGCGTTCAATTTTCGGTAATCAACGCAGAACCGAGTCGATCCGTCCTTTTTCGTTACCAGTACCACCGGGGCAGACCAAGGGCTCGCGGAGGGCTGGATTATGTTATCGCGTAGCATATCCGTGACTGCCTCTTTGATCTGGGTCCGTTCAGGCGCGCCCACTCGGTATGCAGGGAGTTTGATGGGTCGGGCTGCACCTGTGTCAATTTGGTGCTTGACCAGGTCGGTCCGGCCCACGTCCGAATCGTGCTCACTGAACACGTCGGCGTACTCCCGCAATAACCCGCGCAGCTGATCGGCCTCCCCCTTAGGTAAGGCTGCCCAAGGCACATGTAACGCATCCTGCAGGGGAACAATCTCGGCTCGGGGGGTCGGGCCGACCCGCCAGGCCAGATCCTGGCTGTCCTCGGGGCGGCCAGGGTCCTCCGCCCAGAGTGCGAACACCGAGTCGTTCGAGTGGCGAGCGTGCAGGGGGTGTACGGTGGCTACCGGGGTGCGTCGTCGTATCATTGCCGGGGTACTGTGTGGGTTAAACACACGTATAAACAGCCGGCCCCCATCTGCGTTTACCAGTGTGGCTGACCCTACCACCCCGTATCGCGATGCCAACTCCGGGTGAGGAGTCAGCATTACCTCGCCCGATGGTCGGTGGGTTGGGTCGGTGGAGAGGGTTGCCACTGGCACCAGCATCTCGGCGAGAGGCCCGATGGTGACGGCCGACACCAGCGTAGCGGCCACGGGTGTGAAGCGTGGGCGATTCGGCTCCTGTCCTAGGAACGGAATCCGCTCCCCGCTGCCCTCCACCGTAGCGCATCGTTGCCGGGGCTGTACGTTAAGTCCCAACTTTTCCAGGAGGTCCGTTCCTGCAATGCACTCGTGGCACAACACACTCGAAACGTAGAATTCCTGTGTGCACACCTGGTTTCCTAGACGGACCTCGAGGGAGACCTTCCCCAGCAACCCCATCCCGGCTCCGCTTGCCGTGTGCAGCGCGCGATCCGGGGCCTGCAGGCAGCCCACGTCCACCCCGAGCATGCTGCAGTGCGCGGCGCTCATGAGAGAGGCCACGGCGCCCGTGTCCAACAGGATCCGGGTGCGCTGCCCGTTCACCTGGCCTTCCACCAGCGACGTGGCTCCCGTTATCCCTGCCACCAGCTCCCGCAGCCAATCGCCCGAGGTCCCTGCGCCCTTGGGTGTTGTCGTTGTAACCTGTTTATGGATCACTCGCTCGCCATTATTATTACAGCTGGTTTGGGTCGGGTCTACGTCGATTTCATCCCCCGGTGGTCCCCTCTCTAGGGGGGGCTTAGTGTTTGACCTATGCATCGGCCTCGCACGGGCGAGCTGAGGGCAGTCCCTCATGAGATGCCCTCGACGGTCGCACACATAACACGTCCTGGGAGGAGTGGCGGCTCTGTGGCGAACTTTCTGCCCACTCCCTCCTCCCCCCGTGCGCTGTTGCTCATACTCTGCTTCTAGTCGGGCTATCCTTCCAGTTAGCCCTCCTACCGTGGAGTCTAGGTCCCCCATTTCGGATCGGATGGTCTCAACGGAGGATTGCAGTTGGGTCGTATTTTTATTCGTTTCCTCGCGTACCTGGGTTACTTGGCCGGAGACATCCTTTATACCCGTTTGTATACCGGCAACCCATCCCGGGGTTGTCTCGCGGGACACTGGAGGCTCTCTTTCCCGGCCCCTTACCGTCCTCGCGAGCTCCTGTTCCTCCTCCTCGTCTTCCGAGAGCAGGCTCGCAATGGCGCGCTCTCGTCCCAGCCCCCGGAGCTGCGCGCGTTCGCTGTGAATTCTTTCACACTTACGTGCGCGCTCGACAAGGGTGTTAAAGGGAAGACGTGGGCAGCTCATGTCTGGCTGCCACCACGCCGTGCGAGACAGGTACCGCTGGATTTTCTCGGCGGCCAGTTCCTCAATAACATCAGTTGCGTACCCCGGGCGTGCGATCTTTGTTAACTCGCGCACATCCTCGGCGTAATCACGGAGATCTTCGCCAGGTTGGCGACGGCGCGCCTCTAAGGCCGATTTTGCTTCCTCCTCGTCACGTGTGCCAAAACGCTGATCGAGTCGGCGCATCAGCTCCTCTAGCTGTGTCTGTGCGCTCGCGGGTAACGCTTCTACAAAATCGGCTGCCCGCCCATCAAGATTCATATTAAGTTGACGTACTGCCTGCGCGTCCGTCCATCCATTAATTTCCTTGGCCCCTAAGAGATTGCGGGCGAATGCCTTCCACGAAGGGGCCCCCCGGCCGGTAAATATCAGTCTTATTTTAGCGTGAGGTAACGCGGGGGTCCATCCCACTTCTGACACCAATTTGTGGGGGTCGCTAGCCCCCGAGATCCCTCCCTCGATAATACTAACGGCCGGACTAACATCATCAATCGCCCCCCCGCTGCTAAGCGAACCGCCGCTAGGCTCCTCACCCAGGGTGTGGGAGCCGTCACCCGAGGATTCCCCTCCACCGCGGGTCCGCGTAGCAGGCATGGATAACCACGCACGCGCACACCCACACACAGCTCTGCACGGCACTCACCCAACCCTGACCACTCACGTTAGGATCGCGCACCTGTGTTACACACGTCGTGAACGTGCGCGCACACACGCATACAGCTCCACACGCGATACCCACTCCTGCGCCGCTCTGCGCCGCGCTGGCCGCCCACGTTACGATCGCGCACCTTGGGCACGCCGATTACGCACGCCGAGAGTGTGGGGGTCGCTAGCCCCCGAGATCCCTCCCTCGATAATACTAACGGCCGGACTAACATCATCAATCGCCCCCCCGCTGCTAAGCGAACCGCCGCTAGGCTCCTCACCCAGGGTGTGGGAGCCGTCACCCGAGGATTCCCCTCCACCGCGGGTCCGCGTAGCAGGCATGGATAACCACGCACGCGCACACCCACACACAGCTCTGCACGGCACTCACCCAACCCTGACCACTCACGTTAGGATCGTGCACCTGTGTTACACACGTCGTGAACGTGCGCGCACACACGCATACAGCTCCACACGCGATACCCACTCCTGCGCCGCTCTGCGCTGCGCTGGCCGCCCACGTTACGATCGCGCACCTTGGGCACGCCGATTACGCACGCCGAGAGCTTACGCAAGTAACGAGCGCACGCAAGCGGGGCACACGCCGACACGACGACTCGTCCCCTCCCCCACTCGCGCGTGCACGTCAACACAAATATCGTACAAGGACGATTCTCCTCTCACACGGCTGCGTAGTCACGCCAACACACCAAAAGTGCTCTCCCCGGGCGTTAACGCACACACCTCCGTACCCGCACAATCGTACAGAGACCACGGCCTTTATGCGTACAACGACCACACACTCGCGAATGCAGTGCACGCTAATACCACGTTCCAAAAACACCCAACAACACGGTTTTGTTACTACGCTCGAGATTTTATTAGCCCTTGCTAACCAACCGAGCCACCCGTGTGTGTGTGCGGGACAGCAAGGCGCTTCTAACCCACACTCTGGTGCCGTGTAGCCCTATTCTATGCTGCGCTCTCTGCTAAACCGCTTTCCTACTCGTCCTTACCCCGAACTAACCCTCTCCTACGGATCCTACCCTCCGCTCTGAGGTGTTGTAAGGCGCGCAACACGATACCGTCTGTAGTCCTTGGTGACCTTGCGGCGCTCAGATCGTCCTGCAGACAATCTAGCGGCTCGCCCGATGACTCCTTCGTCGCTGACCCCGTGTCCAAACTCCAGAAGAAGAGAGTTCCCTACTGCCCCTGCGTTTTCTTTTAAACTATTCACATCAAAGGCTAGGCGCCCCCGTCCCGACCGCCTTGGTCTCTCGACCAATCCTGAGCCTAGGATTTCCCGCTCTTTTGCGATCCCGCCGGCCTTTGAACTTTCGACCAATCAGTCGTCCCGGGTCCTGATCCCAGCTATCTGCCTTGCTGACCCGTGTTTGTGTTTGTATGCGTTTCTAACTGCGGGGCTCTCTGAGCTCGCCGTGGTCGTGCGATCTCAAATCCGCCCACGGCGCCGCAGTGTTACTTGGCCTGGGAAGGGTCCTGTCCAATTCCCTGGCCCTGAGAAACCGTGGGGTAACCCCCCTAGGGGGCCCTCGGGTGAAAACTCAGGGTAGGTGACCCGACCACGAGGCCCTACGTGGGTGCGGGTGCGTGTTTATGTGGGGGGGGTGATGGGGGGCAGTGCGGCGGTGGAAGCCGGGCGGCTCCCTGGCTCGGCCGAGCGGCCCCGTCGCTGTGGCACCACATAGCCCCCCGGGGTGCCAGTCCCCGTCCCGGGTTGACTGGAGCACCTCGCCTGGGTTGCCCCCACGAGGTATCGCCGCGGGGTCCGCGGGATTCGCCCGGCCCTTGTGGCTGGCCTCGGGGGTGGCGGCTCTGTCTCCTGGGGCTCCGGCGGTGGTCTCCTCCTCCATTCCAACGGCTCCCCTCGGTCTCCGGCACCTGCGGGCTGGGGGACAAACTCAGAGGCGGTGGGGTTTAAGGGTCGCCGTCCTCGTCGCCCCCGGCCCCGCCCGGGGCCCCTCGGAGCCCGGGGCTCCGTGGGGCCCATATACTGCGCGAGGCCCCCGGGCACGGGGGGTGGGGGGACCCCGGGGTTTCGGGGTACTTGGACGGCGGGGCTCCCCCCCTCGGGGGCTGCTCGCCACGGCTTCAGTCGGCGGATGTTGACCACCATCTCCCGGCCCCTCTCTCCTCCCTGAATCAGCACCGTCCATGGTGAGATCTGCCGTCTCACAATCCAGGGTCCTCGCCAGTAGGTGGTCAGCTTCCCCACCTGTCCGGCACCGACGCGGGGAGTGTACAGCCACACCTCGGAGCCCGCAGTGTAGAAGGGGGGCTCCATACGGGGTCGGGCGCCCTGCTCTTGCCGCTGGTGCGCGGCCTCTCCGTGCGGGTAGGCTCGGCCCCTGGCCTCTCGCAGGGTTTCCAGCAAGTGCTCCATGGGGTGGCTCCCTTCCTCCCGTTGCGGCGGAGGGACACCGAACAGCAGATCTGCGGGCAGGCGAGACTCGCGACCAAACATCATTAGGAACGGGGTCTGTCCTGTAGATGTGTGAACGGCGGTGGTGTAGGCGAACAGGGCATAGGGGAGGTGTTCGTCCCAGTCCTGTTGATTCGCGGCCGCCATGCGTTTAAGCTTCCCGGCCAGAGTCTGGTTCATCCTCTCTACCATCCCGTTCGCCTGGGGGTGATATGCCGTGGTTCGGTCCTTCTGGATCCCGAACTCTCGGCACAGCGCCTGGAATAGTTCGGCCTCGAATTCACTACCCTGGTCGGTAATGACTCGTTCGGGGATCCCGCACTTAAGTACGTAGTTTTCCACGAAGGCCCGGGCCACTACGAGGGCTGTTTTATCCGGGATAGCCACCGCCACGGGGTAGCGGGTGAAGTACTCCACCGCTACAAGAATATATCGGTTGCCCCGGTGGGATCGTGGAAAGGGCCCCTGCAGGTCGATTCCGACCAACTGATTCGTCCGACTGACTCGGAACGGCCTCAGGGGTACCTGGTACCTCGCCGGCTTTTGCCCACACTGCTGACAGGCCCGGCAGCCCTGCACCCAGGCGGCCACATCTTGCGCTAATTTAGGCCAGAGATACTGGCGACGCAGAGTCTCCCGGGTGCGCCGTTCCCCATCATGGCCCCCGAGCGGGTGGTCGTGTACCAGTCGTAGTAGTTGGGGCCGCACATGGGCGGGAACGCAGATGCACCCCGGCTGCCCAGCGTCGGCCAGTTCCCTCACCACCCCGTTTTCTACACACAACCGGGCATACAAACCGCTCCAGGGCCCTGGTAGTGCATCCTTCCTCTCTCGCAGTGCCGCCTCCACCGCCGCCAGATCCGGATCCCGCTGCTGGGTTTGTCGCAGCTGCTCGTCGTCCAAGCCCGGGAAGGCGCAGCCGACATCCTCTTGGATCCGCCCGGTTGGGGTGGGATGATCCGTCTGTCCCCGGGCTCCTTCTGCAGGGGTTCCTGCGGCGCACACTGCACTCTCTCTCGGGGGGGGGAGTTTAGTTTCCGCGCGCTCCTTGGGTTCTGCTGCCTGGCGGCAGCGTCCCCCCGTGAAGCACGGGCAGGCGTCTCCCTCCCTCGTCTCAGCGCGCACCGCGGGCCGTCTTGACAAGGCGTCCGCGTTCGCGTGTGTTCGCCCCGCTCGGTACTCGATCTGCAGGTTGTACTCCTGCAGCTGCGCCAGCCATCGAGCCATCTGCCCCCGCGGTTCCTTGAATGTAAGGAGGAACTGCAGTGCATAATGATCGGTGCGCACACGACATTTCCTGCCGTACAAGTACGGTCGGAACTGTTTACACGCGAAAATTACAGCATACAGTTCCTGACGGGTTACACAATAGTTCAGTTCGGCCCCGCTCAGGGTCCGACTGGCGTATGCGATGACCCGCTCCGTCCCACCCTGCACTTGCGACAGCACCGCGCCCAGCCCACTGCTGCAGGCGTCAGTGTCCAAAATAAAATCGGTGGTGAAATCTGGGAAAGCCAAGGTGGGGGTGTGGGTGAGGTGGTCTTTGAGTGTGGTGAAAGCCGTCTGGCAGGCCTCCGACCACTGATAGGGGTTCTTAGGGGAGGTGAGTTGGGTGAGGGGGCGTGCAATCTCACTGAATCCCTTTACAAATCGACGGTAATAAGTGGCGAGTCCCAAGAATGACCTGATCTCCGTCAGGTTCCTCGGCCGCGGCCAATCCACTACGGCACGCACCTTCTCGGGATCGGTGCTCACCCCTGCCTCGCTGACTCGGTGTCCGAGGTACCCCACCTCGCGTTGCGCAATGTAACACTTACGTGGCTTGAGCTTGAGATGGGCTGCTCGCAGTCGCTGGAATACTTCCCGCAGCCTGGACCAGTGTTCGGACAGCGACCTACTGAACACTATTACGTCGTCCAGGTAAATCAGGCACTGTTCCCACTGCAAGCCCCGCATCACCAACTCCATCAACCGCTGGAACGTCGCGGGCGCGTTAGTGAGTCCGAACGGCAACACTCGAAACTCAAACAGGCCCATCGGGGTGGTGAATGCTGTTTTTGGCCGATCCTCCTCCGTCATCTCCACCTGCCAGTAACCGGACGCCAGATCGAGGGTGGAAAAATACCGCGCTCCTGCGAGACTGTCGAAGGTGTCGTCGATGCGTGGGATGGGAAAAGCGTCGCCGAGGGTGACTGCGTTCAATTTTCGGTAATCAACGCAGAACCGAGTCGATCCGTCCTTTTTCGTTACCAGTACCACCGGGGCAGACCAAGGGCTCGCGGAGGGCTGGATTATGTTATCGCGTAGCATATCCGTGACTGCCTCTTTGATCTGGGTCCGTTCAGGCGCGCCCACTCGGTATGCAGGGAGTTTGATGGGTCGGGCTGCACCTGTGTCAATTTGGTGCTTGACCAGGTCGGTCCGGCCCACGTCCGAATCGTGCTCACTGAACACGTCGGCGTACTCCCGCAATAACCCGCGCAGCTGATCGGCCTCCCCCTTAGGTAAGGCTGCCCAAGGCACATGTAACGCATCCTGCAGGGGAACAATCTCGGCTCGGGGGGTCGGGCCGACCCGCCAGGCCAGATCCTGGCTGTCCTCGGGGCGGCCAGGGTCCTCCGCCCAGAGTGCGAACACCGAGTCGTTCGAGTGGCGAGCGTGCAGGGGGTGTACGGTGGCTACCGGGGTGCGTCGTCGTATCATTGCCGGGGTACTGTGTGGGTTAAACACACGTATAAACAGCCGGCCCCCATCTGCGTTTACCAGTGTGGCTGACCCTACCACCCCGTATCGCGATGCCAACTCCGGGTGAGGAGTCAGCATTACCTCGCCCGATGGTCGGTGGGTTGGGTCGGTGGAGAGGGTTGCCACTGGCACCAGCATCTCGGCGAGAGGCCCGATGGTGACGGCCGACACCAGCGTAGCGGCCACGGGTGTGAAGCGTGGGCGATTCGGCTCCTGTCCTAGGAACGGAATCCGCTCCCCGCTGCCCTCCACCGTAGCGCATCGTTGCCGGGGCTGTACGTTAAGTCCCAACTTTTCCAGGAGGTCCGTTCCTGCAATGCACTCGTGGCACAACACACTCGAAACGTAGAATTCCTGTGTGCACACCTGGTTTCCTAGACGGACCTCGAGGGAGACCTTCCCCAGCAACCCCATCCCGGCTCCGCTTGCCGTGTGCAGCGCGCGATCCGGGGCCTGCAGGCAGCCCACGTCCACCCCGAGCATGCTGCAGTGCGCGGCGCTCATGAGAGAGGCCACGGCGCCCGTGTCCAACAGGATCCGGGTGCGCTGCCCGTTCACCTGGCCTTCCACCAGCGACGTGGCTCCCGTTATCCCTGCCACCAGCTCCCGCAGCCAATCGCCCGAGGTCCCTGCGCCCTTGGGTGTTGTCGTTGTAACCTGTTTATGGATCACTCGCTCGCCATTATTATTACAGCTGGTTTGGGTCGGGTCTACGTCGATTTCATCCCCCGGTGGTCCCCTCTCTAGGGGGGGCTTAGTGTTTGACCTATGCATCGGCCTCGCACGGGCGAGCTGAGGGCAGTCCCTCATGAGATGCCCTCGACGGTCGCACACATAACACGTCCTGGGAGGAGTGGCGGCTCTGTGGCGAACTTTCTGCCCACTCCCTCCTCCCCCCGTGCGCTGTTGCTCATACTCTGCTTCTAGTCGGGCTATCCTTCCAGTTAGCCCTCCTACCGTGGAGTCTAGGTCCCCCATTTCGGATCGGATGGTCTCAACGGAGGATTGCAGTTGGGTCATATTTTTATTCGTTTCCTCACCTACTTGGTTTACCTTGTTGTCTATCTGGGTTACCTGGCCGGAGACATCCTTTATACCCGTTTGTATACCGGCAACCCATCCCGGGGTTGTCTCGCGGGACACTGGAGGCTCTCTTTCCCGGCCCCTTACCGTCCTCGCGAGCTCCTGTTCCTCCTCCTCGTCTTCCGAGAGCAGGCTCGCAATGGCGCGCTCTCGTCCCAGCCCCCGGAGCTGCGCGCGTTCGCTGTGAATTCTTTCACACTTACGTGCGCGCTCGACAAGGGTGTTAAAGGGAAGACGTGGGCAGCTCATGTCTGGCTGCCACCACGCCGTGCGAGACAGGTACCGCTGGATTTTCTCGGCAGCCAGTTCCTCAATAACCTCAGTTGCGTACCCCGGGCGTGCGATCTTTGTTAACTCGCGCACATCCTCGGCGTAATCACGGAGATCTTCGCCAGGTTGGCGACGGCGCGCCTCTAAGGCCGATTTTGCTTCCTCCTCGTCACGCGTGCCAAAACGCTGATCGAGTCGGCGCATCAGCTCCTCTAGCTGTGTCTGTGCGCTCGCGGGTAACGCTTCTACAAAATCGGCTGCCCGCCCATCAAGATTCATATTAAGTTGACGTACTGCCTGCACGTCCGTCCATCCATTAATTTCCTTAGCCCCTAAAAGATTGCGGGCGAATGCCTTCCACGAAGGGGCCCCCCTGCCGGTAAATATTAGTCTTATTTTAGCGTGAGGTAACGCGGGGGTCCGTACCGCTTCTGACACCAATTTGTGGGGGTCGCTAGCCCCCGAGATCCCTCCCTCGATAATACTAACGGCCGGACTAACATCATCAATCGCCCCCCCGCTGCTAAGCGAACCGCCGCTAGGCTCCTCACCCAGGGTGTGGGAGCCGTCACCCGAGGATTCCCCTCCACCGCGGGTCCGCGTAGCAGGCATGGATAACCACGCACGCGCACACCCACACACAGCTCTGCACGGCACTCACCCAACCCTGACCACTCACGTTAGGATCGTGCACCTGTGTTACACACGTCGTGAACGTGCGCGCACACACGCATACAGCTCCACACGCGATACCCACTCCTGCGCCGCTCTGCGCTGCGCTGGCCGCCCACGTTACGATCGCGCACCTTGGGCACGCCGATTACGCACGCCGAGAGCTTACGCAAGTAACGAGCGCACGCAAGCGGGGCACACGCCGACACGACGACTCGTCCCCTCCCCCACTCGCGCGTGCACGTCAACACAAATATCGTACAAGGACGATTCTCCTCTCACACGGCTGCGTAGTCACGCCAACACACCAAAAGTGCTCTCCCCGGGCGTTAACGCACACACCTCCGTACCCGCACAATCGTACAGAGACCACGGCCTTTATGCGTACAACGACCACACACTCGCGAATGCAGTGCACGCTAATACCACGTTCCAAAAACACCCAACAACACGGTTTTGTTACTACGCTCGAGATTTTATTAGCCCTTGCTAACCAACCGAGCCACCCGTGTGTGTGTGCGGGACAGCAAGGCGCTTCTAACCCACACTCTGGTGCCGTGTAGCCCTATTCTATGCTGCGCTCTCTGCTAAACCGCTTTCCTACTCGTCCTTACCCCGAACTAACCCTCTCCTACGGATCCTACCCTCCGCTCTGAGGTGTTGTAAGGCGCGCAACACGATACCGTCTGTAGTCCTTGGTGACCTTGCGGCGCTCAGATCGTCCTGCAGACAATCTAGCGGCTCGCCCGATGACTCCTTCGTCGCTGACCCCGTGTCCAAACTCCAGAAGAAGAGAGTTCCCTACTGCCCCTGCGTTTTCTTTTAAACTATTCACATCAAAGGCTAGGCGCCCCCGTCCCGACCGCCTTGGTCTCTCGACCAATCCTGAGCCTAGGATTTCCCGCTCTTTTGCGATCCCGCCGGCCTTTGAACTTTCGACCAATCAGTCGTCCCGGGTCCTGATCCCAGCTATCTGCCTTGCTGACCCGTGTTTGTGTTTGTATGCGTTTCTAACTGCGGGGCTCTCTGAGCTCGCCGTGGTCGTGCGATCTCAAATCCGCCCACGGCGCCGCAGTGTTACTTGGCCTGGGAAGGGTCCTGTCCAATTCCCTGGCCCTGAGAAACCGTGGGGTAACCCCCCTAGGGGGCCCTCGGGTGAAAACTCAGGGTAGGTGACCCGACCACGAGGCCCTACGTGGGTGCGGGTGCGTGTTTATGTGGGGGGGGTGATGGGGGGCAGTGCGGCGGTGGAAGCCGGGCGGCTCCCTGGCTCGGCCGAGCGGCCCCGTCGCTGTGGCACCACAAGAGCTTACGCAAGTAACGAGCGCACGCAAGCGGGGCACACGCCGACACGACGACTCGTCCCCTCCCCCACTCGCGCGTGCACGTCAACACAAATATCGTACAAGGACGATTCTCCTCTCACACGGCTGCGTAGTCACGCCAACACACCAAAAGTGCTCTCCCCGGGCGTTAACGCACACACCTCCGTACCCGCACAATCGTACAGAGACCACGGCCTTTATGCGTACAACGACCACACACTCGCGAATGCAGTGCACGCTAATACCACGTTCCAAAAACACCCAACAACACGGTTTTGTTACTACGCTCGAGATTTTATTAGCCCTTGCTAACCAACCGAGCCACCCGTGTGTGTGTGCGGGACAGCAAGGCGCTTCTAACCCACACTCTGGTGCCGTGTAGCCCTATTCTATGCTGCGCTCTCTGCTAAACCGCTTTCCTACTCGTCCTTACCCCGAACTAACCCTCTCCTACGGATCCTACCCTCCGCTCTGAGGTGTTGTAAGGCGCGCAACACGATACCGTCTGTAGTCCTTGGTGACCTTGCGGCGCTCAGATCGTCCTGCAGACAATCTGGCGGCTCGCCCGATGACTCCTTCGTCGCTGACCCCGTGTCCAAACTCCAGAAGAAGAGAGTTCCCTACTGCCCCTGCGTTTTCTTTTAAACTATTCACATCAAAGGCTAGGCGCCCCCGTCCCGACCGCCTTGGTCTCTCGACCAATCCTGAGCCTAGGATTTCCCGCTCTTTTGCGATCCCGCCGGCCTTTGAACTTTCGACCAATCAGTCGTCCCGGGTCCTGATCCCAGCTATCTGCCTTGCTGACCCGTGTTTGTGTTTGTATGCGTTTCTAACTGCGGGGCTCTCTGAGCTCGCCATGGTCGTGCGATCTCAAATCCGCCCACGGCGCCGCAGTGTTACTTGGCCTGGGAAGGGTCCTGTCCAATTCCCTGGCCCTGAGAAACCGTGGGGTAACCCCCCTAGGGGGCCCTCGGGTGAAAACTCAGGGTAGGTGACCCGACCACGAGGCCCTACGTGGGTGCGGGTGCGTGTTTATGTGGGGGGGGTGATGGGGGGCAGTGCGGCGGTGGAAGCCGGGCGGCTCCCTGGCTCGGCCGAGCGGCCCCGTCGCTGTGGCACCACATTCTCTTGGCATTGAGATGATGATCAATTATACTGCACGAGTCATCCATGCTAGGCGCTTACTTTTACATAAATGTACACGTGCAAAATGTTAGTTCCTGCCCGAAAATACAACCACGAATTAAATATATTGCATTGCAAGGTTTTGGCGCCAAACATCCAATGTAATATCTGAATGGGCTGCAGATGAAATCAATGGACAAACAAGTCCAAGAAATGCCTGCTGGTAAATATGATGTGCCATGAATATTGTTATCGCTTTTATTCACGTGGAAACATGTTAAAATGCGTTCGATCTCTCCACTTCACTCAATGAGCGAACAATGTCCCCGCGTGAACCGGGGCTTTGTTGGAAGTTTCGTTTTGTACTCCTGCTAGGACTGCTACAAGCAGGTTCGGAGAGGTGGATGGCTCTGAAAAGAGCCTTTGTAATTAATGGTGGAGTCGAGGCTTCACTTGGAGCTTGTGTACTTGGTGACGGCCTTGGTGCCCTCCGACACGGCGTGCTTGGCCAGCTCGCCGGGGAGCAGCAGTCGCACTGCGGTCTGGATCTCCCGAGAAGTGATGGTGGAGCGCTTGTTGTAGTGCGCCAGGCGGGACGCCTCGGAAGCGATGCGCTCGAAGATGTCGTTGACGAACGAGTTCATGATGCTCATTGCCTTGGACGAGATGCCGGTATCGGGGTGCACCTGCTTCATCACCTTGTAGATGTAAATGGCGTAGCTCTCCTTCCTGCGGTGGCGTCGCTTCTTGCCATCCTTGCGCGTTGCCTTGGTCACAGCCTTCTTGGAGCCCTTCTTGGGAGCAGGAACCTTGGCCGGCCCAGCGCTCTTTGATGCGGGAGGATCGGGCATGTCGACGCGTTGTAGGCAGCTTCAGGTCAGAACAGACGGGAAGCGAATGTGGATGTCGGTCGGGCGATGAGCTCCTTTTATAGGAGGCGAGATGCAAATCAGAGGATCGTAGTGCGCGGCGCTGCTGAGTGGCTCTTTTAGTACCATCCCTCTCCATCAGCCTCCAATGAGAAACGCGGACGCGATGCTCACTTTAATATCGTTTTTACTGCAAAAAGGACTTGTGAATATAACACAATGTAATGTCCAAACATGTATATTAGTGAATTGCAGCCATGGCCATTGCCTTTGTTTTAATAAGGATGACTGGAAAACCCAATACAGTATATTGTGTTTTGAGCGTGGGTTTTTTTGTTTCTTACGAGGGATTGTTTCACCACTCGTCTAATACGGCGCACGGGCGTTTTAAGAACGCAATTTGGAAAAATACAAGCGCTCGGTGGAGAAAAATAACTTCGCTGTTGTGCTGTACAGGTGGAGATTAGCATTCCGGCACGCTACGTCAATTAGGACGAGTGTGCTGTAAGATTGTGGCGCCAAATGCTCCACGTAATATCGGAATCGGCTGCAGCTGGAAATAATTAACGCAAAAATACCAGAAATGGGTACTGTATTAACGCGTTCAAGAATTACGCCTTGTTAAATGTGACGTGTCGTGAATATCATGATTTCTTTCATTCATGTGGAAGCAGATGAAGATTCGCCAACTCAACAAGCAAACGTCCACCACGCTCACGAGGAATTGGCGCGCAACAACCCAGGACATGTGCTCCATTTAGAAAGTGTTTGGCAACACTGGCGCAAGCAGTTTCGAAGAGGTGGGTGGCTCTGAAAAGAGCCTTTGGGTTGGCTTAGTGTGCGAGAGATGGGCGCTCAGCCTCCGAAGCCGTAGAGAGTGCGGCCCTGGCGCTTGAGGGCGTAGACCACGTCCATGGCGGTGACGGTCTTGCGCTTGGCGTGCTCCGTGTAGGTGACGGCGTCGCGGATGACGTTCTCAAGGAAGACCTTCAGGACGCCGCGGGTCTCCTCGTAGATGAGGCCCGAGATGCGCTTCACACCGCCGCGGCGAGCGAGGCGGCGGATGGCGGGCTTGGTGATGCCCTGGATGTTGTCGCGCAGCACCTTGCGATGGCGTTTTGCGCCTCCCTTGCCGAGCCCCTTACCGCCTTTACCGCGTCCAGACATTCCGACTACTTCTGACAAAGCTCGCGAGAGACTGCGCGCTCAGCTTGCAGCAGCAGCCGCCTTTATACCCGAAGCGTGGTGACGTCACCGACCACCCCTGCCCTCCGCGATGGCTCCGCCTTAAACCTTAGACCTTTAACCTCTGTGACGAAGAAAACCCTCCACCGTCGTCAATAACACTTCCTTGACATGTATAATATGCGACGTTTTGGGCAATGACCCTTCTTCGAAGCACTCTGTAATGATATTGGCACACCCGCAGCGAACGCGAGAGGAACGCGATCTGTTGCAAGATTGCACGTGGAGTGAATAATCGGTGTAAGGTCTTGTTTTCAAGTGAACAAGATGAACTAACTTTATAATCGTGTGAAGCTAAACGGCTTCCAACACAATAGTTGAGTGAACGTCACCAACTAGTTCTCCCAAAGTAAGAAAGACATTGCAAACAATGCGATATTTACGTATAGAAATTAATTTTAATAGAGAAGTTTAGATGGTGCACCGCAATGTTTACAAAACAAAGTGAAAAGGCGAGAACGAGCGAATGAAGGCAAACTGAGTAAAGCTGTCTGGAATCAATACCTTTTTAGACTAAATTCCATATTTGGCACCAGTAACATGATGACGGAATGAAGAGGTGCAACACATAATTCGGACGTCGCTGAGATTACTCTGCACTCCGTTCGAGTGAGGGAGCTGCCACCCGCCTCGCCTGTGTTTGTGATCCCTGCTTTCGGGCTCGATTACTCCCATCACATCAATGCTTAAAACACATCGAGTGGGTAAAATGTTATAGTTAATTTGGCGAATGTACGTAACTTATCCAATCTACACAAATCCTCACGATTGAACTGCACCAAGCGTCGAGCTCCTTGATCAGGGCCGAGGCAAGGCGAGCAACCATCGCCACGCCGTAAATGGGTTTGACTTACAGAATATGGCACGCATTCAACAGCAACGTAATACACTGTCATGTGTTACCGATGAACTAATGGAAGCGCAGCAGCATCTGGTTCACTTTTTTAACTAAGTGGGTGGCTCTGAAAAGAGCCGTTGAGGTGGAGTGAATCGAGCGTCGTCCGATCGGATTCACTTCTTTGGCGCAGTCTTCTTGGGCTTGGCCGCGGCCTTCTTGGGCTTGGCCACCTTGGGTTTGGCGGCCTTGGCCTTGACGGTCTTGGGCTTAGCGACCTTGGGCTTCGCAGCCTTGGGCTTGGCTGGGCTCTTCGCCGCCTTCTTGGGCTTAACAGCCAACTTCACCTTTTTGGGGCTCTTGGCCGCCTTGGCAGCCGCGGGCTTCTTTGCTTTCTTGGGAGACTTCTTGGGCGCGGTCTTCTTGGCTGCCGCGGGCTTCTTCACCTTCTTGGCTGCCGCGGGCTTTTTAGCTGCGGGCTTTGCCGTTGACGACTTGGGCTTCGCCTTTGCGGCAGCCTTTTCCTTGTTGAGTTTGAAAGAGCCAGACGCGCCGCTGCCCTTCACTTGCGCCACGGCGTCTTTGGCCACGAGCTTCTTGATGGCCAACTTCACGCGGGCATTGTTCTTCTCCACGTCGTATCCTCCGGCAGCAAGCGACTTTTTGAGCGCAGGAAGAGACACGCCGTTCCTCTCCTTGCTGCTGGCCAGAGCCTTGAGGATGAGCTCGGACACGCTGGGGCCGACCTTCTTGGCCTTTGGAGCGGCGCGCTTCTTCTTGGGGCTTTTAGGCGCTGAAGTAGCCGCAGCTGGTGGTTGAGCAGGAGCAGTTTCCGCCATCTCAAGACGTCGCTTTTATCGCCTCGCCTCTTTGAAATCGAAATCAGCGCTCTCACGAATTCGAAACGAGTGTTCTCCAGGCCCGAGGTTATTATAGAAGCGGCGTACTGAATGCGGACGTCGCTGAGATCATCCAGAACTCAGCTCTGGTGAGGGAGTTGCCACCATACTCACTGTGTTTATCACGCCTGCCTTTGGGCTCGATTACTCCCGTAACGTTCATACTTACATGCATCTAGTTGATACATTATCACGAAGATCACTTCTTTAATGTACGTTACTTATGCAATATACGACAATGCTCACGATATAAATTATAATTCAAAACAAGTGAACAACCAACATTTGGGAGACATTGTTCGGTCAGGGCATGCTATGACGATTGTCGGTTTTCAAAAGTGTTACTGATGAACACTATTTAAAACGCACTGGAATTTTTTGCAAGACAAGATGCTTCAACAGACTACTCATATTTAATTCCAACGAAATATTTTCTATTTAAGTTTTGCCTCGCGCGCTCTCGATTTCTCCTCTCGCGCTATGGTGAGGACTGCGCGCCATGTCAACAGTCCCTTGTCACCGAACTTTTAACTGGACGTTTTAATCGAACTTTGAAATGAATAAATATATGGATTTTCAGATGGACAACAAACTGAAGAAATTTACTCAAAATTAACCGACATTAAATAGAAAGTTTAACATTTTACGTGGCAAGAGGTGAGTAGCTCACGCACTGCAGAAGGGTCGCGCGCCTTGAACAAGATCGAGGCACGGTGCACAATCATCACCACTCAAATTCAACTCAAGTGACTCTGCAGTCGAATGTTTAAAGAAAATATATAATCTTACGTTTAATGCACCGACAGAGTTGATATTCTAGGAGCGCAGGATGGTTCATCCGATGGGTTGTTTTTACTGCAATAAGTAACACGTATTTACTGCACTAAGTAACACGAATGAGTAATCATTGGAAAGATGTTATTAACCATGTAAAAAATATTTAACTACACATATTTGTACCATCTTATTTGACAAGTAATATTATACTTTACCGAGTGTTGACATCCCCAGCGTTTACCAGTACTTTTTTGCTTACTATCAGCTAACACCGGCCACAACCCTGAGCTGATGTGCTCATTTGATCCCTTTTCTGACCGCTCAAAAAGAGCGAGTTTTATTCTTTAAAAAACACGATTCTTTCTTCCAATAGGCATCCCAATTTATTCTAAACCATGTTCCATGATTGATGCAATGTTGGAATGCTGCTCAAATACCGTTCCTAAATTAGACATAAAGGGTATCTGGAATGAGCAGAGCATTCGTTTAATTGCGAGCAATTTGGGACGAGGGCAACTCGACGACGGTGTCCTTATTAAACAGGACCCTGCGGGGTGGGCTGGTAGGAACGAATAACCAAATAATATAAACATAATGTATTATTACACTTGTTAAGCCAGGAAAGCCCCACTGAGTCAAAAGGTTTTTGTAGGGTCCTGCCAAGTGTTTGCAGTAGGGGGCGATGTTGCTACACCTAATCGGACGATACGAAGGGAGAGATTGAGGCCTAGTTCTAGGCTTTAGGCCTAGCTGTATGCTTTAGGGCGCTGTGAGTTAATTTTTAATTTAAATGATTTAATGATTCATGTAAAAGCTTTAAATTTAAATGTTTCTATTTAAAAACATGAGGGAATGTAACATTGTTAAACATAACTCCCTTTCACACACGCGGGGGTACGACACGAATGGAGAGTTTCAGGCCTAGTTCTAGGCTTTAGGCCTAGCTGTAGGCTTTAGGGCGCTGTGAGTTTTTTTTTAATTTCAAAGTTTTAATTAAAAGCTATCTCAGGGAATTATTAGGGCGCTGTTAGTTGTTTTATTTAATTTCAAAGTTTTAATTAAAAGCTATCTCAGGGAATTATTAGGGAATGTTACACGTGTTTAGCCAGGAAAGCCTCATTAATTTAAATGTTTTAATTAAAAGCTGAGGGAATTATAAGGGAATGTTACACTTGTTTAGCCAGGATAGCGTCACTGAGTCAAGGTTTTCGTAGGGTCATGCCAAATGTTTGCAGTAGGGGGCGATGTTGACGGACGGACACATTAATCTATTGGTGGTCTGGTCCACTTCGTTCCTACCAGTATAACAAAACTCCTGTGTACGACTGTCCGAGCTCTTTGCAAGTAAGTGGGTGGCTCTGAAAAGAGCCGTTGTTGTGGTGGTAGAGGCGGCGGCGCGTTCACTTCTTTGCCTGAGAGGTCTTCTTGGGCAGCAGCACGGCCTGGATGTTGGGCAGCACACCGCCCTGGGCGATAGTCACGCCGCCCATGAGCTTGTTGAGCTCCTCGTCGTTTCGCACGGCGAGCTGCAGGTGTCGGGGGATGATCCTCGTCTTCTTGTTGTCGCGGGCGGCATTGCCAGCCAGCTCGAGGATCTCGGCAGAAAGGTACTCGAGCACGGCGGCCAGGTAGACGGGTGCTCCAGCGCCGACCCGCTGGGCGTAATTGCCCTTGCGGAGCAGCCTGTGAACGCGACCCACGGGGAACTGCAGGCCGGCGCGGGAAGAGCGGGACTTTGCCTTGGCGCGAGACTTGCCACCGGTCTTGCCGCGTCCAGACATTGTTAAGCGACCTAGGATGCAAAAAGCACTGGAGACAAAGTACGAACGATTTGTGACGTTAACACGCACCACCGGAGCGGCTTTTATAGCGGAGACGAGGATCGTAGAGCGCGCCGCTGCTGATTGGCTCCTCTCGGTCGAGTCCCGCCCTCTCCTTGAGCCACCAATGAAAAGCCGGGACGCGAGGATTCGATGTTGACTTTAATTATTTGTATCCATATATATTTTAATGCGGGCACGCATCTTATGAATGAAACAATGCGATACACGTACTTAATAGGTTCAAGTTTTAAGCATGATAGAGTTAATTAATGGGCACGTGCTGGCAAGTCAAACTTATAAGCGGATTCCGCAAATATCAATGTATTATTGATTATAATAATCATTTTGAGGGACCGCATTGGTTATAAGAAATCATTGTGATAGCCTTGAGCTCGTGATTGATCGCCCACGTGCCTATACGGTGTATATATATTTTCCTTTAACCGCCTGTTCGGGCAATGCCTAAAAATATATGTGCGTGAATAATTCAGTCTCTTAGTTTGCAAAATGTGAACTTCTTATCAGCTCGGGCTTGAAACAACATAAACCAATATCTTTGGGTTTAATAGTTAATATATTTCACCAAAATAACCCTTTTGTTGAACATTATGTAAGCATGGTTTCACAACGCTTATATACGACACCAACGTGTGATGTTGAAAAATATGAGCGGCGGGGTATAGAAAATGAACTTCATTGTCGCTTACGCCTGACGACTCGTGAGAGCCGTGACCAGCAAACGAAGGTTTCCGGCACCCGAACTTTGAAGAACACACATGGAAGCGTTTTCATGAGTAAGTGGTGGCTCTGAAAAGAGCCTTTGTGTTGTGCTTTGAGGGCCGAGCTGGGCGTTCAAGCGCGCTCGCCACGAATGCGGCGGGCGAGCTGAATGTCCTTGGGCATGATGGTGACGCGCTTGGCGTGGATGGCGCACAGGTTGGTGTCCTCGAAGAGCGCGACAAGGTACGCTTCGCTGGCCTCCTGCAGAGCCATGACAGCGGAGCTCTGGAAGCGCAGGTCGGTCTTGAAGTCCTGCGCGATCTCCCTGACGAGGCGCTGGAAGGGCAGTTTGCGGATGAGCAGCTCGGTGGACTTCTGGTAGCGGCGGATCTCGCGCAGAGCGACGGTGCCGGGCCTGTAGCGGTGAGGCTTCTTGACGCCGCCCGTGGCCGGAGCGCTCTTTCGGGCCGCCTTGGTGGCGAGTTGCTTGCGGGGGGCCTTGCCGCCCGTGGACTTGCGAGCCGTCTGCTTGGTGCGAGCCATGGCTTGGTGAGGGCAAAGATTCTCACAGGCGGGGAGAAGGCGGCTTATGTAGCCCAGAGCGCGCGCTCACTGGTCAGCGGAGTCGTGACGTGCGAAGAAGGGGAGCGTGCTGATTGGTTGGCAGCGTGCAATGATCTCGAGTCGTCAACTCTTCTTAATCAACAAAATGTTCACAGTTTGGATCATTTCAGAATGCCGCATCACGATGCAGTAGTACCGTTTGAGCGCCGTCGATGTCTTTAACGGATGTTCTTTTCTCAAGCAAACACCTTTCCGAAAACAACTTTACAGTGCTCTGCATGATCTAAATAAAGTGTGAAGAAACTGCACTTCATTGGAAACAGTAATACGTAAAAATGTCGGAAAGAGGTGATCACAGGAATAGATATATATTCTCTTGGCATTGAGATGATGATCAATTATACTGCACGAGTCATCCATGCTAGGCGCTTACTTTTACATATATGTACACGTGCAAAATGTTAGTTCCTGCCCGAAAATACAACCACGAATTAAATATATTGCATTGCAAGGTTTTGGCGCCAAACATCCAATGTAATATCTGAATGGGCTGCAGATGAAATCAATGGACAAACAAGTCCAAGAAATGCCTGCTGGTGAATATGATGTGCCATGAATATTGTTATCGCTTTTATTCACGTGGAAACATGTTAAAATGCGTTCGATCTCTCCACTTCACTCAATGAGCGAACAATGTCCCCGCGTGAACCGGGGCTTTGTTGGAAGTTTCGTTTTGTACTCCTGCTAGGACTGGTACAAGCAGGTTCGTTGAGGTGGGTGGCTCTGAAAAGAGCCTTTGTAATTAATGGTGGAGTCGAGGCTTCACTTGGAGCTTGTGTACTTGGTGACGGCCTTGGTGCCCTCCGACACGGCGTGCTTGGCCAGCTCGCCGGGGAGCAGCAGTCGCACTGCGGTCTGGATCTCCCGAGAAGTGATGGTGGAGCGCTTGTTGTAGTGCGCCAGGCGGGACGCCTCGGAAGCGATGCGCTCGAAGATGTCGTTGACGAACGAGTTCATGATGCTCATTGCCTTGGACGAGATGCCGGTATCGGGGTGCACCTGCTTCATCACCTTGTAGATGTAAATGGCGTAGCTCTCCTTCCTGCGGTGGCGTCGCTTCTTGCCATCCTTGCGCGTAGCCTTGGTCACAGCCTTCTTGGAGCCCTTCTTGGGAGCAGGAACCTTGGCCGGCCCAGCGCTCTTTGATGCGGGAGGATCGGGCATGTCGACGCGTTGTAGGCAGCTTCAGGTCAGAACAGACGGGAAGCGAATGTGGATGTCGGTCGGGCGATGAGCTCCTTTTATAGGAGGCGAGATGCAAATCAGAGGATCGTAGTGCGCGGCGCTGCTGAGTGGCTCTTTTAGTACCATCCCTCTCCATCAGCCTCCAATGAGAAACGCGGACGCGATGCTCACTTTAATATCGTTTTTACTGCAAAAAGGACTTGTGAATATAACACAATGTAATGTCCAAACATGTATATTAGTGAATTGCAGCCATGGCCATTGCCTTTGTTTTAATAAGGATGACTGGAAAACCCAATACAGTATATTGTGTTTTGAGCGTGGGTTTTTTTGTTTCTTACGAGGGATTGTTTCACCACTCGTCTAATACGGCGCACGGGCGTTTTAAGAACGCAATTTGGAAAAATACAAGCGCTCGGTGGAGAAAAATAACTTCGCTGTTGTGCTGTACAGGTGGAGATTAGCATTCCGGCACGCTACGTCAATTAGGACGAGTGTGCTGTAAGATTGTGGCGCCAAATGCTCCACGTAATATCGGAATCGGCTGCAGCTGGAAATAATTAACGCAAAAATACCAGAAATGGGTACTGTATTAACGCGTTCAAGAATTACGCCTTGTTAAATGTGACGTGTCGTGAATATCATGATTTCTTTCATTCATGTGGAAGCAGATGAAGATTCGCCAACTCAACAAGCAAACGTCCACCACGCTCACGAGGAATTGGCGCGCAACAACCCAGGACATGTGCTCCATTTAGAAAGTGTTTGGCAACACTGGCGCAAGCAGTTTCGAAGAGGTGGGTGGCTCTGAAAAGAGCCTTTGGGTTGGCTTAGTGTGCGAGAGATGGGCGCTCAGCCTCCGAAGCCGTAGAGAGTGCGGCCCTGGCGCTTGAGGGCGTAGACCACGTCCATGGCGGTGACGGTCTTGCGCTTGGCGTGCTCCGTGTAGGTGACGGCGTCGCGGATGACGTTCTCAAGGAAGACCTTCAGGACGCCGCGGGTCTCCTCGTAGATGAGGCCCGAGATGCGCTTCACACCGCCGCGGCGAGCGAGGCGGCGGATGGCGGGCTTGGTGATGCCCTGGATGTTGTCGCGCAGCACCTTGCGATGGCGTTTTGCGCCTCCCTTGCCGAGCCCCTTACCGCCTTTACCGCGTCCAGACATTCCGACTACTTCTGACAAAGCTCGCGAGAGACTGCGCGCTCAGCTTGCAGCAGCAGCCGCCTTTATACCCGAAGCGTGGTGACGTCACCGACCACCCCTGCCCTCCGCGATGGCTCCGCCTTAAACCTTAGACCTTTAACCTCTGTGACGAAGAAAACCCTCCACCGTCGTCAATAACACTTCCTTGACATGTATAATATGCGACGTTTTGGGCAATGACCCTTCTTCGAAGCACTCTGTAATGATATTGGCACACCCGCAGCGAACGCGAGAGGAACGCGATCTGTTGCAAGATTGCACGTGGAGTGAATAATCGGTGTAAGGTCTTGTTTTCAAGTGAACAAGATGAACTAACTTTATAATCGTGTGAAGCTAAACGGCTTCCAACACAATAGTTGAGTGAACGTCACCAACTAGTTCTCCCAAAGTAAGAAAGACATTGCAAACAATGCGATATTTACGTATAGAAATTAATTTTAATAGAGAAGTTTAGATGGTGCACCGCAATGTTTACAAAACAAAGTGAAAAGGCGAGAACGAGCGAATGAAGGCAAATTGAGTAAAGCTGTCTGGAATCAATACCTTTTTAGACTAAATTCCATATTTGGCACCAGTAACATGATGACGGAATGAAGAGGTGCAACACATAATTCGGACGTCGCTGAGATTACTCTGCACTCCGTTCGAGTGAGGGAGCTGCCACCCGCCTCGCCTGTGTTTGTGATCCCTGCTTTCGGGCTCGATTACTCCCATCACATCAATGCTTAAAACACATCGAGTGGGTAAAATGTTATAGTTAATTTGGCGAATGTACGTAACTTATCCAATCTACACAAATCCTCACGATTGAACTGCACCAAGCGTCGAGCTCCTTGATCAGGGCCGAGGCAAGGCGAGCAACCATCGCCACGCCGTAAATGGGTTTGACTTACAGAATATGGCACGCATTCAACAGCAACGTAATACACTGTCATGTGTTACCGATGAACTAATGGAAGCGCAGCAGCATCTGGTTCACTTTTTTAACTAAGTGGGTGGCTCTGAAAAGAGCCGTTGAGGTGGAGTGAATCGAGCGTCGTCCGATCGGATTCACTTCTTTGGCGCAGTCTTCTTGGGCTTGGCCGCGGCCTTCTTGGGCTTGGCCACCTTGGGTTTGGCGGCCTTGGCCTTGACGGTCTTGGGCTTAGCGACCTTGGGCTTCGCAGCCTTGGGCTTGGCTGGGCTCTTCGCCGCCTTCTTGGGCTTAACAGCCAACTTCACCTTTTTGGGGCTCTTGGCCGCCTTGGCAGCCGCGGGCTTCTTTGCTTTCTTGGGAGACTTCTTGGGCGCGGTCTTCTTGGCTGCCGCGGGCTTCTTCACCTTCTTGGCTGCCGCGGGCTTTTTAGCTGCGGGCTTTGCCGTTGACGACTTGGGCTTCGCCTTTGCGGCAGCCTTTTCCTTGTTGAGTTTGAAAGAGCCAGACGCGCCGCTGCCCTTCACTTGCGCCACGGCGTCTTTGGCCACGAGCTTCTTGATGGCCAACTTCACGCGGGCATTGTTCTTCTCCACGTCGTATCCTCCGGCAGCAAGCGACTTTTTGAGCGCAGGAAGAGACACGCCGTTCCTCTCCTTGCTGCTGGCCAGAGCCTTGAGGATGAGCTCGGACACGCTGGGGCCGACCTTCTTGGCCTTTGGAGCGGCGCGCTTCTTCTTGGGGCTTTTAGGCGCTGAAGTAGCCGCAGCTGGTGGTTGAGCAGGAGCAGTTTCCGCCATCTCAAGACGTCGCTTTTATCGCCTCGCCTCTTTGAAATCGAAATCAGCGCTCTCACGAATTCGAAACGAGTGTTCTCCAGGCCCGAGGTTATTATAGAAGCGGCGTACTGAATGCGGACGTCGCTGAGATCATCCAGAACTCAGCTCTGGTGAGGGAGTTGCCACCATACTCACTGTGTTTATCACGCCTGCCTTTGGGCTCGATTACTCCCGTAACGTTCATACTTACATGCATCTAGTTGATACATTATCACGAAGATCACTTCTTTAATGTACGTTACTTATGCAATATACGACAATGCTCACGATATAAATTATAATTCAAAACAAGTGAACAACCAACATTTGGGAGACATTGTTCGGTCAGGGCATGCTATGACGATTGTCGGTTTTCAAAAGTGTTACTGATGAACACTATTTAAAACGCACTGGAATTTTTTGCAAGACAAGATGCTTCAACAGACTACTCATATTTAATTCCAACGAAATATTTTCTATTTAAGTTTTGCCTCGCGCGCTCTCGATTTCTCCTCTCGCGCTATGGTGAGGACTGCGCGCCATGTCAACAGTCCCTTGTCACCGAACTTTTAACTGGACGTTTTAATCGAACTTTGAAATGAATAAATATATGGATTTTCAGATGGACAACAAACTGAAGAAATTTACTCAAAATTAACCGACATTAAATAGAAAGTTTAACATTTTACGTGGCAAGAGGTGAGTAGCTCACGCACTGCAGAAGGGTCGCGCGCCTTGAACAAGATCGAGGCACGGTGCACAATCATCACCACTCAAATTCAACTCAAGTGACTCTGCAGTCGAATGTTTAAAGAAAATATATAATCTTACGTTTAATGCACCGACAGAGTTGATATTCTAGGAGCGCAGGATGGTTCATCCGATGGGTTGTTTTTACTGCAATAAGTAACACGTATTTACTGCACTAAGTAACACGAATGAGTAATCATTGGAAAGATGTTATTAACCATGTAAAAAATATTTAACTACACATATTTGTACCATCTTATTTGACAAGTAATATTATACTTTACCGAGTGTTGACATCCCCAGCGTTTACCAGTACTTTTTTGCTTACTATCAGCTAACACCGGCCACAACCCTGAGCTGATGTGCTCATTTGATCCCTTTTCTGACCGCTCAAAAAGAGCGAGTTTTATTCTTTAAAAAACACGATTCTTTCTTCCAATAGGCATCCCAATTTATTCTAAACCATGTTCCATGATTGATGCAATGTTGGAATGCTGCTCAAATACCGTTCCTAAATTAGACATAAAGGGTATCTGGAATGAGCAGAGCATTCGTTTAATTGCGAGCAATTTGGGACGAGGGCAACTCGACGACGGTGTCCTTATTAAACAGGACCCTGCGGGGTGGGCTGGTAGGAACGAATAACCAAATAATATAAACATAATGTATTATTACACTTGTTAAGCCAGGAAAGCCCCACTGAGTCAAAAGGTTTTTGTAGGGTCCTGCCAAGTGTTTGCAGTAGGGGGCGATGTTGCTACACCTAATCGGACGATACGAAGGGAGAGATTGAGGCCTAGTTCTAGGCTTTAGGCCTAGCTGTATGCTTTAGGGCGCTGTGAGTTAATTTTTAATTTAAATGATTTAATGATTCATGTAAAAGCTTTAAATTTAAATGTTTCTATTTAAAAACATGAGGGAATGTAACATTGTTAAACATAACTCCCTTTCACACACGCGGGGGTACGACACGAATGGAGAGTTTCAGGCCTAGTTCTAGGCTTTAGGCCTAGCTGTAGGCTTTAGGGCGCTGTGAGTTTTTTTTTAATTTCAAAGTTTTAATTAAAAGCTATCTCAGGGAATTATTAGGGCGCTGTTAGTTGTTTTATTTAATTTCAAAGTTTTAATTAAAAGCTATCTCAGGGAATTATTAGGGAATGTTACACGTGTTTAGCCAGGAAAGCCTCATTAATTTAAATGTTTTAATTAAAAGCTGAGGGAATTATAAGGGAATGTTACACTTGTTTAGCCAGGATAGCGTCACTGAGTCAAGGTTTTCGTAGGGTCATGCCAAATGTTTGCAGTAGGGGGCGATGTTGACGGACGGACACATTAATCTATTGGTGGTCTGGTCCACTTCGTTCCTACCAGTATAACAAAACTCCTGTGTACGACTGTCCGAGCTCTTTGCAAGTAAGTGGGTGGCTCTGAAAAGAGCCGTTGTTGTGGTGGTAGAGGCGGCGGCGCGTTCACTTCTTTGCCTGAGAGGTCTTCTTGGGCAGCAGCACGGCCTGGATGTTGGGCAGCACACCGCCCTGGGCGATAGTCACGCCGCCCATGAGCTTGTTGAGCTCCTCGTCGTTTCGCACGGCGAGCTGCAGGTGTCGGGGGATGATCCTCGTCTTCTTGTTGTCGCGGGCGGCATTGCCAGCCAGCTCGAGGATCTCGGCAGAAAGGTACTCGAGCACGGCGGCCAGGTAGACGGGTGCTCCAGCGCCGACCCGCTGGGCGTAATTGCCCTTGCGGAGCAGCCTGTGAACGCGACCCACGGGGAACTGCAGGCCGGCGCGGGAAGAGCGGGACTTTGCCTTGGCGCGAGACTTGCCACCGGTCTTGCCGCGTCCAGACATTGTTAAGCGACCTAGGATGCAAAAAGCACTGGAGACAAAGTACGAACGATTTGTGACGTTAACACGCACCACCGGAGCGGCTTTTATAGCGGAGACGAGGATCGTAGAGCGCGCCGCTGCTGATTGGCTCCTCTCGGTCGAGTCCCGCCCTCTCCTTGAGCCACCAATGAAAAGCCGGGACGCGAGGATTCGATGTTGACTTTAATTATTTGTATCCATATATATTTTAATGCGGGCACGCATCTTATGAATGAAACAATGCGATACACGTACTTAATAGGTTCAAGTTTTAAGCATGATAGAGTTAATTAATGGGCACGTGCTGGCAAGTCAAACTTATAAGCGGATTCCGCAAATATCAATGTATTATTGATTATAATAATCATTTTGAGGGACCGCATTGGTTATAAGAAATCATTGTGATAGCCTTGAGCTCGTGATTGATCGCCCACGTGCCTATACGGTGTATATATATTTTCCTTTAACCGCCTGTTCGGGCAATGCCTAAAAATATATGTGCGTGAATAATTCAGTCTCTTAGTTTGCAAAATGTGAACTTCTTATCAGCTCGGGCTTGAAACAACATAAACCAATATCTTTGGGTTTAATAGTTAATATATTTCACCAAAATAACCCTTTTGTTGAACATTATGTAAGCATGGTTTCACAACGCTTATATACGACACCAACGTGTGATGTTGAAAAATATGAGCGGCGGGGTATAGAAAATGAACTTCATTGTCGCTTACGCCTGACGACTCGTGAGAGCCGTGACCAGCAAACGAAGGTTTCCGGCACCCGAACTTTGAAGAACACACATGGAAGCGTTTTCATGAGTAAGTGGTGGCTCTGAAAAGAGCCTTTGTGTTGTGCTTTGAGGGCCGAGCTGGGCGTTCAAGCGCGCTCGCCACGAATGCGGCGGGCGAGCTGAATGTCCTTGGGCATGATGGTGACGCGCTTGGCGTGGATGGCGCACAGGTTGGTGTCCTCGAAGAGCGCGACAAGGTACGCTTCGCTGGCCTCCTGCAGAGCCATGACAGCGGAGCTCTGGAAGCGCAGGTCGGTCTTGAAGTCCTGCGCGATCTCCCTGACGAGGCGCTGGAAGGGCAGTTTGCGGATGAGCAGCTCGGTGGACTTCTGGTAGCGGCGGATCTCGCGCAGAGCGACGGTGCCGGGCCTGTAGCGGTGAGGCTTCTTGACGCCGCCCGTGGCCGGAGCGCTCTTTCGGGCCGCCTTGGTGGCGAGTTGCTTGCGGGGGGCCTTGCCGCCCGTGGACTTGCGAGCCGTCTGCTTGGTGCGAGCCATGGCTTGGTGAGGGCAAAGATTCTCACAGGCGGGGAGAAGGCGGCTTATGTAGCCCAGAGCGCGCGCTCACTGGTCAGCGGAGTCGTGACGTGCGAAGAAGGGGAGCGTGCTGATTGGTTGGCAGCGTGCAATGATCTCGAGTCGTCAACTCTTCTTAATCAACAAAATGTTCACAGTTTGGATCATTTCAGAATGCCGCATCACGATGCAGTAGTACCCTTTGAGCGCCGTCGATGTCTTTAACGGATGTTATTTTCTCAAGCAAACACCTTTCCGAAAACAACTTTACAGTGCTCTGCATGATCTAAATAAAGTGTTAAGAAACTGCACTTCATTGGAAACAGTAATACGTAAAAATGTCGGAAAGAGGTGATCACAGGAATAGATATATATTCTCTTGGCATTGAGATGATGATCAATTATACTGCACGAGTCATCCATGCTAGGCGCTTACTTTTACATATATGTACACGTGCAAAATGTTAGTTCCTGCCCGAAAATACAACCACGAATTAAATATATTGCATTGCAAGGTTTTGGCGCCAAACATCCAATGTAATATCTGAATGGGCTGCAGATGAAATCAATGGACAAACAAGTCCAAGAAATGCCTGCTGGTGAATATGATGTGCCATGAATATTGTTATCGCTTTTATTCACGTGGAAACATGTTAAAATGCGTTCGATCTCTCCACTTCACTCAATGAGCGAACAATGTCCCCGCGTGAACCGGGGCTTTGTTGGAAGTTTCGTTTTGTACTCCTGCTAGGACTGGTACAAGCAGGTTCGTTGAGGTGGGTGGCTCTGAAAAGAGCCTTTGTAATTAATGGTGGAGTCGAGGCTTCACTTGGAGCTTGTGTACTTGGTGACGGCCTTGGTGCCCTCCGACACGGCGTGCTTGGCCAGCTCGCCGGGGAGCAGCAGTCGCACTGCGGTCTGGATCTCCCGAGAAGTGATGGTGGAGCGCTTGTTGTAGTGCGCCAGGCGGGACGCCTCGGAAGCGATGCGCTCGAAGATGTCGTTGACGAACGAGTTCATGATGCTCATTGCCTTGGACGAGATGCCGGTATCGGGGTGCACCTGCTTCATCACCTTGTAGATGTAAATGGCGTAGCTCTCCTTCCTGCGGTGGCGTCGCTTCTTGCCATCCTTGCGCGTAGCCTTGGTCACAGCCTTCTTGGAGCCCTTCTTGGGAGCAGGAACCTTGGCCGGCCCAGCGCTCTTTGATGCGGGAGGATCGGGCATGTCGACGCGTTGTAGGCAGCTTCAGGTCAGAACAGACGGGAAGCGAATGTGGATGTCGGTCGGGCGATGAGCTCCTTTTATAGGAGGCGAGATGCAAATCAGAGGATCGTAGTGCGCGGCGCTGCTGAGTGGCTCTTTTAGTACCATCCCTCTCCATCAGCCTCCAATGAGAAACGCGGACGCGATGCTCACTTTAATATCGTTTTTACTGCAAAAAGGACTTGTGAATATAACACAATGTAATGTCCAAACATGTATATTAGTGAATTGCAGCCATGGCCATTGCCTTTGTTTTAATAAGGATGACTGGAAAACCCAATACAGTATATTGTGTTTTGAGCGTGGGTTTTTTTGTTTCTTACGAGGGATTGTTTCACCACTCGTCTAATACGGCGCACGGGCGTTTTAAGAACGCAATTTGGAAAAATACAAGCGCTCGGTGGAGAAAAATAACTTCGCTGTTGTGCTGTACAGGTGGAGATTAGCATTCCGGCACGCTACGTCAATTAGGACGAGTGTGCTGTAAGATTGTGGCGCCAAATGCTCCACGTAATATCGGAATCGGCTGCAGCTGGAAATAATTAACGCAAAAATACCAGAAATGGGTACTGTATTAACGCGTTCAAGAATTACGCCTTGTTAAATGTGACGTGTCGTGAATATCATGATTTCTTTCATTCATGTGGAAGCAGATGAAGATTCGCCAACTCAACAAGCAAACGTCCACCACGCTCACGAGGAATTGGCGCGCAACAACCCAGGACATGTGCTCCATTTAGAAAGTGTTTGGCAACACTGGCGCAAGCAGTTTCGAAGAGGTGGGTGGCTCTGAAAAGAGCCTTTGGGTTGGCTTAGTGTGCGAGAGATGGGCGCTCAGCCTCCGAAGCCGTAGAGAGTGCGGCCCTGGCGCTTGAGGGCGTAGACCACGTCCATGGCGGTGACGGTCTTGCGCTTGGCGTGCTCCGTGTAGGTGACGGCGTCGCGGATGACGTTCTCAAGGAAGACCTTCAGGACGCCGCGGGTCTCCTCGTAGATGAGGCCCGAGATGCGCTTCACACCGCCGCGGCGAGCGAGGCGGCGGATGGCGGGCTTGGTGATGCCCTGGATGTTGTCGCGCAGCACCTTGCGATGGCGTTTTGCGCCTCCCTTGCCGAGCCCCTTACCGCCTTTACCGCGTCCAGACATTCCGACTACTTCTGACAAAGCTCGCGAGAGACTGCGCGCTCAGCTTGCAGCAGCAGCCGCCTTTATACCCGAAGCGTGGTGACGTCACCGACCACCCCTGCCCTCCGCGATGGCTCCGCCTTAAACCTTAGACCTTTAACCTCTGTGACGAAGAAAACCCTCCACTGTCGTCAATAACACTTCCTTGACATGTATAATATGCGACGTTTTGGGCAATGACCCTTCTTCGAAGCACTCTGTAATGATATTGGCACACCCGCAGCGAACGCGAGAGGAACGCGATCTGTTGCAAGATTGCACGTGGAGTGAATAATCGGTGTAAGGTCTTGTTTTCAAGTGAACAAGATGAACTAACTTTATAATCGTGTGAAGCTAAACGGCTTCCAACACAATAGTTGAGTGAACGTCACCAACTAGTTCTCCCAAAGTAAGAAAGACATTGCAAACAATGCGATATTTACGTATAGAAATTAATTTTAATAGAGAAGTTTAGATGGTGCACCGCAATGTTTACAAAACAAAGTGAAAAGGCGAGAACGAGCGAATGAAGGCAAATTGAGTAAAGCTGTCTGGAATCAATACCTTTTTAGACTAAATTCCATATTTGGCACCAGTAACATGATGACGGAATGAAGAGGTGCAACACATAATTCGGACGTCGCTGAGATTACTCTGCACTCCGTTCGAGTGAGGGAGCTGCCACCCGCCTCGCCTGTGTTTGTGATCCCTGCTTTCGGGCTCGATTACTCCCATCACATCAATGCTTAAAACACATCGAGTGGGTAAAATGTTATAGTTAATTTGGCGAATGTACGTAACTTATCCAATCTACACAAATCCTCACGATTGAACTGCACCAAGCGTCGAGCTCCTTGATCAGGGCCGAGGCAAGGCGAGCAACCATCGCCACGCCGTAAATGGGTTTGACTTACAGAATATGGCACGCATTCAACAGCAACGTAATACACTGTCATGTGTTACCGATGAACTAATGGAAGCGCAGCAGCATCTGGTTCACTTTTTTAACTAAGTGGGTGGCTCTGAAAAGAGCCGTTGAGGTGGAGTGAATCGAGCGTCGTCCGATCGGATTCACTTCTTTGGCGCAGTCTTCTTGGGCTTGGCCGCGGCCTTCTTGGGCTTGGCCACCTTGGGTTTGGCGGCCTTGGCCTTGACGGTCTTGGGCTTAGCGACCTTGGGCTTCGCAGCCTTGGGCTTGGCTGGGCTCTTCGCCGCCTTCTTGGGCTTAACAGCCAACTTCACCTTTTTGGGGCTCTTGGCCGCCTTGGCAGCCGCGGGCTTCTTTGCTTTCTTGGGAGACTTCTTGGGCGCGGTCTTCTTGGCTGCCGCGGGCTTCTTCACCTTCTTGGCTGCCGCGGGCTTTTTAGCTGCGGGCTTTGCCGTTGACGACTTGGGCTTCGCCTTTGCGGCAGCCTTTTCCTTGTTGAGTTTGAAAGAGCCAGACGCGCCGCTGCCCTTCACTTGCGCCACGGCGTCTTTGGCCACGAGCTTCTTGATGGCCAACTTCACGCGGGCATTGTTCTTCTCCACGTCGTATCCTCCGGCAGCAAGCGACTTTTTGAGCGCAGGAAGAGACACGCCATTCCTCTCCTTGCTGCTGGCCAGAGCCTTGAGGATGAGCTCGGACACGCTGGGGCCGACCTTCTTGGCCTTTGGAGCGGCGCGCTTCTTCTTGGGGCTTTTAGGCGCTGAAGTAGCCGCAGCTGGTGGTTGAGCAGGAGCAGTTTCCGCCATCTCAAGACGTCGCTTTTATCGCCTCGCCTCTTTGAAATCGAAATCAGCGCTCTCACGAATGCGAAACGAGCGTCCTCCAGGCCCAAGGTTATTATAGAAGCGGCGTACTGAATGCGGACGTCGCTGAGATCATCCAGCACTCAGATCTAGTGAGGGAGTTGCCACCATACTCACTGTGTTTATCACGCCTGCCTTTGGGCTCGATTACTCCCGTAACGTTCATACTTACATGCATCTAGTTGATAGATTATCACGAAGATCACTTCTTTAATGTACGTTGCTTATGCAATATACGACAATGCTCACGATATAAATTATAATTCAAAACAAGTGAACAACCAACATTTGGGAGACATTGTTCGGTCAGGGCAAGATATGATGATTGTCGGTTTTCAAAAGTGTTACTGATGAACACTATTTAAAACGCACTCGAATTTTTTGCAAGACAAGATGCTTCAACAGACTACTCATATTTAATTCCAACGAAATATTTTCTATTTAAGTGTTGCCTCGCGCGCTCGCGATTCCTCCTCTCGCGCTATGGTGGGGACTGCGCGCCATGTCAACAGTCCCTTGTCACCGAACTTATAACTGGACGTTTTAATCGAACTTTGAAATGAATAAATATATGGATTTTCAGATGGACAACAAACTGAAGAAAATTACTCAAAATTAACCGACATTAAATAGAAAGTTTAACATTTTACGTGGCAAGAGGTGAGTAGCTCACGCACTGCAGAAGGGTCGCACGCCTTGAACAAGATCCAGGCACGGTGCACAATCATCACCACTCAAATTCAACTCAAGTGACTCCGCAGTCGAATGTTTAAAGCAAATATCTAATCTTACGTTTAATGCACCGACAGAGTTGATATTCTAGGAGCGCAGGATGGTTCATGCGATGAGTTGTTTTTACTGAAATAAGTAACACGTATTTACTGCACTAAGTAACACGAATGAGTAATCATTGGAAAGATGTTATTAACCATGTAAAACATATTTAACTACACATATTTGTACCATCTTATTTGACAGGTAATATTATACGTGTTGACATCCCCAGCGTTTACCAGTACCTTTTTGCTTACTATCAGCTAACAGCGGCCACAACCCTGAGCTGATGTGCTCATTTGTTCACTTTTCTGACCGCTCAAAAAGAGCGAGTTTTATTCTTTAAAAAAACACGATTAATTCTTCCAATAGGCATCCCAATTTATTCTAAACCATGTTCCATGATTGATGCAATGTTGGAATGCTGCTCACATACCGTTCCTAAATTAGACATTAAGGGTATCTGGAATGAGCAGAGCATTCGTTTAATTGCGAGCAATTTGGGACGAGGGCAACTCGACGACGGTGTCATTATTAAACAGGACCCTGCGGGGTGGGCTGGTAGGAACGAATAACCAAATAATATAAACATAATGTACTAGCAGAAGTACCCGGCGTTGCCCGGGTGAAAAATATATTTCTTAATAACCTTACATATATACACACCCTCACCACTCACAACTCACCCTCACCATTCACCCTCACCATTCTCCCTCACCACTCTCCCTCACCACTCATCCTCACCAATCATACCCTCACCAATCACCACTCACCACTCACCCTCAACACTCACCCTCACCACTCACCATTCACCCTCACCATTCACCCTCACCACTCTCCCTCACCACTCATCCTCACCAATCACACCCTCACCACTCACCCTCACCATTCACCCTCACCACTCTCCCTCACCACTCATCCTCACCAATCACACCCTCACCACTCTCCCTCAGCACTCTCCCTCACCACTCATCCTCACCAATCACACCCTCACCAATCACCACTCACCACTCACCCTCAACACTCACCCTCACCACTCACCATTCACCCTCACCACTCTCCCTCACCACTCTCCCTCACCACTCATACTCACGAATCACACCCTCACCACTCACCCTCAACACTCACACTCAACACTCACCCTCAACACTCATCCTCACCAATCACACCCTCACCAATCACCACTCACCACTCACCCTCAACACTCACCCTCACCACTCACCCTCACCAATCACCACTCAGCACTCACCCTCAACACTCACCCTCACCACTCACCCTCGCCATTCACCCTCACCACTCTCCCTCACCACTCATCCTCACCAATCACACCCTCACCACTCACCCTCAACACTCACCCTCACCACTCATCCTCACCAATCACACCCTCACAAATCACCACTCACCACTCACCCTCAACACTCACCCTCACCACTCACCACTCACCCTCACCAATCACCACTCACCACTCACCCTCAACACTCACCCTCACCACTCACCCTCACCATTCACCCTCACCACTCTCCCTCACCACTCATCCTCACCAATCACACCCTCACCACTCTCCCTCAGCACTCTCCCTCACCACTCATCCTCACCAATCACACTCTCACCAATCACCACTCACCACACACCCTCAACACTCACCCTCACCATTCACCCTCACCACTCTCCCTCACCACTCTCCCTCACCACTCATACTCACCAATCACACCCTCACCAATCACCACTCACCCTCAACACTCACCCTCACCACTCACTCTCCCTCACCATTCACCCTCACCACTCTCCCTCACCACTCTCCCTCACCACTCATCCTCACCAATCATACCCTCACCACAAAGTCGTCGCTTGACACAGGTGGGGTGTCGAGGTCTAGTACCGTGCAGAGCCTCCGGCCTTGCCTAGATTGCCTACCCAGCTGAGGCTTGGTACTGGGGCCGTTACCCCCCCCCCCCCCCCAGCGCTACAATAATACTGTCTAATCGCTATAATTTTATTATCTAGCGACCCTATAATAGTAATTGCACACATTGGGGTGGGAGGGGAGTGAACAGGACGTGAAACTTTGATGAATTTACCTAAAAGTCGCGTGTTAATGCGTGCGCCTATTTTTAAGGGGAATTAAAAATGGCGTCCACCCCGCGCCGAAGGCGTCGCTACCCGTTGGCAGGGGCAACCGCCGTCCAATGAAAGCGGCGAAGGCGTGGCTACCCGTTGCCAGGGGCAACCGCCGTCCAATGAAACTGCAGCCCGCGGCGAAGGCGTCACTACCCGTTGCCAGGGGCAACCGCCGTCCAATGAAAGCGGCGAAGGCGTCGCTAGCCATTGCCAGGGGCAACCGCCGTCCAATGAAAGTGCGTATGGTCCGGCGACACACACACACAGACAGATTCGCGATTTTATATATATAGATTATTACACTTGTTAAGCCAGGAAAGCCCCACTGAGTCAAAAGGTTTTTGTAGGGTCCTGCCAAGTGTTTGCAGTAGGGGGCGATGTTGCTACACCTAATCGGACGATACGAAGGGAGAGATTGAGGCCTAGTTCTAGGCTTTAGGCTTAGCTGTAGGCTTTAGGGCGCTGTGAGTTAATTTTTCAATTTAAATGTTTTAATGATTCATGTAAAAGCTTTTAATTTAAATGTTTCTATTTAAAAACATGAGGGAATGTAACATTGTTAAACATAACTCCCTTTCACACACGCGGGGGTACGATACGAAAGGAGAGTTTCAGGCCTAGTTCTAGGCTTTAGGGCGCTGTGAGTTTTTTAAATTTAATTTCAAAGTTTAAATTAAAAGCTATCTCAGGGAATTATAAGGGAATGTTACACGTGTCTAGCCAGGAAAGCCTCATTAATTTAAATGTTTTAATTAAAAGCTGAGGGAATTATAAGGGAATGTTACACTTGTTTAGCCAGGATAGCGTCACTGAGTCTAAAGGTTTTCGTAGGGTCATGCCAAATGTTTGCAGTAGGGGGCGATGTTGACGGACGGACACATTAATCTATTGGTGGTCTGGTCCACTTCGTTCCTACCAGTATAACAAAACTCCTGTGTACGACTGTCCGAGCTCTTTGCAAGTAAGTGGGTGGCTCTGAAAAGAGGCGGCGGCGCGTTCACTTCTTTGCCTGAGAGGTCTTCTTGGGCAGCAGCACGGCCTGGATGTTGGGCAGCACACCGCCCTGGGCGATAGTCACGCCGCCCATGAGCTTGTTGAGCTCCTCGTCGTTTCGCACGGCGAGCTGCAGGTGTCGGGGGATGATCCTCGTCTTCTTGTTGTCGCGGGCGGCATTGCCAGCCAGCTCGAGGATCTCGGCAGAAAGGTACTCGAGCACGGCGGCCAGGTAGACGGGTGCTCCAGCGCCGACCCGCTGGGCGTAATTGCCCTTGCGGAGCAGCCTGTGAACGCGACCCACGGGGAACTGCAGGCCGGCGCGGGAAGAGCGGGACTTTGCCTTGGCGCGAGACTTGCCACCGGTCTTGCCGCGTCCAGACATTGTTAAGCGACCTAGGATGCAAAAAGCACTGGAGACAAAGTACGAACGATTTGTGACGTTAACACGCACCACCGGAGCGGCTTTTATAGCGGAGACGAGGATCGTAGAGCGCGCCGCTGCTGATTGGCTCCTCTCGGTCGAGTCCCGCCCTCTCCTTGAGCCACCAATGAAAAGCCGGGACGCGAGGATTCGATGTTGACTTTAATTATTTGTATCCATATATATTTTAATGCGGGCACGCATCTTATGAATGAAACAATGCGATACACGTACTTAATAGGTTCAAGTTTTAAGCATGATAGAGTTAATTTATGGGCACGTGCTGGCAAGTCAAACTTATAAGCGGATTCCGCAAATATCAATGTATTATTGATTATAATCATCATTTTGAGGGACCGCATTGGTTATAAGAAATCATTGTGATAGCCTTGAGCTCGTGCTTGATCGCCCACGTGCCTATACGGTGTATATATATTTTCCTTTAACCGCCTGTTCGGGCAATGCCTAAAAATATATGTGCGTGAATAATGCAGTCTCTTAGTTTGCAAAATGTGAACTTCTTATCAGCTCGGGCTTGAAACAACATAAACCAATATCTTTGGGTTTAATAGTTAATATATTTAACCAAAATAACCCTTTTGTTGTACATTACGTAAACATGGTTTCACAACGCTTATATACGACACCAACGTGTGATGTTGAAAAATATGAGCGGCGGGGTATAGAAAATGAACTTCATTGTCGCTTACGCCTGACGACTCGTGAGAGCCGTGACCAGCAAACGAAGGTTTCCGGCACCCGAACTTTGAAGGACACACATGGAAGCGTTTTCATGAGTAAGTGGTGGCTCTGAAAAGAGCCTTTGTGTTGTGCTTTGAGGGCCGAGCTGGGCGTTCACTTCTTTGCCTGAGAGGTCTTCTTGGGCAGCAGCACGGCCTGGATGTTGGGCAGCACACCGCCCTGGGCGATAGTCACGCCGCCCATGAGCTTGTTGAGCTCCTCGTCGTTTCGCACGGCGAGCTGCAGGTGTCGGGGGATGATCCTCGTCTTCTTGTTGTCGCGGGCGGCATTGCCAGCCAGCTCGAGGATCTCGGCAGAAAGGTACTCGAGCACGGCGGCCAGGTAGACGGGTGCTCCAGCGCCGACCCGCTGGGCGTAATTGCCCTTGCGGAGCAGCCTGTGAACGCGACCCACGGGGAACTGCAGGCCGGCGCGGGAAGAGCGGGACTTTGCCTTGGCGCGAGACTTGCCACCGGTCTTGCCGCGTCCAGACATTGTTAAGCGACCTAGGATGCAAAAAGCACTGGAGACAAAGTACGAACGATTTGTGACGTTAACACGCACCACCGGAGCGGCTTTTATAGCGGAGACGAGGATCGTAGAGCGCGCCGCTGCTGATTGGCTCCTCTCGGTCGAGTCCCGCCCTCTCCTTGAGCCACCAATGAAAAGCCGGGACGCGAGGATTCGATGTTGACTTTAATTATTTGTATCCATATATATTTTAATGCGGGCACGCATCTTATGAATGAAACAATGCGATACACGTACTTAATAGGTTCAAGTTTTAAGCATGATAGAGTTAATTAATGGGCACGTGCTGGCAAGTCAAACTTATAAGCGGATTCCGCAAATATCAATGTATTATTGATTATAATAATCATTTTGAGGGACCGCATTGGTTATAAGAAATCATTGTGATAGCCTTGAGCTCGTGATTGATCGCCCACGTGCCTATACGGTGTATATATATTTTCCTTTAACCGCCTGTTCGGGCAATGCCTAAAAATATATGTGCGTGAATAATTCAGTCTCTTAGTTTGCAAAATGTGAACTTCTTATCAGCTCGGGCTTGAAACAACATAAACCAATATCTTTGGGTTTAATAGTTAATATATTTCACCAAAATAACCCTTTTGTTGAACATTATGTAAGCATGGTTTCACAACGCTTATATACGACACCAACGTGTGATGTTGAAAAATATGAGCGGCGGGGTATAGAAAATGAACTTCATTGTCGCTTACGCCTGACGACTCGTGAGAGCCGTGACCAGCAAACGAAGGTTTCCGGCACCCGAACTTTGAAGAACACACATGGAAGCGTTTTCATGAGTAAGTGGT